>NC_089674.1:4800230-5142846 GCF_037042795.1 Molothrus aeneus | reverse complement strand
AACCCCAGTAAATAATGTCCTGAATGATATTTTGCCGCCTTCTTTGGCACTTCATGAAATCCTAACATGAGGAAGTGTGGAAATACAGAGATTTTGTCCCATGTAGAAACCCATCCCATGTATTTTATGCTGTAATTCTTCTCTCTTTTAAAATTTGCTATCTTCTGCATAGTTTTCATTAACCTGTTACAGTAGTGAAAATCACAGATCAAGGTAATTTTGTAACACTTTGATTTTACCCCAAGAGCTGAGGGAAAACTTGCTCCTATACTTCAATCTGAGTTTCTTCTAGATTCAAACTTTGTTTCTCTACCATCAAGAGTCTCCTGTGTTGCTGCTCAAAGCCCCATCCAACCTGACCTTGAATACTTTCAGGGATGGGACACCCACTACTTCTCTGGGCAACCTGTTCCAGTGTTCCATCACCCCCACAGTAAAAAATGTCTTCCTTTCATCTAATATGTGTCAGAAGTATTAAATCTAGGCATATAAACTTTGAGGAAAGGTTTGA
The DNA here is from genome assembly GCF_037042795.1 of Molothrus aeneus. NCBI lineage: Eukaryota > Metazoa > Chordata > Aves > Passeriformes > Icteridae > Molothrus > Molothrus aeneus. Next base: position 5,142,335 of record NC_089674.1, on the reverse strand, counting down.
AATTCTTTTGATTTGAATCACATTTTATATGAATACTGACTTACAGGTGACTAAAATATGTTGATGGGCATTTGAGCTGACACTTTTTGAAAAGGTGCATGGAATTTAAAATTAAAACCAGCACCATTAAAAGCTTTGTGCCGTTTTCTTTTTCCTCTAGTATTCAAAATTGCATATATCAAATATCTGTGCTTCATACAAAGCTCTTAGACACTCTCAGAAAAAAGCTTTTCTTTCAGACTAAGTTGCAGTTTACGTAGAACACTAGTACTAGTGAAGGTTTTTCTGGGCATAGGGGGAACACCTTCTCATTGGATTTGTGTGCAGAATGCATTTTATCCAAACTGGAAAATTGATCCCAGCTGTGTTCTAGTCATCATTCTTACTGCATCAGGCCTGAAGATTCTGTGAAAAGTAGCCTGTGGACCTTGAACATAGCTCATGTGAAACAGATGAGAGGCGATGGAGAAGTTGAGGGAGAGAATAAAGAGCATATGGCCCAGTACAGACTAACAATTGTTTGGCACCCTTTAAAGGCTGTGTTTGACAAGCAGGGCTGAAGCAGGTCTGCAAAATATCCGGGAGATCAAAATCCATTGAAGCAAATTGCCCTGGCCAGTCACCTTGCTGCCGATAATTCCCTCTCCATACCAGCTGATCAGGCCTAACAATGCTGCTGCAGAAGTATTGTGAAAAAGGTAGGCATATTTTCACAGATGCAGGGGAAAATCCCCTTGGATGATGGTTCCAAGGGATTACTTGATGGAGCAAGTTATGTACCCTTATCTACCGTGCAATATCTAAGTTGGTGAGTTCACTATCTGTCAGCATCACTTTAGAAAATAAATGTTTGATGCACAAAAAAATATTTCATATGTCCTGTCTACCTGCTTCATTTCAACCAATGAATAGGCTACGTTCCATCAGCAAAGGGTTTATGATCCTATGTTTCTTTAAACTGTGATAATTCTTTATTTTTTTCTAAATCAGACATTGTCTATTCATAAGATTCAGATGTCCATGGCAGGGGTGTAATTAAAGTCACATGTTAAAAAATAACCTTCTTCTTGTTATCTTTTTATTAAATTACTGACATGTAACATCAGTCTGAGAGCTGAAGAAAACCCCTTCATTTGCTGTTTGCCAAGTATCATCTATGTGATACAAATTCTGCTTGAGAAATCACACCCGTACATTGCCATGTAGCACTACTAGTAATGCTTTCACAACCTTTTCTTCATCATTAGGTCTTTTGGTGAAGTGAATGATTAGAACATAAGCAAGGACATTTGTTCAAGATGCTCCAGAAAGAGCTGTGGTCTGTTCTCTTCTTTGCTGCCTATGTTAGCACTGAGCTGCAAGAATGAAAGATTACTAGGAAAAGTGTTACTTTCAGTCTAAACTTGTAAATGATGTTTGGAATACCCTGTTAAATGACAAGGTGCTCTTTTAAAATATGGCATCTTAAGGGAAAATGTCAGCTTTAAAAAGGTTTTGAGACAGTTGCTTCTGGAAAAAAAAGAAAAGAATTGGAGGCATCTAAGGTCTTTAGGCATACTATTTTGAAGATTGATTCAAACCACAGTTTCTTCATATAGGAAGAGCAGAGGACCATAGATGCAACCCATTTGAAAATGGATTTCTATATGTTTCTGGTTGGGATTACCAGACATCATTTCTTGTGAAGTCGAGGGACTGCAGTTAGCACTCCAATAATTTCTTTCCCTGAAATTCATCTGCATTTGCTCCTTTTTCCAGAGTCCCCATTTATTAGTGAAGGTATGCTCTATCTATGCATTAGAATATTCCATTAGAGTGTGTGACTCATACTTGCTAGTTAAAATTAGCTGGAACGGAATGGATAGTTACAGTTGCTTGTATACAATAGTCTTATTTTGGCAAGTTTTCTTTAGACAATGTTGAAGCAGCACTAGCAAATAGGAAGTACAGCTTGCAGCAGGGAAGGACACTCTTCTGCTTTCTCAAGTTTCCTGTAGTTAAATAGACGCCAAAAGGCTTTTCCTAGTACTACTACTGTCTTGTAGGAATACTTGATCTAATCCTATCTTTGATCAAATTACGAATGGGTTACTTTTCTACAAGGCAGAACATTTTTCTTTTAATAATATGTATTTTGTAAGGTGGAAACATGAACTTGTGCACCAGTCACGTGGAATGTACTCCTTATTAAGTTTCACAACCTTCTTTAGAAAATATTGACTGTGTGTAACTTCAAAAGAAGAATTCTGGGCATCTTCATTCTATTGATGTAATTGTTTTTCTGCCATGCTGGTATTGTTTTCTATCATTTTTACCAACAGAAATCTTTTTCCCTGACACCTATGGAAAAGACCTATGTTTACTCAACAGTGCAGCATTAGTACATTGTTTAGAATGATTTCAACATGGTCCCAAACATATCGGACAGCTAGACAGCAGAGGTTAGCAACAGGGAATGGGAATAACTTCTGAACCGTTTCCATAGATTTCCCAGGAAGGGAAAATTGCTTTCTGCCACTGCAAATTTTCCCAGAGATTTTGTCTGGTTAAGAGTTGCATCAAAAGAGTATTTTTGCCCAAACCTTGGGGCAAGCTCTGTCTCCGATTTACTAGTGAATGCAAAGAGGGTGAAAGTGCTGCTTCAAAGCCCTCTGTGTGCTTTCTGTACCAAGAGGGGGGGTGACCCCAGAAATAAGTTTTGATCTCTCTTCAGAACACAAGGCATGTCATCACCTCATTCATCTTCTTCTGGGACTCATAGCATCTTAAGACTAAGAAGCTCTCTTGCTCGCTGAAGTGCGTTCAGCAAAAAAACCTTGTCTCATCAGCAAATTTGAACACAACTACAGTCGAGTCAATTCCAATGCTGGCGGGGCAATACTCTACCCCACTAGTAACACGCCACTATTAGAAGACTGTGTAAAACTATTTTTGTACAAAGTAATCGGAGGGAAAAATAGAATTGGGAAGAACTGCACATTGTTCTGGAAAAAGCCTCCTGCCTCAGTCTTACAGATATCATTTGCTGGTATCATTTTTAATAGTTGGGGTTTTTTTAAATTTTGTAGAAGAAAAAATATTACTGCACCTTTATGTTTCCTTAATAGAAGTACAGCCATTTCTTAATAGAATAGAAGTAAGCCATTTGAATATGTACAAATGGTCTTTTCAAATACATATGCTATAGCACACTGTGAAAGTAATTAGCTATAAAGAGAAATCTAAAGGTTTAAAAAGATTTTGGAAGAAAGTAAGTCTAAGGTGATAGAAGAAGAAGAAACCAGCAGTTTTCTTCTGGTGAAAAAAAAACAAACGGAGGACCTTGTACAGTGGAGATGTATTATTTGACTTCCTGAAAAACTGAGTAGGTTTGCTATTGCCAATGGTTTTCATTAGGAAGGAAGAGATTCCTTTGGCAAAAAAACCCCTTCAAATTGACTTGACAGAAATGTTATGACACTTAACTTCACCAATCCTGAAGAAAAATTCTCATCACTTGATCTGGAAATCATGATGGTAATGGAGACAAGGATGTCCAAGCCGTGCCATCAGGAACATAAAAAAGCATTAGAATGCAGGTAAGACTGAGCTCCTGAACTAGTGTGAAGAGAATGCAACAAAGACATTTTCCTTTAAGAGTCTTCAGGATGGAGAGCAGATCAAATTTTTTCATGTGAAGTATTTCTGAATAGAATGAATCTTCAAAATAACATTGTTTTCCAAAACCTGTTTACAGTATCTCTTACCATGATACACAGTTCCTATGAATAGAAAAAGCAAAGCACTTTTTTCCAAACTGTTGTGCACTCTTAAGCAATCTACAATAAAAATAGTATTTTTTCATGCTGGGAATGATGTTAATTACAAAAAAGCCTTGTAGCACACTTGGCACTGTAGTCTCTTGATGAGCATAGCTTTTTATTCATCAAACACGTTTCACATTGACTATTTTTCTCTTTTAAATAACAGCGTCTTTGTACTTATGCAGCATCCATGAAGAATTTCTTGGGTGTTATTTTGTACCTGATCCTAAATGGCAGGTTCTGCATTCTGCCATCTGTCTAGCTTTGCCATTTGATGCAGCTTCTGAGAGGTATTTTCAGAATCGAGGACTACTTGCAAGAATGATGCTAAATCCATGCATTTTACTCCTTGGTTAATGCAAAACTATTTTTCCTTTACAGTTCAATGAGAACAGGAAAATAATGATGGTGAGTTCAATCCTTAGAGTAATACAAAGAGGACTATTATCATCATTAGAAACCAAGCAAGGTGTATTTATTGCACATGCAGTATACTCACTAATGCAAATTACCCTGTAAATTCAAAAGGAATCTGTATCATAGGAGTGGATGGAATGTTTCTATTGATATTTTGCTTAAAGCAGAAAATTAATTCTTTTGACAGCCAACTCATGATTGCAAGCTCACTTTCAACTACAGCTTTCAAACAGATGAAACATGTCTGTTTATAAAACGATACAGTACAGTACACAATAGCAAGTCAGGTCATAGTCATTCAAAAGAAAAAAACAGATCAAAGGACAGATTCATTCCCATCTACAAGCCCTCAAGAGTGTACAGGTCAAATGTCCCCAGAAAACTAGGCTGGTGGCGCAAATTCTCTATGTTGGCACCAGCAGAAGCAGCTGCTATCTTTATAGGATGCAATCTTGCTTACATCACCCTTCAGAGCAATCTTCTGTACCCCTGCCCAATACACCTTCTGCTCTATTCCTTGGACTTCACATTTGCATTTCTACAGAGTCCTGTCCTGCAAACTGACTCAAAGTTCAGGTAATAGATTTCCAAGATTTAGAAATGTTGTGTGAGGTTTATTTATTTCATATTTCCTTCCATCTAAGCAAACTGTAACTTTCGGAAGTGAAATATTTCGAGTATGTCACGTGTATTTTAATGTTAGCTCTGCTTCACATTAAAACTTCTCACAGACCCCTGTGATGCCTTGCTGCAAAAATACATAGCTGCCAAGAGTGGTTGTGGGAAGTTAGAATTGCCAGAAAACCATACAAACAATCTAACAATAGAGCCTTGGATTTCTGAATATAATTACACCATGTAAAGTCAAAATATAACATTTAAACGATTTTATATAATGATGAGTGTGGGCTAGAGAGAATCCAGATAGAATTTTATTTTTTTTAAACAGTTCCGGGAAAAACATGGCCTTGACTTGGAAGTATAGCACGAAATATTTTTATACAGCATGAGTTCTCATTACCTAATCATATGATTTGTAGACCTGAATTGGAAACCAGGAAATACAACGAAGAAAAATATTCAAGCTATAAAAGATGGGAGTTTAAAATTTCCTTTGTATTTCTGATTAAAGCTACGAGGGAGCTAAGTGGTAACCCATTATTATAAAAAGCATCAGGACATTAAAAATGGATTAATTTCTGCGGGACGTGATGTCAGATATTCTTGAAAAGCTTTATTTCACTGCTTTCCAACCCTGAAACAATCCACTAAACGCAGCTAAATCAAAAGCTGCCAGTAAAAAGTAACCTGCAAGTCCTTAGAGCCCCAAAGGCCACCTTTCATCTGACATCCAGACTGTGGAGAAAGGACTTCTTTTTCCCATGGGAAATGGCCTGCGTTTGCAGCCACTCACGCTGGCAGAAAGTGGGGAGCCAAGCTAGAGTGATGCAATCTTTGCTGGCTTTCCCTAAAAGTAAAGCTGGCAGCAACTCGGACCCTGTAAGTCCTTAGAGCCCCAGATGCCACCTTTCATCTGATACCCAGACCCTGGGCCAATGACTTCATTTTCCCCATGGAAAATGGCCTCCATTTGTGGCCTCTCGCCCTGGCCAAGAGGCTGGTGCCCATCAAGAAATTTGCAATCTTTGCTGGATTTCTCCAAATCTAAAGCTGCCAGTAAGAAGTACCCTGCATGTCTTTAGAGCCCCAAAGGCCACCTTTCATTTGATTTGCAGACCGTGGGGAAAGGACTTGTTTTTCCCATGGGAAATGGCCTCCAATTCCAGCCACTCATGCTGGCAGAAAGTGGGGAGCCAAGCTAGAGTGATGCAATCTTTGCTGGATTTTTCCAAACTTAAAGCTGGCAGCAACTAGGACCCTGTAAGTCCATAGACACTGAAAGGACACCTTGAATATATTACTGACACCCTGGGTAAAGGACATTTTTCCCAAGGAAAATGGCCTTCATTTGTGGCCAATTGGCCTGGCAGACAGGGCAATGCCATGCGAGAAATTTGCAAACTGTTCTGGATTTCCCTAAATTAAAGCTGGCAGCATCTAGGACCCTGCAAGTCCTTAGAGACCCAAATGCCACCATTCATCTGATACCCAGACACTGGGCCAATGACTTCATTTCCCCCATGGAAAATGGCCTCCATTTGTGGCCTCTCGCTCTGGCCAATAGGGTGGTACCCAGCAAGAAATTTGCAATCTTTGCTGGATTTTGCCAAATCTAATGCTGCCAGTAAGAAGTACCTGCATGTCCTTAGAGCCCCAAAGGCCACCTTTCATTTGATTTGCAGACCATGGGGAAAGGACTTCTTTTTCCCATGGGAAATGGCCTCCGTTTGCAGCCACTCACCCTGGCAAAAAGTGGGGAGCCAAGCTAGAGTGATGCAATCTTTGCTGGATTTCTCCAAATCTAAAGCTGCCAGTAAAAAGTACCCTGCATGTCCTTAGAGCCCCAAAGGCCACCTTTCATTTCATTTGCAGACCGTGGGGAAAGGACTTCTTTTTCCCATGGGAAATGGCCTCCATTTGCAGCCACTCACGCTGGCAGAAAGTGGGGAGCCAAGCTAGAGTGATGCAATCTTTGCTGGATTTTTCCAAACCTAAAGCTGGCAGCAACTAGGACCCTCTAAGTCCTTAGAGCCTGAAAGGCCACCTTGAACATATTACTGACACCCTGGGTAAAGGACATTTTTCCCATGGAAAATGGCCTTCATTTGTGGCCACTTGCCCTGGCAGGCAGGGCAGTGCCAAGCGAGAAATTTGCAAACTGTGCTGGATTCTTCCAAAACTAAACCTGGCAGCACCTAGGACCCTGCAAGTCCTTAGAGCCCCAGATGCCACCTTTCATCTGATACCCAGACCCTGGGGACATGACTTCTTTTCCCCATGGAAAATGGGGTCAATTTGAGGCCACTCGCCCGGGCCATCTGCTTTGTTCCCTGTCTAAAATTTGCAAACTTGGCCGATTTTCTCCAAATCTAAAGCTGCTGGCAACGAGGAGCCTGCAGCTCCTTAGAGCCCCAAACATCTCCTCTCTACTGATACCCCAATCATGGGGAAATTACTTCTTTTTCCCATAGAAATAGTATCCCTATGCGGCCACTTGCCCTGGCAGAAAGTGGGGAGCAAAGCAGGAAATCATAAAATTCTGCTGGATTTCCCTAAAAGTAAATCTGGCAGCAACTCAAACCCAGCAAGTCCGTAGAGCCCCAAATGCCACCTTTCATCTGACACCCAGACGCTGGGGACATGACTTCTTTTCCCCATGTAAATTGGGGTCAGTATGGGGCCACTCGCCCTAGTCATCTCCTTCGTGCCCTGTCTGAAATTTGCAAAAATGGCTGATTTTCTCCAAAACAAACCTGCTGGTAACGAGGAGCTTTCAGCTCCTTAGACCCCCAAATTTCACCACTCTGCTGATACCCAGATGATGGGGAAATTACTTCTTATTCCCATAGAAATAGTATCGGTACGCGGCAACTTGCCCTGGCAGAAAGTGGGGTGCCAAGCAGGAAATTTGAAAATTCTGCTGGATTTCCCTAAAAGTAAAGCTGGCAGCAACGCGGACCCTGCAAGCCCTTAGAGCCGCAGATGCCACCTTTCATCTGATACCCAGACCCTGGGCCAATGACTTCATTTTCCCCATGGAAAATGGCCTCCATTTGTGGCCTCTCGCCCTGGCCAAGAGGCTGGTGCCCATCAAGAAATTTGCAATCTTTGCTGGATTTCTCCAAATCTAAAGCTGCCAGTAAGAAGTACCCTGCATGTCCTCAGAGCCCCAAAGGCCCCCTTTCATTTGTTTTGCAGACCATGGGGAAAGGACTTCTTTTTCCCATGGGAAATGGCCTCCGTTTGCAGCCACTCACGCTGGCAGAAAGTGGGAAGCCAAGCTAGAGTGATGCAATCTTTGCTGGATTTCTCCAAATTTAAAGCTGCCAGTAAGAAGTACCCTGCATGTCCTTAGAGCCTCAAAGGCCACCTTTCATTTGATTTGAAGACCGTGGGGAAAGGACTTGTTTTTCCCATGGGAAATGGCCTCCGTTTGCAGCCACTCGCCCTGGCAGAAAGTGGGGAGCCAAGCTAGAGTGATGCAATCTTTGCTGGATTTTTCCAGACCTAAAGCTTGCAGCAACTAGGACCCTGTAAGTCCTTAGAGCCTGAAAGGCCACCTTGAACATATTACTGACACCCTGGGTAAAGGACATTTTTCCCATAGAAAATGGCCTTCATTTGTGGCCACTTGCCCTGGCAGGCAGGGCAGTGCCAAGCGAGAAATTTGCAAACTGTGCTGGATTCTTCCAAAACTAAAGCTGGCAGCAACTAGGACCCTGCAAGTCCTTAGAGCCCCAGATGCCACCTTTCATCTGACACCCAGACCCTGGGGACATGACTTTTTTTCCCCATGGAAAATGGGGTCAGTTTGGGGCCACTCGCCCTGGCCATCTGCTTCGTTCCCTGTTTGAAATTTGCAAACTTGGCTTCTTTTCTCCAAAACTAAAGTTGCTTGCAACAAGGAGCCTGCAGCTCCTTAGAGCCCTAAACATCACCTCTCTGCTGACACCCAGAGTATGGGTAAATTACTTTATTTTCCGATAGAAATAGTATCCCTGTGCAGCCACTCACCCTGGCAGAAAGTGGGGAGCCAAGCTAGAGTAATGCAATCTTTGCTGGATTTTTCCAAACCTAAAGCTGGAAGCAACAAGGACCCTGCAAGTCCTTATAGCCCCAGATGCCACCTTTCATCTGATACCCAGACCCTGGGGACATGACTTCTTTTCCCCATGGAAAATGGGGTGAATTGGGGCCACTCGCCCTGGCCATCTCCCCCGTGCCCTGTCTGAAATTATCAAATATGGCTGATTTTCTCCAAAACAAACCTGCTGGCAACGAGGAGCTTTCAGCTCCTTAGACCACCAAATTTCACCACTCTACTGATACCCAGATGATGGGGAAATTACTTCTTATTCCCATAGAAATCGTATCGGTGTGCGGCAACTTGCCCTGGCAGAAAGTGGGGTGCCAAGCAGGAAATTTGAAAATTCTGCTGGATTTCCCTAAAAGTAAAGCTGGCAGCCACGCGGACCCTGCAAGTCCTTAGACCCCCAGATGCCACCTTGCATCTGATACCAAGACCCTGGGCCAATGACTTCATTTTCCCCATGGAAAATGGCCTCCATTTGTGGCCTCTCGCCCTGGCCAGTAGGGTGGTGTCCAGCAAGGAATTTGCAATCTTTGCTGGATTTCTCCAAATCTAATGCTGCCAGTAAGAAGTACCTGCATGTCCTTAGAGCCCCAAAGGCCACCTTTCATTTCATTTGCAGACCGTGTGGAAAGGACTTCTTTTTCCCATGGGAAATGGCCTCCGTTTGCAGCCACTCACCCTGGCAGAAAGTGGGGAGCCAAGCTAGAATTACCAAATTTTGGCTGGATTTTTCCAAAAGTAAAGCTGGCAGCAATTAGGATCCTGAAGGTACTTAGAGACTCAAAGGCCACCTTGAACATATTACTGAGACCCTGAGGAAAGGACATTTTTCCCATGGAAAATGGCCTTCATTTGTGGCCAATTGGCCTGGCAGAAAGGGCAGAGCCAAGCGAGCAATTTGCAAACTGTGCTGGATCCTTCCAAAAAAAAAGCTTACAGCAACTAGGACGCTGCAAGTCCTTAGAGCCCCAAAGGCCACCTTTCATCTGACATCAAGACCCTGGGGACATGACTTCTTTTCCCCATGGAAAATGGGGTCAGTTTGAGGCCACTCGCCCAGGCCATCTGCATTGTTCCCGGTGTGAAATTTTCAAATTTTGCGGGATTCCTCCACAGCTAAAACTGGCACCAACTAGGAGCTTGCAAGTCCTTAGAGCCCCAAAGGCCACCTTTCATCTGACACCCAGACCCTGGGGACATGACTTCATTTTCCCCATGGAAAATCTGATCAGTTTGAGGCCACTCCACTGGCCATCTGCATTTTCCCTGTGTGAAATTTGCAAATTTTGCTCCATTCCTCCACAATTAAAGCTGCCGGCAACTAGGAGCTTGCAAGTACTTTGAGCCCCAAAGGCCACCGTTCATCTGACACCCAGACCCTGGGGAAAGGACTTCTTTTTCCCCATGGAAAATTGGATTGATTTGAGGCCATTCACCCTGCCCATCTGCCTTGTTCCCTGTGTGAAATTTGCAAACTTGGCTGATTTTCTCCAAAACTAAAGCTGCTGGCAACGAGGACCCTGCAACTGCTTAGGGCCCCAGATGCCACCTTTCATCTGATACCCAGACCCTGGGCCAATGACTTCATTTTCCCCATGGAAAATTGCCTCCACTTTGGCCTCTCGCCCTGACCAAGAGGGTTGTGCCCAGCAAGAAATTTGCAATCTTTGCTGGATTTCTCCAAATCTAAAGCTGCCAGTTAGAAGGACCCAGCAAGTCCTTAGAGCCCCGAAAGCCACCTTTCCTCTGACACCAAGTCCCTGGGGAAAGGACTTTTTTTTACATGGCCAAATGGCCACTCTTTGCAGCCATTTGCCCTGGCCAACAGGGCAGTGCCAAGCGAGAAATTTTTAAAATTTGCTCGATTCTTCTAAAACAAAAGCTGCCAGCAACTAGGACCCTGCAACTCCTTAGGGCCCCAGATGCCACCTTTCATCTGATACCCAGACCCTGGGCCAGTGACTTCATTTTCACCATGGAAAATTGCCTTCATTTCTGGCCTCTGGCCCTGACCAATAGAGAAGTTCCCAGGAAGTAATTTGCAATCTTTGCTGGATTTCTACAAATCTAAAGCTGCCAGTAAGAAGTACCCTGCAAGTCCTTAGAGCCCCAAAGGCCACCTTTCATCTGACACCCAGACCCTGGGGAAAGGACTTCTTTTTCCCATGCAAAATGGCCTCTCTTTGCAGCCATTTGCCCTGGCCAACAGGGCAATGCCCACTGAGAAATTTGCAAATATTTTCTGGATTCCTCCACAACTAAAGCTATTGGCAACTAGGAGCTTGCAAGTCCATAGAGCCCCAAAGGCCACCTTTCATTGATACCCAGACCCTGGGGACATGACTTCATTTTCCACGTGGAAAATGGGGTCAGTTTGAGGCCACTCGCCCGGGCCATCTGCATCGTTCCCGGTGTGAAACTTGCAACCTTGGCTGATTTTCTCCAAAACTAAAGGTGCCAGCAACGAGGACCCTGCAACTCCTTAGGGCCCCAGATGCCACCTTTCATCTGATACGCAGACCCTGGACCAATGACTTCATTTTCCCCATGGAAAATGGCCTCCATTTTGGCCTCTCGCCATCACCAATAGGGTGGTTCCCAGCAAGAAATTTGCAATCTTTGCTGGATTTCTCCAAATCTAAAGCTGCCAGTTAGTAGTACCCTTCAAGTCCTTAGGGCCCCAGAGGCCACCTTGCATCTGATACCAGAACCATGGGAAAGGACTTCTTTTTCCCATGCCAAATGACCTCCGTTTACAGGCATTTGCCCAGACCAACAGGGCAGTGCCCAGTGAGAAATTTTTCCATTTGCAAACTTGGCTGATTTTCTACAAAGCTAAAGCTACTGGCAATGAGGACACTGCAAGTCCTTAAAGCCCCAGATGCCACCTTTCATCTGATACCCAGACCCTGGGCCAATGACTTCATTTTCCCCATGGAAAATTGCCTTCAGTTCTGGCCTCTGGCCCTGTCCAATAGAGAGGGTCCCAGCAAGTAATTTGCAATCTTTGCTGGATTTCTCCAAATCAAAAGCTGCCAGTAAGAAGTACCCTGCAAGTCCTTAGAGCCCCAAAGGCCACCATTCATCTGACACCCAGACCCTGGGGAAAGGACTTCTTTTTCCCATAAGAAATGGAGTCACTTTGAAGCCATTTGCCCTGACCAACAGGGCAGTGCCCAGTGAGAAATTTTTAAATTTTCCTGGATTCCTCCACAACTAAAGCTGCCGGCAGCTAGGACCTTGCAAGCTCTTACAGCCCCAAAGGCCACCTTTCATCTGACACCCAGACCCTGGGGAAAGGACATCTTTTTCCCATGCAAAATGGCCTCTTTTGAAACCATTTGCCCTGGCCAACAGCGCAGTTTCCAGTGAGAAATTTTAAACTTTCCTGGATTCCTCACAACTAAACCTATTGGCAACTAGGAATTTGAAAGTCCTTAGAGTCCCAAAGGCCACCGTTCATCTGACACCCAGACCCTGGGGACATGACTTCATTTTCCCCATGGAAAATGGGGTCAGTTTGAGGCCACTCGCCCTGGCCATCTGCATCGTTCCCGGTGTGAAATTTGCAAATTTGGCTGATTTTCTCCAAAACTAAAGCTGCCAGCAACGAGGACTGTAGAAGTCCTTAGAGCAGAAAAGGTCACCTTTCATCTGACACCCAGACCGTGGCGAAAGGACTTCTTTTTCCCATGGGAAATAGCCTCTCTTTGCAGCCATTTGCCCTGGCCAACAGGGCAGTGCCCAGTGAGAAATTTTTAAACTTTCCTGGATTCCTCCAAAACTAAAGCTGCCGGCAGCTTGGACCTTGCAAGCCCTTTTATCCCCAAAGGCCACCTTTCATCTGACATGAAGACCCTGGGGAGATGACTTCATTTTCCCATGGGTAATGGGGTCAGTTTGAGGCCATTCGCCGTGGCCATCTGCATCGTTCCCGGTGTGAAATTTGCAAGCTTTGCTGGATTCCTCCACAACTAAATCTCCGGCAGCTCGGACCTTGCAAGTCCTTAGAGCCCCAAAGGCCACCTTTCATCTGACAACAAGACCATGGGGACATGACTTCATTTTCCCCATGGGAAATCGGGACAGTATGAGGCCACTTGCCCTGGCCATCTGCATCGTTCCCGGTGTGAAATTTGCAAGCTTTCCTGGATTCCTCCAAAACAAAAGCTGCTGGCAACTAGGAGCTTGCAAGTCCTTAGTGCCCCAGATGCCACCTTTCATCTGATACCCAGACCCTGGGCCAATGACTTCATTTTCCCCATGGAAAATGGCCTCCATTTCTGGCCTCTGGCCCTGACCAAGAGGGTGGTGCCCAGCAAGAAATTTGCAATCTTTGCTGGATTTCTCCAAATCTAAAGCTACCAGGAAGTCGTACCCTGCAAGCCCTTAGAGCCCCAAAGGCCACCTTTCATCTGACACCCAGACCCTGGGGAAAGGACTTCTTTTTCCCATAAGAAATGGAGTAACTTGGAAGCCATTTGCCCTGACCAACAGGGCAGTGCCCAGTGAGAAATTTTTAAACTTTCCTGGATTCCTCCACAACTAAAGCTGCCGGCAGCTAGGACATTGCAAGCCCTTAGTGCACCAAAGGCCACCTTTCATCTGACTCCAAGACCCTGGGGACATGACTTCATTTTCCCCATGGGAATTGGGGTCAATTTGAGGCCACTCGTACTGGCCATCTGCATCGTTCCCGGTGTGAAATTTGAAAACTTTGCTGGATTCTTCCATAACTAAAACTGCCAGCAACTAGGAGCTTGCAAGTCTTAAGAGCCCCAAAGGCCACCGTTCATCTGACACCCAGACCCTGGGGACATGACTTCATTTTCCCCATGGGAAATGGGGTCAGTTTGAGGCCACTCGCCCTGGCCATCTGCATCATTCCTGGTGTGAAATTTGCACACTTTGCTGGATACTCCTTAACTAAAGCTGCCAACAACTAGCAGCTTGCAAGTCTTAAGAGCCCCGAAGGCCACCGTTCATCTGACACTCAGACCCTGGGGACATGACTTCAGTTTCCCCATGGAAAATCGGTTCAGTTTGAGGCCACTCGCCCGGGCCGTCTGCATTGCTCCTGATGTGAAATTTGCAAACTTGGCTGATTTTCTCCAAAATTAAAGCTGCTGGGAACGAGGACCCTGCAACTCCTTAGGGCCCCAGATGCCACCTTTCATCTGATACCCATACCATGGGTCAATGACTTCATTTTCCCCATGGAAAATGGCCTCCATTTCTGGCCTCTGGCCATGACCCATAGGGTGGTGGCCAGCAAGAAATTTGCAATCTTTGCTGGATTTCTCCAAATCAAAAGCTGCCAGGAAGTAGTACCCTGCAAGTCCTTAGAACCCCAAAGGCCACCTTTCATCTGACAGCCCGACCCTGGGGAAAGGACTTCTTTTTCCCATGCAAAATGGCCTGTCTTTGCAGCCATTTGCCCTGGCCAACAGGGCAGTGCCCAGTGACAATCTTTTAAACTTTCCTGGATTCCTCCACAACTAAATCTGCCGGCAGCTCGGACCTTGCAAGTCCTTAGAGCCCCAAAGGCCACCTTTCATCTGACTCCAAGACCCTGGAGACATGACTTCATTTTCCCCATGGGAAATGGGGTCAGTTTGAGGCCACTCGCCCTGGCCATCTGCATCGTTCCTGATGTGAAATTTGCAAACTTAGCTGATTTTCTCCAAAAGTAAAGCTGCCAGCAATGAGGACCGTGGTAGTCCTTAGAGCCCCAAAGGCCACCTTTCATCTGACACCCAGATCCTGGGGAAAGGACTTCTTTTTCCCATGGGAAATGGGGTCAGTTTTGAGCCATTTGCCCTGACCAACAGGGCAGTGCCCAGTGAGAAATTTTTAAACTTTCCTGGATTCCTCCACAACTAAAGCTGCCAGCAACTAGGAGCTTGCAAGTCCTTAGAGCCCCAAAGGCCCCCTTTCATCTGACACCCAGACCCTGGGGAAAGGACTTCTTTTTCCCATAAGAAATGGAGTCACTTTGAAGCCATTTGCCCTGACCAACAGGGCAGTGCCCAGTGAGAAATTTTTAAACTTTCCTGGATTCCTCCACAACTAAAGCTATTGGCAACTAGGAGTTTGCAAGTCCTTAGAGCCCCAAAGGCCACCTTTCATCTGACTCCACGACCCTGGGGACATGACTTCATTTTCCCCATGGGAAATGGGGTCAGTTTGAGGCCACTCGCCCTGGCCATCTGCATCGTTCCTGGTGTTAAATTTGCAAACTTGGCTGATTTTCTCCAAAACTAAAGCTGCCAGCAACGAGGACCATGGAAGTCCATAGAGCAAGAAACGCCACCTTTCATCTGACACCCAGACCCTGGGGAAAGGACTTCTTTTTCCCATAGGAAATGGGGTCAGTTTGCAGCCATTTGCCGTGACCAACAGGGCAGTGCCCAGTGAGAAATTTTTAAACTTTCCTGGATTCCTCCACAACTAAAGCTGCCAGCAACTAGGAGCTTGCAAGTCTTAAGAGCCCCAAAGGCCCCCTTTCATCTGACACCCAGACCCTGGGGAAAGGACTTCTTTTTCCCATAAGAAATGGAGTCACTTTGAAGCCATTTGCCCTGACCAACAGGGCAGTGCCCAGTGAGAAATTTTTAAACTTTCCTGGATTCCTCCAACACTAAAGCTATTGGCAAATAGGAGTTTGCAAGTCCTTAGAGCCCCAAAGGCCACCTTTCATCTGACTCCAAAACCCTGGGGACATGACTTCATTTTCCCCATGGGAAATGGGGGCAGTTTGAGGCCACTCGCCCGGGCCATCTGCATTGTTCCTGGTGTGAAATTTGCAAACTTGGCTGATTTTCTCCAAAATTAAAGCTGCTGGGAACGAGGACCCTGTAACTGCTTAGGGCCCCAGATGCCACCTTTCATCTGATACCCATACCATGGGCCAATGACTTCATTTTCCCCATGGAAAATGGCCTCCATTTCTGGCCTCTGGCCCTGACCAAGAGGGTGGTGCCCAGCAAGAAATTTGCAATCTTTGCTGGATTTCTCCAAATCTAAAGCTACCAGGAAGTATTAGCCTGCAAGTCCTTAGAGCCCCAAAGGCCACCTTTCATCTGACACCCAGACCCTGGGGAAAGGACTTCTTTTTCCCATAAGAAATGGAGTAACTTGGAAGCCATTTGCCCTGACCAACAGGGCAGTGCCCAGTGAGAAATTTTTAAACTTTCCTGGATTCCTCCACAACTAAACCTATTGGCAACTAGGAGTTTGCAAGCCCTTACAGCCCCAAAGGCCACCTTTCATCTGACTCCAAGACCCTGGGGACATGACTTCATTTTCCCCATGGGAAATGGGTTCAGTTTGAGGCCACTCGCCCGGGCCATCTGCATCGTTCCCGGTGTGAAATTTGAAAACTTTGCTGGATTCCTCCATAACTAAAGCTGCCAGCAACTAGGAGCTTGCAAGTCTTAAGAGCCCCAAAGGCCACCGTTCATCTGACACCCAGACCCTGGGGACATGACTTCATTTTCCCCATGGAAAATTGGTTCAGTTTGAGGCCACTCGCCCGGGCCATCTGCATTGTTCCGGATGTGAAATTTGCAAACTTGGCTGATTTTCTCCAAAATTAAAGCTGCTGGGAACGAGGACCCTGCAAGTCCTTAGGGCCCCAGATGCCACCTTTCATCTGATACCCAGACCATGGGCCAATGACTTCATTTTCCCCATGGAAAATGGCCTCCATTTCTGGCCTCTGGCCATGACCCATAGGGTGGTGGCCAGCAAGAAATTTGCAATCTTTGCTGGATTTCTCCAAATCAAAAGCTGCCAGGAAGTCGTACCCTGCAAGTCCTTAGAGCCCCAAAGGCCACCTTTCATCTGACAGCCAGACCCTGGGGAAAGGACTTCTTTTTCCCATGCAAAATGGCCTGTCTTTGCAGCCATTTGCCCTGGCCAACAGGGCAGTGCCCAGTGAGAATCTTTTAAACTTTCCTGGATTCCTCCACAACTAAATCTGCCGACAGCTCGGACCTTGCAAGTCCGTAGAGCCCCAAAGGCCACCTTTCATCTGACTCCAAGACCCTGGGGACATGACTTCATTTTCCCCATGGGAAATGGGGTCAGTTTGAGGCCACTCGCCCTGGCCATCTGCATCATTCCCGGTGTGAAATTTGCAAACTTAGCTGATTTTCTCCAAAAGTAAAGCTGCCAGCAATGAGGACCGTGGTAGTCCTTAGAGCCCCAAAGGCCACCTTTCATCTGACACCCAGACCCTGGGGAAAGGACTTCTTTTTCCCATGGGAAATGGGGTCAGTTTTAAGCCATTTGCCCTGACCAACAGGGCAGTGCCCAGTGAGAAATTTTTAAACTTTCCTGGATTCCTCCACAACTAAAGCTGCCAGCAACTAGGAGCTTGCAAGTCTTAAGAGCCCCAAAGGCCCCCTTTCATCTGACACCCAGACCCTGGGGAAAGGACTTCTTTTTCCCATAAGAAATGGAGTCACTTTGAAGCCATTTGCCCTGACCAACAGGGCAGTGCCCAGTGAGAAATTTTTAAACTTTCCTGGATTCCTCCAACACTAAAGCTATTGGCAAATAGGAGTTTGCAAGTCCTTAGAGCCCCAAAGGCCACCTTTCATCTGACTCCAAAACCCTGGGGACATGACTTCATTTTCCCCATGGGAAATGGGGGCAGTTTGAGGCCACTCGCCCGGGCCATCTGCATTGTTCCTGGTGTGAAATTTGCAAACTTGGCTGATTTTCTCCAAAATTAAAGCTGCTGGGAACGAGGACCCTGCAAGTCCTTAGGGCCCCAGATGCCACCTTTCATCTGATACCCATACCATGGGCCAATGACTTCATTTTCCCCATGGAAAATGGCCTCCATTTCTGGCCTCTGGCCCTGACCAAGAGGGTGGTGCCCAGCAAGAAATTTGCAATCTTTGCTGGATTTCTCCAAATCTAAAGCTACCAGGAAGTCGTACCCTGCAAGCCCTTAGAGCCCCAAAGGCCACCTTTCATCTGACACCCTGACCCTGGGGCAAGGACTTCTTTTTCCCATAAGAAATGGAGTAACTTGGAAGCCATTTCCCCTGACCAACAGGGCAGTGCCCAGTGAGAAATTTTTAAACTTTCCTGGATTCCTCCACAACTAAAGCTGCCGGCAGCTAGGACATTGCAAGCCCTTAGAGCACCAAAGGCCACCTTTCATCTGACTCCAAGACCCTGGGGACATGACTTCATTTTCCCCATGGGAATTGGGGTCAATTTGAGGCCACTCGTACTGGCCATCTGCATCGTTCCCGCTGTGAAATTTGAAAACTTTGCTGGATTCCTCCATAACTAAAACTGCCAGCAACTAGGAGCTTGCAAGTCTTAAGAGCCCCAAAGGCCACCGTTCATCTGACACCCGGACCCTGGGGACATGACTTCATTTTCCCCATGGAAAATTGGTTCAGTTTGAGGCCACTCGCCCGGGCCATCTGCATCGTTCCTGGTGTGAAATTTGCAAACTTGGCTGATTTTCTCCATAATTAAAGCTGCTGGCAACGAGGACCCTGCAACTCCTTAGGGCCCCAGATGCCACCTTTCATCTGATACCCAGACCCTGGGCCAATGACTACATTTTCCCATGGGAAATGGCCTCCATTTCTGGCCTCTGGCCCTGACCAAGAGGGTGGTGCCCAGCAAGAAATTTGCAATCTTTGCTGGATTTCTCCAAATCTAAAGCTACCAGGAAGTATTAGCCTGCAAGTCCTTAGAGCCCCAAAGGCCACCTTTCATCTGACACCCAGACCCTGGGGAAAGGACTTCTTTTTCCCATAAGAAATGGAGTCACTTTGAAGCCATTTGCCCTGACCAACAGGGCAGTGCCCAGTGAGAAATTTTTAAACTTTCCTGGATTCCTCCACAACTAAACCTATTGGCAACTAGGAGTTTGCAAGTCCTTAGAGCCCCAAAGGCCACCATTCATCTGACTCCAAGACCCTGGGGACATGACTTCATTTTCCCCATGGGAAATGGGGTCAGTTTGAGGCCACTCGCCCTGGCCATCTACATCGTTCCTGGTGTGAAATTTGCACACTTTGCTGGATTCCTCCATAACTAAAGCTGCCAACAACTAGCAGCTTGCAAGTCTTAAGAGCCCCAAAGGCCACCGTTCATCTGACACTCAGACCCTGGGGACATGACTTCAGTTTCCCCATGGAAAATCGGTTCAGTTTGAGGCCACTCGCCCGGGCCATCTGCATTGTTCCTGATGTGAAATTTGCAAACTTGGCTGATTTTCTCCAAAATTAAAGCTGCTGGGAACGAGGACCCTGCAACTGCTTAGGGCCCCAGATGCCACCTTTCATCTGATACCCATACCATGGGCCAATGACTTCATTTTCCCCATGGAAAATGGCCTCCATTTCTGGCCTCTGGCCCTGACCAAGAGGGTGGTGGCCAGCAAGAAATTTGCAATATTTGCTGGATTTCGCCAAATCAAAAGCTGCCAGGAAGTCGTACCCTGCAAGTCCTTAGAGCCCCAAAGGCCACCTTTCATCTGACAGCCAGACCCTGGGGAAAGGACTTCTTTTTCCCATGCAAAATGGCCTGTCTTTGCAGCCATTTGCCCTGGCCAACAGGGCAGTGCCCAGTGAGAATCTTTTAAACTTTCCTGGATTCCTCCACAACTAAATCTGCCGGCAGCTCGGACCTTGCAAGTCCTTAGAGCCCCAAAGGCCACCTTTCATCTGACTCCAGGACCCTGGGGACATGACTTCATTTTCCCCATGGGAAATGGGGTCAGTTTGAGGCCACTCGCCCTGGCCATCTGCATCATTCCCGGTGTGAAATTTGCAAACTTAACTGATTTTCTCCAAAAGTAAAGCTGCCAGCAATGAGGACCGTGGTAGTCCTTAGAGCCCCAAAGGCCACCTTTCATCTGACACTCAGACCCTGGGGAAAGGACTTCTTTTTCCCATGGGAAATGGGGTCAGTTTTAAGCCATTTGCCCTGACCAACAGGGCAGTGCCCAGTGAGAAATTTTTAAACTTTCCTGGATTCCTCCACAACTAAAGCTGCCAGCAACTAGGAGCTTGCAAGTCTTAAGAGCCCCAAAGGCCCCCTTTCATCTGACACCCAGACCCTGGGGAAAGGACTTCTTTTTCCCATAAGAAATGGAGTCACTTTGAAGCCATTTGCCCTGACCAACAGGGCAGTGCCCAGTGAGAAATTTTTAAACTTTCCTGGATTCCTCCAACACTAAAGCTATTGGCAAATAGGAGTTTGCAAGTCCTTAGAGCCCCAAAGGCCACCTTTCATCTGACTCCAAAACCCTGGGGACATGACTTCATTTTCCCCATGGGAAATGGGGTCAGTTTGAGGCCACTCGCCCGGGCCATCTGCATTGTTCCTGGTGTGAAATTTGCAAACTTGGCTGATTTTCTCCAAAATTAAAGCTGCTGGGAACGAGGACCCTGCAAGTCCTTAGGGCCCCAGATGCCACCTTTCATCTGATACCCATACCATGGGCCAATGACTTCATTTTCCCCATGGAAAATGGCCTCCATTTCTGGCCTCTGGCCCTGACCAAGAGGGTGGTGCCCAGCAAGAAATTTGCAATCTTTGCTGGATTTCTCCAAATCTAAAGCTACCAGGAAGTCGTACCCTGCAAGCCCTTAGAGCCCCAAAGGCCACCTTTCATCTGACACCCTGACCCTGGGGCAAGGACTTCTTTTTCCCATAAGAAATGGAGTAACTTGGAAGCCATTTCCCCTGACCAACAGGGCAGTGCCCAGTGAGAAATTTTTAAACTTTCCTGGATTCCTCCACAACTAAAGCTGCCGGCAGCTAGGACATTGCAAGCCCTTAGAGCACCAAAGGCCACCTTTCATCTGACTCCAAGACCCTGGGGACATGACTTCATTTTCCCCATGGGAATTGGGGTCAATTTGAGGCCACTCGTACTGGCCATCTGCATCGTTCCCGCTGTGAAATTTGAAAACTTTGCTGGATTCCTCCATAACTAAAACTGCCAGCAACTAGGAGCTTGCAAGTCTTAAGAGCCCCAAAGGCCACCGTTCATCTGACACCCGGACCCTGGGGACATGACTTCATTTTCCCCATGGAAAATTGGTTCAGTTCGAGGCCACTCGCCCGGGCCATCTGCATCGTTCCTGGTGTGAAATTTGCAAACTTGGCTGATTTTCTCCAAAATTAAAGCTGCTGGGAACGAGGACCCTGCAACTCCTTAGGGCCCCAGATGCCACCTTTCATCTGATACCCATACCATGGGCCAATGACTTCATTTTCCCCATGGAAAATGGCCTCCATTTCTGGCCTCTGGCCCTGACCAAGAGGGTGGTGCCCAGCAAGAAATTTGCAATCTTTGCTGGATTTCTCCAAATCTAAAGCTACCAGGAAGTATTATCCTGCATGTCCTTAGAGCCCCAAAGGCCACCTTTCATCTGACACCCAGACCCTGGGGAAAGGACTTCTTTTTCCCATAAGAAATGGAGTCACTTTGAAGCCATTTGCCCTGACCAACAGGGCAGTGCCCAGTGAGAAATTTTTAAACTTTCCTGGATTCCTCCACAAGTAATCCTATTGGCAACTAGGAGTTTGCAAGTCCTTAGAGCCCCAAAGGCCACCATTCATCTGACGCCAAGACCCTGGGGACATGACTTCATTTTCCCCATGGGAAATGGGGTCAGTTTGAGGCCACTCGCCCTGGCCATCTGCATCATTCCTGGTGTGAAATTTGCACACTTTGCTGGATTCCTCCATAACTAAAGCTGCCAACAACTAGCAGCTTGCAAGTCTTAAGAGCCCCAAAGGCCACCGTTCATCTGACACTCAGACCCTGGGGACATGACTTCAGTTTCCCCCTGGTAAATCGGTTCAGTTTGAGGCCACTCGCCCGGGCCATCTGCATTGTTCCTGATGTGAAATTTGCAAACTTGGCTGATTTTCTCCAAAATTAAAGCTGCTGGGAACGAGGACCCTGCAACTCCTTAGGGCCCCAGATGCCACCTTTCATCTGATACCCATACCATGGGTCAATGACTTCATTTTCCCCATGGAAAATGGCCTCCATTTCTGGCCTCTGGCCATGACCCATAGGGTGGTGGCCAGCAAGAAATTTGCAATCTTTGCTGGATTTCTCCAAATCAAAAGCTGACAGGAAGTAGTACCCTGCAAGTCCTTAGAGCCCCAAAGGCCACCTTTCATCTGACACCCAGACCCTGGGGAAAGGACTTCTTTTTCCCATGCAAAATGGCCTGTCTTTGCAGCCATTTGCCCTGGCCAACAGGGCAGTGCCCAGTGAGAATCTTTTAAACTTTCCTGGATTCCTCCACAACTAAATCTGCCGGCAGCTCGGACCTTGCAAGTCCTTAAAGCCCCAAAGGCCACCTTTCATCTGACTCCAAGACCCTGGAGACATGACTTCATTTTCCCCATGGGAAATGGGGTCAGTTTGAGGCCACTCGCCCTGGCCATCTGCATCATTCCCGGTGTGAAATTTGCAAACTTAGCTGATTTTCTCCAAAAGTAAAGCTGCCAGCAATGAGGACCGTGGTAGTCCTTAGAGCCCCAAAGGCCACCTTTCATCTGACACCCAGACCCTGGGGAAAGGACTTCTTTTTCCCATGGGAAATGGGGTCAGTTTTAAGCCATTTGCCCTGACCAACAGGGCAGTGCCCAGTGAGAAATTTTTAAACTTTCCTGGATTCCTCCACAACTAAAGCTGCCAGCAACTAGGAGCTTGCAAGTCTTAAGAGCCCCAAAGGCCCCCTTTCATCTGACACCCAGACCCTGGGGAAAGGACTTCTTTTTCCCATAAGAAATGGAGTCACTTTGAAGCCATTTGCCCTGACCAACAGGGCAGTGCCCAGTGAGAAATTTTTAAACTTTCCTGGATTCCTCCAACACTAAAGCTATTGGCAAATAGGAGTTTGCAAGTCCTTAGAGCCCCAAAGGCCACCTTTCATCTGACTCCAAAACCCTGGGGACATGACTTCATTTTCCCCATGGGAAATGGGGTCAGTTTGAGGCCACTCGCCCGGGCCATCTGCATTGTTCCTGGTGTGAAATTTGCAAACTTGGCTGATTTTCTCCAAAATTAAAGCTGCTGGGAACGAGGACCCTGCAAGTCCTTAGGGCCCCAGATGCCACCTTTCATCTGATACCCATACCATGGGCCAATGACTTCATTTTCCCCATGGAAAATGGCCTCCATTTCTGGCCTCTGGCCCTGACCAAGAGGGTGGTGCCCAGCAAGAAATTTGCAATCTTTGCTGGATTTCTCCAAATCTAAAGCTACCAGGAAGTCGTACCCTGCAAGCCCTTAGAGCCCCAAAGGCCACCTTTCATCTGACACCCTGACCCTGGGGCAAGGACTTCTTTTTCCCATAAGAAATGGAGTAACTTGGAAGCCATTTCCCCTGACCAACAGGGCAGTGCCCAGTGAGAAATTTTTAAACTTTCCTGGATTCCTCCACAACTAAACCTATTGGCAACTAGGAGTTTGCAAGTCCTTAGAGCCCCAAAGGCCACCATTCATCTGACTCCAAGACCCTGGGGACATGACTTCATTTTCCCCATGGGAAATGGGGTCAGTTTGAGGCCACTCGCCCTGGCCATCTACATCGTTCCTGGTGTGAAATTTGCACACTTTGCTGGATTCCTCCATAACTAAAGCTGCCAACAACTAGCAGCTTGCAAGTCTTAAGAGCCCCAAAGGCCACCGTTCATCTGACACTCAGACCCTGGGGACATGACTTCAGTTTCCCCATGGAAAATCGGTTCAGTTTGAGGCCACTCGCCCGGGCCATCTGCATTGTTCCTGATGTGAAATTTGCAAACTTGGCTGATTTTCTCCAAAATTAAAGCTGCTGGGAACGAGGACCCTGCAACTGCTTAGGGCCCCAGATGCCACCTTTCATCTGATACCCATACCATGGGCCAATGACTTCATTTTCCCCATGGAAAATGGCCTCCATTTCTGGCCTCTGGCCCTGACCAAGAGGGTGGTGGCCAGCAAGAAATTTGCAATATTTGCTGGATTTCGCCAAATCAAAAGCTGCCAGGAAGTCGTACCCTGCAAGTCCTTAGAGCCCCAAAGGCCACCTTTCATCTGACAGCCAGACCCTGGGGAAAGGACTTCTTTTTCCCATGCAAAATGGCCTGTCTTTGCAGCCATTTGCCCTGGCCAACAGGGCAGTGCCCAGTGAGAATCTTTTAAACTTTCCTGGATTCCTCCACAACTAAATCTGCCGGCAGCTCGGACCTTGCAAGTCCTTAGAGCCCCAAAGGCCACCTTTCATCTGACTCCAGGACCCTGGGGACATGACTTCATTTTCCCCATGGGAAATGGGGTCAGTTTGAGGCCACTCGCCCTGGCCATCTGCATCATTCCCGGTGTGAAATTTGCAAACTTAACTGATTTTCTCCAAAAGTAAAGCTGCCAGCAATGAGGACCGTGGTAGTCCTTAGAGCCCCAAAGGCCACCTTTCATCTGACACTCAGACCCTGGGGAAAGGACTTCTTTTTCCCATGGGAAATGGGGTCAGTTTTAAGCCATTTGCCCTGACCAACAGGGCAGTGCCCAGTGAGAAATTTTTAAACTTTCCTGGATTCCTCCACAACTAAAGCTGCCAGCAACTAGGAGCTTGCAAGTCTTAAGAGCCCCAAAGGCCCCCTTTCATCTGACACCCAGACCCTGGGGAAAGGACTTCTTTTTCCCATAAGAAATGGAGTCACTTTGAAGCCATTTGCCCTGACCAACAGGGCAGTGCCCAGTGAGAAATTTTTAAACTTTCCTGGATTCCTCCAACACTAAAGCTATTGGCAAATAGGAGTTTGCAAGTCCTTAGAGCCCCAAAGGCCACCTTTCATCTGACTCCAAAACCCTGGGGACATGACTTCATTTTCCCCATGGGAAATGGGGTCAGTTTGAGGCCACTCGCCCGGGCCATCTGCATTGTTCCTGGTGTGAAATTTGCAAACTTGGCTGATTTTCTCCAAAATTAAAGCTGCTGGGAACGAGGACCCTGCAAGTCCTTAGGGCCCCAGATGCCACCTTTCATCTGATACCCATACCATGGGCCAATGACTTCATTTTCCCCATGGAAAATGGCCTCCATTTCTGGCCTCTGGCCCTGACCAAGAGGGTGGTGCCCAGCAAGAAATTTGCAATCTTTGCTGGATTTCTCCAAATCTAAAGCTACCAGGAAGTCGTACCCTGCAAGCCCTTAGAGCCCCAAAGGCCACCTTTCATCTGACACCCTGACCCTGGGGCAAGGACTTCTTTTTCCCATAAGAAATGGAGTAACTTGGAAGCCATTTCCCCTGACCAACAGGGCAGTGCCCAGTGAGAAATTTTTAAACTTTCCTGGATTCCTCCACAACTAAAGCTGCCGGCAGCTAGGACATTGCAAGCCCTTAGAGCACCAAAGGCCACCTTTCATCTGACTCCAAGACCCTGGGGACATGACTTCATTTTCCCCATGGGAATTGGGGTCAATTTGAGGCCACTCGTACTGGCCATCTGCATCGTTCCCGCTGTGAAATTTGAAAACTTTGCTGGATTCCTCCATAACTAAAACTGCCAGCAACTAGGAGCTTGCAAGTCTTAAGAGCCCCAAAGGCCACCGTTCATCTGACACCCGGACCCTGGGGACATGACTTCATTTTCCCCATGGAAAATTGGTTCAGTTCGAGGCCACTCGCCCGGGCCATCTGCATCGTTCCTGGTGTGAAATTTGCAAACTTGGCTGATTTTCTCCAAAATTAAAGCTGCTGGGAACGAGGACCCTGCAACTCCTTAGGGCCCCAGATGCCACCTTTCATCTGATACCCATACCATGGGCCAATGACTTCATTTTCCCCATGGAAAATGGCCTCCATTTCTGGCCTCTGGCCCTGACCAAG
Organism: Molothrus aeneus; assembly: GCF_037042795.1. Lineage (NCBI taxonomy): Eukaryota > Metazoa > Chordata > Aves > Passeriformes > Icteridae > Molothrus > Molothrus aeneus. The sequence goes on along the minus strand of NC_089674.1, from coordinate 5,116,517 downwards.
AGGGTGGTGCCCAGCAAGAAATTTGCAATCTTTGCTGGATTTCTCCAAATCTAAAGCTACCAGGAAGTATTATCCTGCATGTCCTTAGAGCCCCAAAGGCCACCTTTCATCTGACACCCAGACCCTGGGGAAAGGACTTCTTTTTCCCATAAGAAATGGAGTCACTTTGAAGCCATTTGCCCTGACCAACAGGGCAGTGCCCAGTGAGAAATTTTTAAACTTTCCTGGATTCCTCCACAAGTAATCCTATTGGCAACTAGGAGTTTGCAAGTCCTTAGAGCCCCAAAGGCCACCATTCATCTGACGCCAAGACCCTGGGGACATGACTTCATTTTCCCCATGGGAAATGGGGTCAGTTTGAGGCCACTCGCCCTGGCCATCTGCATCATTCCTGGTGTGAAATTTGCACACTTTGCTGGATTCCTCCATAACTAAAGCTGCCAACAACTAGCAGCTTGCAAGTCTTAAGAGCCCCAAAGGCCACCGTTCATCTGACACTCAGACCCTGGGGACATGACTTCAGTTTCCCCCTGGTAAATCGGTTCAGTTTGAGGCCACTCGCCCGGGCCATCTGCATTGTTCCTGATGTGAAATTTGCAAACTTGGCTGATTTTCTCCAAAATTAAAGCTGCTGGGAACGAGGACCCTGCAACTCCTTAGGGCCCCAGATGCCACCTTTCATCTGATACCCATACCATGGGTCAATGACTTCATTTTCCCCATGGAAAATGGCCTCCATTTCTGGCCTCTGGCCATGACCCATAGGGTGGTGGCCAGCAAGAAATTTGCAATCTTTGCTGGATTTCTCCAAATCAAAAGCTGACAGGAAGTAGTACCCTGCAAGTCCTTAGAGCCCCAAAGGCCACCTTTCATCTGACACCCAGACCCTGGGGAAAGGACTTCTTTTTCCCATGCAAAATGGCCTGTCTTTGCAGCCATTTGCCCTGGCCAACAGGGCAGTGCCCAGTGAGAATCTTTTAAACTTTCCTGGATTCCTCCACAACTAAATCTGCCGGCAGCTCGGACCTTGCAAGTCCTTAAAGCCCCAAAGGCCACCTTTCATCTGACTCCAAGACCCTGGAGACATGACTTCATTTTCCCCATGGGAAATGGGGTCAGTTTGAGGCCACTCGCCCTGGCCATCTGCATCATTCCCGGTGTGAAATTTGCAAACTTAGCTGATTTTCTCCAAAAGTAAAGCTGCCAGCAATGAGGACCGTGGTAGTCCTTAGAGCCCCAAAGGCCACCTTTCATCTGACACCCAGACCCTGGGGAAAGGACTTCTTTTTCCCATGGGAAATGGGGTCAGTTTTAAGCCATTTGCCCTGACCAACAGGGCAGTGCCCAGTGAGAAATTTTTAAACTTTCCTGGATTCCTCCACAACTAAAGCTGCCAGCAACTAGGAGCTTGCAAGTCTTAAGAGCCCCAAAGGCCCCCTTTCATCTGACACCCAGACCCTGGGGAAAGGACTTCTTTTTCCCATAAGAAATGGAGTCACTTTGAAGCCATTTGCCCTGACCAACAGGGCAGTGCCCAGTGAGAAATTTTTAAACTTTCCTGGATTCCTCCAACACTAAAGCTATTGGCAAATAGGAGTTTGCAAGTCCTTAGAGCCCCAAAGGCCACCTTTCATCTGACTCCAAAACCCTGGGGACATGACTTCATTTTCCCCATGGGAAATGGGGTCAGTTTGAGGCCACTCGCCCGGGCCATCTGCATTGTTCCTGGTGTGAAATTTGCAAACTTGGCTGATTTTCTCCAAAATTAAAGCTGCTGGGAACGAGGACCCTGCAAGTCCTTAGGGCCCCAGATGCCACCTTTCATCTGATACCCATACCATGGGCCAATGACTTCATTTTCCCCATGGAAAATGGCCTCCATTTCTGGCCTCTGGCCCTGACCAAGAGGGTGGTGCCCAGCAAGAAATTTGCAATCTTTGCTGGATTTCTCCAAATCTAAAGCTACCAGGAAGTCGTACCCTGCAAGCCCTTAGAGCCCCAAAGGCCACCTTTCATCTGACACCCTGACCCTGGGGCAAGGACTTCTTTTTCCCATAAGAAATGGAGTAACTTGGAAGCCATTTCCCCTGACCAACAGGGCAGTGCCCAGTGAGAAATTTTTAAACTTTCCTGGATTCCTCCACAACTAAAGCTGCCGGCAGCTAGGACATTGCAAGCCCTTAGAGCACCAAAGGCCACCTTTCATCTGACTCCAAGACCCTGGGGACATGACTTCATTTTCCCCATGGGAATTGGGGTCAATTTGAGGCCACTCGTACTGGCCATCTGCATCGTTCCCGCTGTGAAATTTGAAAACTTTGCTGGATTCCTCCATAACTAAAACTGCCAGCAACTAGGAGCTTGCAAGTCTTAAGAGCCCCAAAGGCCACCGTTCATCTGACACCCGGACCCTGGGGACATGACTTCATTTTCCCCATGGAAAATTGGTTCAGTTCGAGGCCACTCGCCCGGGCCATCTGCATCGTTCCTGGTGTGAAATTTGCAAACTTGGCTGATTTTCTCCAAAATTAAAGCTGCTGGGAACGAGGACCCTGCAAGTCCTTAGGGCCCCAGATGCCACCTTTCATCTGATACCCAGACCATGGGCCAATGACTTCATTTTCCCCATGGAAAATGGCCTCCATTTCTGGCCTCTGGCCCTGACCAAGAGGGTGGTGCCCAGCAAGAAATTTGCAATCTTTGCTGGATTTCTCCAAATCTAAAGCTACCAGGAAGTATTATCCTGCATGTCCTTAGAGCCCCAAAGGCCACCTTTCATCTGACACCCAGACCCTGGGGAAAGGACTTCTTTTTCCCATAAGAAATGGAGTCACTTTGAAGCCATTTGCCCTGACCAACAGGGCAGTGCCCAGTGAGAAATTTTTAAACTTTCCTGGATTCCTCCACAAGTAATCCTATTGGCAACTAGGAGTTTGCAAGTCCTTAGAGCCCCAAAGGCCACCATTCATCTGACGCCAAGACCCTGGGGACATGACTTCATTTTCCCCATGGGAAATGGGGTCAGTTTGAGGCCACTCGCCCTGGCCATCTGCATCATTCCTGGTGTGAAATTTGCACACTTTGCTGGATTCCTCCATAACTAAAGCTGCCAACAACTAGCAGCTTGCAAGTCTTAAGAGCCCCAAAGGCCACCGTTCATCTGACACTCAGACCCTGGGGACATGACTTCAGTTTCCCCCTGGTAAATCGGTTCAGTTTGAGGCCACTCGCCCGGGCCATCTGCATTGTTCCTGATGTGAAATTTGCAAACTTGGCTGATTTTCTCCAAAATTAAAGCTGCTGGGAACGAGGACCCTGCAACTCCTTAGGGCCCCAGATGCCACCTTTCATCTGATACCCATACCATGGGTCAATGACTTCATTTTCCCCATGGAAAATGGCCTCCATTTCTGGCCTCTGGCCATGACCCATAGGGTGGTGGCCAGCAAGAAATTTGCAATCTTTGCTGGATTTCTCCAAATCAAAAGCTGACAGGAAGTAGTACCCTGCAAGTCCTTAGAGCCCCAAAGGCCACCTTTCATCTGACACCCAGACCCTGGGGAAAGGACTTCTTTTTCCCATGCAAAATGGCCTGTCTTTGCAGCCATTTGCCCTGGCCAACAGGGCAGTGCCCAGTGAGAATCTTTTAAACTTTCCTGGATTCCTCCACAACTAAATCTGCCGGCAGCTCGGACCTTGCAAGTCCTTAAAGCCCCAAAGGCCACCTTTCATCTGACTCCAAGACCCTGGAGACATGACTTCATTTTCCCCATGGGAAATGGGGTCAGTTTGAGGCCACTCGCCCTGGCCATCTGCATCATTCCCGGTGTGAAATTTGCAAACTTAGCTGATTTTCTCCAAAAGTAAAGCTGCCAGCAATGAGGACCGTGGTAGTCCTTAGAGCCCCAAAGGCCACCTTTCATCTGACACCCAGACCCTGGGGAAAGGACTTCTTTTTCCCATGGGAAATGGGGTCAGTTTTAAGCCATTTGCCCTGACCAACAGGGCAGTGCCCAGTGAGAAATTTTTAAACTTTCCTGGATTCCTCCACAACTAAAGCTGCCAGCAACTAGGAACTTGCAAGCCCTTAGAGCCCCAAAGACCCCCTTTCATCTGACACCCAGACCCTGGGGAAAGGACTTCTTTTTCCCATAAGAAATGGAGTCACTTTGAAGCCATTTGCCCTGACCAACAGGGCAGTGCCCAGTGAGAAATTTTTAAACTTTCCTGGATTCCTCCACAACTAAAGCTATTGGCAACTAGGAGTTTGCAAGTCCTTAGAGCCCCAAAGGCCACCTTTCATCTGACTCCAAGACCCTGGGGACATGACTTCATTTTCCCCATGGGAAATGGGGTCAGTTTGAGGCCACTCGCCCGGGCCATCTGCATCATTCCTGGTGTGAAATTTGCAAACTTGGCTGATTTTCTCCAAAACTAAAGCTGCCAGCAACGAGGACCGTGGAAGTCCATAGAGCAAAAAACGCCACCTTTCATCTGACACCCAGACCCTGGGGAAAGGACTTCTTTTTCCCATAGGAAATGGGGTCAGTTTGCAGCCATTTGCCGTGACCAACAGGGCAGTGCCCAGTGAGAAATTTTTAAACTTTCCTGGATTCCTCCACAACTAAAGCTATTGGCAACTAGGCGTTTGCAAGTCCTTAGAGCCCCAAAGGCCACCGTTCATCTGACTCCAAGACCCTGGGGACATGACTTCATTTTCCCCATGGGAAATGGGGTCAGTTTGAGGCCACTCGCCCTGGCCATCTGCATCGTTCCTGGTGTGAAATTTGCAAACTTGGCTGATTTTCTCCAAAATTAAAGCTGCTGGGAACGAGGACCCTGCAACTCCTTAGGGCCCCAGATGCCACCTTTCATCTGATACCCATACCATGGGCCAATGACTTCATTTTCCCCATGGAAAATGGCCTCCATTTCTGGCCTCTGGCCCTGACCAAGAGGGTCGTGCCCAGCAAGAAATTTGCAATCTTTGCTGGATTTCTCCAAATCTAAAGCTACCAGGAAGTATTAGCCTGCAAGTCCTTAGAGCCCCAAAGGCCACCTTTCATCTGACACCCAGACCCGGGGGAAAGGACTTCTTTTTCCCATGGGAAATGGGGTCAGTTTTAAGCCATTTGCCCTGACCAACAGGGCAGTGCCCAGTGAGAAATTTTTAAACTTTCCTGGATTCCTCCACAACTAAAGCTGCCAGCAACTAGGAGCTTGCAAGTCTTAAGAGCCCCAAAGGCCCCCTTTCATCTGACACCCAGACCCTGGGGAAAGGACTTCTTTTTCCCATAAGAAATGGAGTCACTTTGAAGCCATTTGCCCTGACCAACAGGGCAGTGCCCAGTGAGAAATTTTTAAACTTTCCTGGATTCCTCCAACACTAAAGCTATTGGCAAATAGGAGTTTGCAAGTCCTTAGAGCCCCAAAGGCCACCTTTCATCTGACTCCAAAACCCTGGGGACATGACTTCATTTTCCCCATGGGAAATGGGGGCAGTTTGAGGCCACTCGCCCGGGCCATCTGCATTGTTCCTGGTGTGAAATTTGCAAACTTGGCTGATTTTCTCCAAAATTAAAGCTGCTGGGAACGAGGACCCTGTAACTGCTTAGGGCCCCAGATGCCACCTTTCATCTGATACCCATACCATGGGCCAATGACTTCATTTTCCCCATGGAAAATGGCCTCCATTTCTGGCCTCTGGCCCTGACCAAGAGGGTGGTGCCCAGCAAGAAATTTGCAATCTTTGCTGGATTTCTCCAAATCTAAAGCTACCAGGAAGTATTAGCCTGCAAGTCCTTAGAGCCCCAAAGGCCACCTTTCATCTGACACCCAGACCCTGGGGAAAGGACTTCTTTTTCCCATAAGAAATGGAGTAACTTGGAAGCCATTTGCCCTGACCAACAGGGCAGTGCCCAGTGAGAAATTTTTAAACTTTCCTGGATTCCTCCACAACTAAACCTATTGGCAACTAGGAGTTTGCAAGCCCTTACAGCCCCAAAGGCCACCTTTCATCTGACTCCAAGACCCTGGGGACATGACTTCATTTTCCCCATGGGAAATGGGTTCAGTTTGAGGCCACTCGCCCGGGCCATCTGCATCGTTCCCGGTGTGAAATTTGAAAACTTTGCTGGATTCCTCCATAACTAAAGCTGCCAGCAACTAGGAGCTTGCAAGTCTTAAGAGCCCCAAAGGCCACCGTTCATCTGACACCCAGACCCTGGGGACATGACTTCATTTTCCCCATGGAAAATTGGTTCAGTTTGAGGCCACTAGCCCGGGCCATCTGCATTGTTCCGGATGTGAAATTTGCAAACTTGGCTGATTTTCTCCAAAATTAAAGCTGCTGGGAACGAGGACCCTGCAAGTCCTTAGGGCCCCAGATGCCACCTTTCATCTGATACCCAGACCATGGGCCAATGACTTCATTTTCCCCATGGAAAATGGCCTCCATTTCTGGCCTCTGGCCATGACCCATAGGGTGGTGGCCAGCAAGAAATTTGCAATCTTTGCTGGATTTCTCCAAATCAAAAGCTGCCAGGAAGTAGTACCCTGCAAGTCCTTAGAGCCCCAAAGGCCACCTTTCATCTGACACCCAGACCCTGGGGAAAGGACTTCTTTTTCCCATGCAAAATGGCCTGTCTTTGCAGCCATTTGCCCTGGCCAACAGGGCAGTGCCCAGTGAGAATCTTTTAAACTTTCCTGGATTCCTCCACAACTAAATCTGCCGGCAGCTCGGACCTTGCAAGTCCTTAAAGCCCCAAAGGCCACCTTTCATCTGACTCCAAGACCCTGGAGACATGACTTCATTTTCCCCATGGGAAATGGGGTCAGTTTGAGGCCACTCGCCCTGGCCATCTGCATCATTCCCGGTGTGAAATTTGCAAACTTAGCTGATTTTCTCCAAAAGTAAAGCTGCCAGCAATGAGGACCGTGGTAGTCCTTAGAGCCCCAAAGGCCACCTTTCATCTGACACCCAGACCCTGGGGAAAGGACTTCTTTTTCCCATGGGAAATGGGGTCAGTTTTAAGCCATTTGCCCTGACCAACAGGGCAGTGCCCAGTGAGAAATTTTTAAACTTTCCTGGATTCCTCCACAACTAAAGCTGCCAGCAACTAGGAACTTGCAAGCCCTTAGAGCCCCAAAGACCCCCTTTCATCTGACACCCAGACCCTGGGGAAAGGACTTCTTTTTCCCATAAGAAATGGAGTCACTTTGAAGCCATTTGCCCTGACCAACAGGGCAGTGCCCAGTGAGAAATTTTTAAACTTTCCTGGATTCCTCCACAACTAAAGCTATTGGCAACTAGGAGTTTGCAAGTCCTTAGAGCCCCAAAGGCCACCTTTCATCTGACTCCAAGACCCTGGGGACATGACTTCATTTTCCCCATGGGAAATGGGGTCAGTTTGAGGCCACTCGCCCGGGCCATCTGCATCATTCCTGGTGTGAAATTTGCAAACTTGGCTGATTTTCTCCAAAACTAAAGCTGCCAGCAACGAGGACCGTGGAAGTCCATAGAGCAAAAAACGCCACCTTTCATCTGACACCCAGACCCTGGGGAAAGGACTTCTTTTTCCCATAGGAAATGGGGTCAGTTTGCAGCCATTTGCCGTGACCAACAGGGCAGTGCCCAGTGAGAAATTTTTAAACTTTCCTGGATTCCTCCACAACTAAAGCTATTGGCAACTAGGCGTTTGCAAGTCCTTAGAGCCCCAAAGGCCACCGTTCATCTGACTCCAAGACCCTGGGGACATGACTTCATTTTCCCCATGGGAAATGGGGTCAGTTTGAGGCCACTCGCCCTGGCCATCTGCATCGTTCCTGGTGTGAAATTTGCAAACTTGGCTGATTTTCTCCAAAATTAAAGCTGCTGGGAACGAGGACCCTGCAACTCTTTAGGGCCCCAGATGCCACCTTTCATCTGATACCCATACCATGGGCCAATGACTTCATTTTCCCCATGGAAAATGGCCTCCATTTCTGGCCTCTGGCCCTGACCAAGAGGGTCGTGCCCAGCAAGAAATTTGCAATCTTTGCTGGATTTCTCCAAATCTAAAGCTACCAGGAAGTATTAGCCTGCAAGTCCTTAGAGCCCCAAAGGCCACCTTTCATCTGACACCCAGACCCGGGGGAAAGGACTTCTTTTTCCCATGGGAAATGGGGTCAGTTTTAAGCCATTTGCCCTGACCAACAGGGCAGTGCCCAGTGAGAAATTTTTAAACTTTCCTGGATTCCTCCACAACTAAAGCTGCCAGCAACTAGGAGCTTGCAAGTCTTAAGAGCCCCAAAGGCCCCCTTTCATCTGACACCCAGACCCTGGGGAAAGGACTTCTTTTTCCCATAAGAAATGGAGTCACTTTGAAGCCATTTGCCCTGACCAACAGGGCAGTGCCCAGTGAGAAATTTTTAAACTTTCCTGGATTCCTCCAACACTAAAGCTATTGGCAAATAGGAGTTTGCAAGTCCTTAGAGCCCCAAAGGCCACCTTTCATCTGACTCCAAAACCCTGGGGACATGACTTCATTTTCCCCATGGGAAATGGGGGCAGTTTGAGGCCACTCGCCCGGGCCATCTGCATTGTTCCTGGTGTGAAATTTGCAAACTTGGCTGATTTTCTCCAAAATTAAAGCTGCTGGGAACGAGGACCCTGTAACTGCTTAGGGCCCCAGATGCCACCTTTCATCTGATACCCATACCATGGGCCAATGACTTCATTTTCCCCATGGAAAATGGCCTCCATTTCTGGCCTCTGGCCCTGACCAAGAGGGTGGTGCCCAGCAAGAAATTTGCAATCTTTGCTGGATTTCTCCAAATCTAAAGCTACCAGGAAGTATTAGCCTGCAAGTCCTTAGAGCCCCAAAGGCCACCTTTCATCTGACACCCAGACCCTGGGGAAAGGACTTCTTTTTCCCATAAGAAATGGAGTAACTTGGAAGCCATTTGCCCTGACCAACAGGGCAGTGCCCAGTGAGAAATTTTTAAACTTTCCTGGATTCCTCCACAACTAAACCTATTGGCAACTAGGAGTTTGCAAGCCCTTACAGCCCCAAAGGCCACCTTTCATCTGACTCCAAGACCCTGGGGACATGACTTCATTTTCCCCATGGGAAATGGGTTCAGTTTGAGGCCACTCGCCCGGGCCATCTGCATCGTTCCCGGTGTGAAATTTGAAAACTTTGCTGGATTCCTCCATAACTAAAGCTGCCAGCAACTAGGAGCTTGCAAGTCTTAAGAGCCCCAAAGGCCACCGTTCATCTGACACCCAGACCCTGGGGACATGACTTCATTTTCCCCATGGAAAATTGGTTCAGTTTGAGGCCACTAGCCCGGGCCATCTGCATTGTTCCGGATGTGAAATTTGCAAACTTGGCTGATTTTCTCCAAAATTAAAGCTGCTGGGAACGAGGACCCTGCAAGTCCTTAGGGCCCCAGATGCCACCTTTCATCTGATACCCAGACCATGGGCCAATGACTTCATTTTCCCCATGGAAAATGGCCTCCATTTCTGGCCTCTGGCCATGACCCATAGGGTGGTGGCCAGCAAGAAATTTGCAATCTTTGCTGGATTTCTCCAAATCAAAAGCTGCCAGGAAGTAGTACCCTGCAAGTCCTTAGAGCCCCAAAGGCCACCTTTCATCTGACACCCAGACCCTGGGGAAAGGACTTCTTTTTCCCATGCAAAATGGCCTGTCTTTGCAGCCATTTGCCCTGGCCAACAGGGCAGTGCCCAGTGAGAATCTTTTAAACTTTCCTGGATTCCTCCACAACTAAATCTGCCGGCAGCTCGGACCTTGCAAGTCCTTAAAGCCCCAAAGGCCACCTTTCATCTGACTCCAAGACCCTGGAGACATGACTTCATTTTCCCCATGGGAAATGGGGTCAGTTTGAGGCCACTCGCCCTGGCCATCTGCATCATTCCCGGTGTGAAATTTGCAAACTTAGCTGATTTTCTCCAAAAGTAAAGCTGCCAGCAATGAGGACCGTGGTAGTCCTTAGAGCCCCAAAGGCCACCTTTCATCTGACACCCAGACCCTGGGGAAAGGACTTCTTTTTCCCATGGGAAATGGGGTCAGTTTTAAGCCATTTGCCCTGACCAACAGGGCAGTGCCCAGTGAGAAATTTTTAAACTTTCCTGGATTCCTCCACAACTAAAGCTGCCAGCAACTAGGAACTTGCAAGCCCTTAGAGCCCCAAAGACCCCCTTTCATCTGACACCCAGACCCTGGGGAAAGGACTTCTTTTTCCCATAAGAAATGGAGTCACTTTGAAGCCATTTGCCCTGACCAACAGGGCAGTGCCCAGTGAGAAATTTTTAAACTTTCCTGGATTCCTCCACAACTAAAGCTATTGGCAACTAGGAGTTTGCAAGTCCTTAGAGCCCCAAAGGCCACCTTTCATCTGACTCCAAGACCCTGGGGACATGACTTCATTTTCCCCATGGGAAATGGGGTCAGTTTGAGGCCACTCGCCCGGGCCATCTGCATCATTCCTGGTGTGAAATTTGCAAACTTGGCTGATTTTCTCCAAAACTAAAGCTGCCAGCAACGAGGACCGTGGAAGTCCATAGAGCAAAAAACGCCACCTTTCATCTGACACCCAGACCCTGGGGAAAGGACTTCTTTTTCCCATAGGAAATGGGGTCAGTTTGCAGCCATTTGCCGTGACCAACAGGGCAGTGCCCAGTGAGAAATTTTTAAACTTTCCTGGATTCCTCCACAACTAAAGCTATTGGCAACTAGGCGTTTGCAAGTCCTTAGAGCCCCAAAGGCCACCGTTCATCTGACTCCAAGACCCTGGGGACATGACTTCATTTTCCCCATGGGAAATGGGGTCAGTTTGAGGCCACTCGCCCTGGCCATCTGCATCGTTCCTGGTGTGAAATTTGCAAACTTGGCTGATTTTCTCCAAAATTAAAGCTGCTGGGAACGAGGACCCTGCAACTCTTTAGGGCCCCAGATGCCACCTTTCATCTGATACCCATACCATGGGCCAATGACTTCATTTTCCCCATGGAAAATGGCCTCCATTTCTGGCCTCTGGCCCTGACCAAGAGGGTCGTGCCCAGCAAGAAATTTGCAATCTTTGCTGGATTTCTCCAAATCTAAAGCTACCAGGAAGTATTAGCCTGCAAGTCCTTAGAGCCCCAAAGGCCACCTTTCATCTGACACCCAGACCCGGGGGAAAGGACTTCTTTTTCCCATGGGAAATGGGGTCAGTTTTAAGCCATTTGCCCTGACCAACAGGGCAGTGCCCAGTGAGAAATTTTTAAACTTTCCTGGATTCCTCCACAACTAAAGCTGCCAGCAACTAGGAGCTTGCAAGTCTTAAGAGCCCCAAAGGCCCCCTTTCATCTGACACCCAGACCCTGGGGAAAGGACTTCTTTTTCCCATAAGAAATGGAGTCACTTTGAAGCCATTTGCCCTGACCAACAGGGCAGTGCCCAGTGAGAAATTTTTAAACTTTCCTGGATTCCTCCAACACTAAAGCTATTGGCAAATAGGAGTTTGCAAGTCCTTAGAGCCCCAAAGGCCACCTTTCATCTGACTCCAAAACCCTGGGGACATGACTTCATTTTCCCCATGGGAAATGGGGGCAGTTTGAGGCCACTCGCCCGGGCCATCTGCATTGTTCCTGGTGTGAAATTTGCAAACTTGGCTGATTTTCTCCAAAATTAAAGCTGCTGGGAACGAGGACCCTGTAACTGCTTAGGGCCCCAGATGCCACCTTTCATCTGATACCCATACCATGGGCCAATGACTTCATTTTCCCCATGGAAAATGGCCTCCATTTCTGGCCTCTGGCCCTGACCAAGAGGGTGGTGCCCAGCAAGAAATTTGCAATCTTTGCTGGATTTCTCCAAATCTAAAGCTACCAGGAAGTATTAGCCTGCAAGTCCTTAGAGCCCCAAAGGCCACCTTTCATCTGACACCCAGACCCTGGGGAAAGGACTTCTTTTTCCCATAAGAAATGGAGTAACTTGGAAGCCATTTGCCCTGACCAACAGGGCAGTGCCCAGTGAGAAATTTTTAAACTTTCCTGGATTCCTCCACAACTAAACCTATTGGCAACTAGGAGTTTGCAAGCCCTTACAGCCCCAAAGGCCACCTTTCATCTGACTCCAAGACCCTGGGGACATGACTTCATTTTCCCCATGGGAAATGGGTTCAGTTTGAGGCCACTCGCCCGGGCCATCTGCATCGTTCCCGGTGTGAAATTTGAAAACTTTGCTGGATTCCTCCATAACTAAAGCTGCCAGCAACTAGGAGCTTGCAAGTCTTAAGAGCCCCAAAGGCCACCGTTCATCTGACACCCAGACCCTGGGGACATGACTTCATTTTCCCCATGGAAAATTGGTTCAGTTTGAGGCCACTAGCCCGGGCCATCTGCATTGTTCCGGATGTGAAATTTGCAAACTTGGCTGATTTTCTCCAAAATTAAAGCTGCTGGGAACGAGGACCCTGCAAGTCCTTAGGGCCCCAGATGCCACCTTTCATCTGATACCCAGACCATGGGCCAATGACTTCATTTTCCCCATGGAAAATGGCCTCCATTTCTGGCCTCTGGCCATGACCCATAGGGTGGTGGCCAGCAAGAAATTTGCAATCTTTGCTGGATTTCTCCAAATCAAAAGCTGCCAGGAAGTCGTACCCTGCAAGTCCTTAGAGCCCCAAAGGCCACCTTTCATCTGACAGCCAGACCCTGGGGAAAGGACTTCTTTTTCCCATGCAAAATGGCCTGTCTTTGCAGCCATTTGCCCTGGCCAACAGGGCAGTGCCCAGTGAGAATCTTTTAAACTTTCCTGGATTCCTCCACAACTAAATCTGCCGGCAGCTCGGACCTTGCAAGTCCGTAGAGCCCCAAAGGCCACCTTTCATCTGACTCCAAGACCCTGGGGACATGACTTCATTTTCCCCATGGGAAATGGGGTCAGTTTGAGGCCACTCGCCCTGGCCATCTGCATCATTCCCGGTGTGAAATTTGCAAACTTGGCTGATTTTCTCCAAAAGTAAAGCTGCCAGCAATGAGGACCGTGGTAGTCCTTAGAGCCCCAAAGGCCACCTTTCATCTGACACCCAGACCCTGGGGAAAGGACTTCTTTTTCCCATGGGAAATGGGGTCAGTTTTAAGCCATTTGCCCTGACCAACAGGGCAGTGCCCAGTGAGAAATTTTTAAACTTTCCTGGATTCCTCCACAACTAAAGCTGCCAGCAACTAGGAGCTTGCAAGTCTTAAGAGCCCCAAAGGCCCCCTTTCATCTGACACCCAGACCCTGGGGAAAGGACTTCTTTTTCCCATAAGAAATGGAGTCACTTTGAAGCCATTTGCCCTGACCAACAGGGCAGTGCCCAGTGAGAAATTTTTAAACTTTCCTGGATTCCTCCAACACTAAAGCTATTGGCAAATAGGAGTTTGCAAGTCCTTAGAGCCCCAAAGGCCACCTTTCATCTGACTCCAAGACCCTGGGGACATGACTTCAATTTCCCCATGGGAAATGGGGTCAGTTTGAGGCCACTCGCCCGGGCCATCTGCATTGTTCCTGGTGTGAAATTTGCAAACTTGGCTGATTTTCTCCAAAATTAAAGCTGCTGGGAACGAGGACCCTGCAAGTCCTTAGGGCCCCAGATGCCACCTTTCATCTGATACCCATACCATGGGCCAATGACTTCATTTTCCCCATGGAAAATGGCCTCCATTTCTGGCCTCTGGCCCTGACCAAGAGGGTGGTGCCCAGCAAGAAATTTGCAATCTTTGCTGGATTTCTCCAAATCTAAAGCTACCAGGAAGTCGTACCCTGCAAGCCCTTAGAGCCCCAAAGGCCACCTTTCATCTGACACCCTGACCCTGGGGCAAGGACTTCTTTTTCCCATAAGAAATGGAGTAACTTGGAAGCCATTTCCCCTGACCAACAGGGCAGTGCCCAGTGAGAAATTTTTAAACTTTCCTGGATTCCTCCACAACTAAAGCTGCCGGCAGCTAGGACATTGCAAGCCCTTAGAGCACCAAAGGCCACCTTTCATCTGACTCCAAGACCCTGGGGACATGACTTCATTTTCCCCATGGGAATTGGGGTCAATTTGAGGCCACTCGTACTGGCCATCTGCATCGTTCCCGGTGTGAAATTTGAAAACTTTGCTGGATTCCTCCATAACTAAAACTGCCAGCAACTAGGAGCTTGCAAGTCTTAAGAGCCCCAAAGGCCACCGTTCATCTGACACCCGGACCCTGGGGACATGACTTCATTTTCCCCATGGAAAATTGGTTCAGTTTGAGGCCACTCGCCCGGGCCATCTGCATCGTTCCTGGTGTGAAATTTGCAAACTTGGCTGATTTTCTCCATAATTAAAGCTGCTGGCAACGAGGACCCTGCAACTCCTTAGGGCCCCAGATGCCACCTTTCATCTGATACCCAGACCCTGGGCCAATGACTACATTTTCCCATGGGAAATGGCCTCCATTTCTGGCCTCTGGCCCTGACCAAGAGGGTGGTGCCCAGCAAGAAATTTGCAATCTTTGCTGGATTTCTCCAAATCTAAAGCTACCAGGAAGTATTAGCCTGCAAGTCCTTAGAGCCCCAAAGGCCACCTTTCATCTGACACCCAGACCCTGGGGAAAGGACTTCTTTTTCCCATAAGAAATGGAGTCACTTTGAAGCCATTTGCCCTGACCAACAGGGCAGTGCCCAGTGAGAAATTTTTAAACTTTCCTGGATTCCTCCACAACTAAACCTATTGGCAACTAGGAGTTTGCAAGTCCTTAGAGCCCCAAAGGCCACCATTCATCTGACTCCAAGACCCTGGGGACATGACTTCATTTTCCCCATGGGAAATGGGGTCAGTTTGAGGCCACTCGCCCTGGCCATCTACATCGTTCCTGGTGTGAAATTTGCACACTTTGCTGGATTCCTCCATAACTAAAGCTGCCAACAACTAGCAGCTTGCAAGTCTTAAGAGCCCCAAAGGCCACCGTTCATCTGACACTCAGACCCTGGGGACATGACTTCAGTTTCCCCATGGAAAATCGGTTCAGTTTGAGGCCACTCGCCCGGGCCATCTGCATTGTTCCTGATGTGAAATTTGCAAACTTGGCTGATTTTCTCCAAAATTAAAGCTGCTGGGAACGAGGACCCTGCAACTGCTTAGGGCCCCAGATGCCACCTTTCATCTGATACCCATACCATGGGCCAATGACTTCATTTTCCCCATGGAAAATGGCCTCCATTTCTGGCCTCTGGCCCTGACCAAGAGGGTGGTGGCCAGCAAGAAATTTGCAATATTTGCTGGATTTCGCCAAATCAAAAGCTGCCAGGAAGTCGTACCCTGCAAGTCCTTAGAGCCCCAAAGGCCACCTTTCATCTGACAGCCAGACCCTGGGGAAAGGACTTCTTTTTCCCATGCAAAATGGCCTGTCTTTGCAGCCATTTGCCCTGGCCAACAGGGCAGTGCCCAGTGAGAATCTTTTAAACTTTCCTGGATTCCTCCACAACTAAATCTGCCGGCAGCTCGGACCTTGCAAGTCCTTAGAGCCCCAAAGGCCACCTTTCATCTGACTCCAGGACCCTGGGGACATGACTTCATTTTCCCCATGGGAAATGGGGTCAGTTTGAGGCCACTCGCCCTGGCCATCTGCATCATTCCCGGTGTGAAATTTGCAAACTTAACTGATTTTCTCCAAAAGTAAAGCTGCCAGCAATGAGGACCGTGGTAGTCCTTAGAGCCCCAAAGGCCACCTTTCATCTGACACTCAGACCCTGGGGAAAGGACTTCTTTTTCCCATGGGAAATGGGGTCAGTTTTAAGCCATTTGCCCTGACCAACAGGGCAGTGCCCAGTGAGAAATTTTTAAACTTTCCTGGATTCCTCCACAACTAAAGCTGCCAGCAACTAGGAGCTTGCAAGTCTTAAGAGCCCCAAAGGCCCCCTTTCATCTGACACCCAGACCCTGGGGAAAGGACTTCTTTTTCCCATAAGAAATGGAGTCACTTTGAAGCCATTTGCCCTGACCAACAGGGCAGTGCCCAGTGAGAAATTTTTAAACTTTCCTGGATTCCTCCAACACTAAAGCTATTGGCAAATAGGAGTTTGCAAGTCCTTAGAGCCCCAAAGGCCACCTTTCATCTGACTCCAAAACCCTGGGGACATGACTTCATTTTCCCCATGGGAAATGGGGTCAGTTTGAGGCCACTCGCCCGGGCCATCTGCATTGTTCCTGGTGTGAAATTTGCAAACTTGGCTGATTTTCTCCAAAATTAAAGCTGCTGGGAACGAGGACCCTGCAAGTCCTTAGGGCCCCAGATGCCACCTTTCATCTGATACCCATACCATGGGCCAATGACTTCATTTTCCCCATGGAAAATGGCCTCCATTTCTGGCCTCTGGCCCTGACCAAGAGGGTGGTGCCCAGCAAGAAATTTGCAATCTTTGCTGGATTTCTCCAAATCTAAAGCTACCAGGAAGTCGTACCCTGCAAGCCCTTAGAGCCCCAAAGGCCACCTTTCATCTGACACCCTGACCCTGGGGCAAGGACTTCTTTTTCCCATAAGAAATGGAGTAACTTGGAAGCCATTTCCCCTGACCAACAGGGCAGTGCCCAGTGAGAAATTTTTAAACTTTCCTGGATTCCTCCACAACTAAAGCTGCCGGCAGCTAGGACATTGCAAGCCCTTAGAGCACCAAAGGCCACCTTTCATCTGACTCCAAGACCCTGGGGACATGACTTCATTTTCCCCATGGGAATTGGGGTCAATTTGAGGCCACTCGTACTGGCCATCTGCATCGTTCCCGCTGTGAAATTTGAAAACTTTGCTGGATTCCTCCATAACTAAAACTGCCAGCAACTAGGAGCTTGCAAGTCTTAAGAGCCCCAAAGGCCACCGTTCATCTGACACCCGGACCCTGGGGACATGACTTCATTTTCCCCATGGAAAATTGGTTCAGTTCGAGGCCACTCGCCCGGGCCATCTGCATCGTTCCTGGTGTGAAATTTGCAAACTTGGCTGATTTTCTCCAAAATTAAAGCTGCTGGGAACGAGGACCCTGCAACTCCTTAGGGCCCCAGATGCCACCTTTCATCTGATACCCATACCATGGGCCAATGACTTCATTTTCCCCATGGAAAATGGCCTCCATTTCTGGCCTCTGGCCCTGACCAAGAGGGTGGTGCCCAGCAAGAAATTTGCAATCTTTGCTGGATTTCTCCAAATCTAAAGCTACCAGGAAGTATTATCCTGCATGTCCTTAGAGCCCCAAAGGCCACCTTTCATCTGACACCCAGACCCTGGGGAAAGGACTTCTTTTTCCCATAAGAAATGGAGTCACTTTGAAGCCATTTGCCCTGACCAACAGGGCAGTGCCCAGTGAGAAATTTTTAAACTTTCCTGGATTCCTCCACAAGTAATCCTATTGGCAACTAGGAGTTTGCAAGTCCTTAGAGCCCCAAAGGCCACCATTCATCTGACGCCAAGACCCTGGGGACATGACTTCATTTTCCCCATGGGAAATGGGGTCAGTTTGAGGCCACTCGCCCTGGCCATCTGCATCATTCCTGGTGTGAAATTTGCACACTTTGCTGGATTCCTCCATAACTAAAGCTGCCAACAACTAGCAGCTTGCAAGTCTTAAGAGCCCCAAAGGCCACCGTTCATCTGACACTCAGACCCTGGGGACATGACTTCAGTTTCCCCCTGGTAAATCGGTTCAGTTTGAGGCCACTCGCCCGGGCCATCTGCATTGTTCCTGATGTGAAATTTGCAAACTTGGCTGATTTTCTCCAAAATTAAAGCTGCTGGGAACGAGGACCCTGCAACTCCTTAGGGCCCCAGATGCCACCTTTCATCTGATACCCATACCATGGGTCAATGACTTCATTTTCCCCATGGAAAATGGCCTCCATTTCTGGCCTCTGGCCATGACCCATAGGGTGGTGGCCAGCAAGAAATTTGCAATCTTTGCTGGATTTCTCCAAATCAAAAGCTGACAGGAAGTAGTACCCTGCAAGTCCTTAGAGCCCCAAAGGCCACCTTTCATCTGACACCCAGACCCTGGGGAAAGGACTTCTTTTTCCCATGCAAAATGGCCTGTCTTTGCAGCCATTTGCCCTGGCCAACAGGGCAGTGCCCAGTGAGAATCTTTTAAACTTTCCTGGATTCCTCCACAACTAAATCTGCCGGCAGCTCGGACCTTGCAAGTCCTTAAAGCCCCAAAGGCCACCTTTCATCTGACTCCAAGACCCTGGAGACATGACTTCATTTTCCCCATGGGAAATGGGGTCAGTTTGAGGCCACTCGCCCTGGCCATCTGCATCATTCCCGGTGTGAAATTTGCAAACTTAGCTGATTTTCTCCAAAAGTAAAGCTGCCAGCAATGAGGACCGTGGTAGTCCTTAGAGCCCCAAAGGCCACCTTTCATCTGACACCCAGACCCTGGGGAAAGGACTTCTTTTTCCCATGGGAAATGGGGTCAGTTTTAAGCCATTTGCCCTGACCAACAGGGCAGTGCCCAGTGAGAAATTTTTAAACTTTCCTGGATTCCTCCACAACTAAAGCTGCCAGCAACTAGGAGCTTGCAAGTCTTAAGAGCCCCAAAGGCCCCCTTTCATCTGACACCCAGACCCTGGGGAAAGGACTTCTTTTTCCCATAAGAAATGGAGTCACTTTGAAGCCATTTGCCCTGACCAACAGGGCAGTGCCCAGTGAGAAATTTTTAAACTTTCCTGGATTCCTCCAACACTAAAGCTATTGGCAAATAGGAGTTTGCAAGTCCTTAGAGCCCCAAAGGCCACCTTTCATCTGACTCCAAAACCCTGGGGACATGACTTCATTTTCCCCATGGGAAATGGGGTCAGTTTGAGGCCACTCGCCCGGGCCATCTGCATTGTTCCTGGTGTGAAATTTGCAAACTTGGCTGATTTTCTCCAAAATTAAAGCTGCTGGGAACGAGGACCCTGCAAGTCCTTAGGGCCCCAGATGCCACCTTTCATCTGATACCCATACCATGGGCCAATGACTTCATTTTCCCCATGGAAAATGGCCTCCATTTCTGGCCTCTGGCCCTGACCAAGAGGGTGGTGCCCAGCAAGAAATTTGCAATCTTTGCTGGATTTCTCCAAATCTAAAGCTACCAGGAAGTCGTACCCTGCAAGCCCTTAGAGCCCCAAAGGCCACCTTTCATCTGACACCCTGACCCTGGGGCAAGGACTTCTTTTTCCCATAAGAAATGGAGTAACTTGGAAGCCATTTCCCCTGACCAACAGGGCAGTGCCCAGTGAGAAATTTTTAAACTTTCCTGGATTCCTCCACAACTAAAGCTGCCGGCAGCTAGGACATTGCAAGCCCTTAGAGCACCAAAGGCCACCTTTCATCTGACTCCAAGACCCTGGGGACATGACTTCATTTTCCCCATGGGAATTGGGGTCAATTTGAGGCCACTCGTACTGGCCATCTGCATCGTTCCCGCTGTGAAATTTGAAAACTTTGCTGGATTCCTCCATAACTAAAACTGCCAGCAACTAGGAGCTTGCAAGTCTTAAGAGCCCCAAAGGCCACCGTTCATCTGACACCCGGACCCTGGGGACATGACTTCATTTTCCCCATGGAAAATTGGTTCAGTTCGAGGCCACTCGCCCGGGCCATCTGCATCGTTCCTGGTGTGAAATTTGCAAACTTGGCTGATTTTCTCCAAAATTAAAGCTGCTGGGAACGAGGACCCTGCAAGTCCTTAGGGCCCCAGATGCCACCTTTCATCTGATACCCAGACCATGGGCCAATGACTTCATTTTCCCCATGGAAAATGGCCTCCATTTCTGGCCTCTGGCCCTGACCAAGAGGGTGGTGCCCAGCAAGAAATTTGCAATCTTTGCTGGATTTCTCCAAATCTAAAGCTACCAGGAAGTATTATCCTGCATGTCCTTAGAGCCCCAAAGGCCACCTTTCATCTGACACCCAGACCCTGGGGAAAGGACTTCTTTTTCCCATAAGAAATGGAGTCACTTTGAAGCCATTTGCCCTGACCAACAGGGCAGTGCCCAGTGAGAAATTTTTAAACTTTCCTGGATTCCTCCACAAGTAATCCTATTGGCAACTAGGAGTTTGCAAGTCCTTAGAGCCCCAAAGGCCACCATTCATCTGACGCCAAGACCCTGGGGACATGACTTCATTTTCCCCATGGGAAATGGGGTCAGTTTGAGGCCACTCGCCCTGGCCATCTGCATCATTCCTGGTGTGAAATTTGCACACTTTGCTGGATTCCTCCATAACTAAAGCTGCCAACAACTAGCAGCTTGCAAGTCTTAAGAGCCCCAAAGGCCACCGTTCATCTGACACTCAGACCCTGGGGACATGACTTCAGTTTCCCCCTGGTAAATCGGTTCAGTTTGAGGCCACTCGCCCGGGCCATCTGCATTGTTCCTGATGTGAAATTTGCAAACTTGGCTGATTTTCTCCAAAATTAAAGCTGCTGGGAACGAGGACCCTGCAACTCCTTAGGGCCCCAGATGCCACCTTTCATCTGATACCCATACCATGGGTCAATGACTTCATTTTCCCCATGGAAAATGGCCTCCATTTCTGGCCTCTGGCCATGACCCATAGGGTGGTGGCCAGCAAGAAATTTGCAATCTTTGCTGGATTTCTCCAAATCAAAAGCTGACAGGAAGTAGTACCCTGCAAGTCCTTAGAGCCCCAAAGGCCACCTTTCATCTGACACCCAGACCCTGGGGAAAGGACTTCTTTTTCCCATGCAAAATGGCCTGTCTTTGCAGCCATTTGCCCTGGCCAACAGGGCAGTGCCCAGTGAGAATCTTTTAAACTTTCCTGGATTCCTCCACAACTAAATCTGCCGGCAGCTCGGACCTTGCAAGTCCTTAAAGCCCCAAAGGCCACCTTTCATCTGACTCCAAGACCCTGGAGACATGACTTCATTTTCCCCATGGGAAATGGGGTCAGTTTGAGGCCACTCGCCCTGGCCATCTGCATCATTCCCGGTGTGAAATTTGCAAACTTAGCTGATTTTCTCCAAAAGTAAAGCTGCCAGCAATGAGGACCGTGGTAGTCCTTAGAGCCCCAAAGGCCACCTTTCATCTGACACCCAGACCCTGGGGAAAGGACTTCTTTTTCCCATGGGAAATGGGGTCAGTTTTAAGCCATTTGCCCTGACCAACAGGGCAGTGCCCAGTGAGAAATTTTTAAACTTTCCTGGATTCCTCCACAACTAAAGCTGCCAGCAACTAGGAACTTGCAAGCCCTTAGAGCCCCAAAGACCCCCTTTCATCTGACACCCAGACCCTGGGGAAAGGACTTCTTTTTCCCATAAGAAATGGAGTCACTTTGAAGCCATTTGCCCTGACCAACAGGGCAGTGCCCAGTGAGAAATTTTTAAACTTTCCTGGATTCCTCCACAACTAAAGCTATTGGCAACTAGGAGTTTGCAAGTCCTTAGAGCCCCAAAGGCCACCTTTCATCTGACTCCAAGACCCTGGGGACATGACTTCATTTTCCCCATGGGAAATGGGGTCAGTTTGAGGCCACTCGCCCGGGCCATCTGCATCATTCCTGGTGTGAAATTTGCAAACTTGGCTGATTTTCTCCAAAACTAAAGCTGCCAGCAACGAGGACCGTGGAAGTCCATAGAGCAAAAAACGCCACCTTTCATCTGACACCCAGACCCTGGGGAAAGGACTTCTTTTTCCCATAGGAAATGGGGTCAGTTTGCAGCCATTTGCCGTGACCAACAGGGCAGTGCCCAGTGAGAAATTTTTAAACTTTCCTGGATTCCTCCACAACTAAAGCTATTGGCAACTAGGCGTTTGCAAGTCCTTAGAGCCCCAAAGGCCACCGTTCATCTGACTCCAAGACCCTGGGGACATGACTTCATTTTCCCCATGGGAAATGGGGTCAGTTTGAGGCCACTCGCCCTGGCCATCTGCATCGTTCCTGGTGTGAAATTTGCAAACTTGGCTGATTTTCTCCAAAATTAAAGCTGCTGGGAACGAGGACCCTGCAACTCCTTAGGGCCCCAGATGCCACCTTTCATCTGATACCCATACCATGGGCCAATGACTTCATTTTCCCCATGGAAAATGGCCTCCATTTCTGGCCTCTGGCCCTGACCAAGAGGGTCGTGCCCAGCAAGAAATTTGCAATCTTTGCTGGATTTCTCCAAATCTAAAGCTACCAGGAAGTATTAGCCTGCAAGTCCTTAGAGCCCCAAAGGCCACCTTTCATCTGACACCCAGACCCGGGGGAAAGGACTTCTTTTTCCCATGGGAAATGGGGTCAGTTTTAAGCCATTTGCCCTGACCAACAGGGCAGTGCCCAGTGAGAAATTTTTAAACTTTCCTGGATTCCTCCACAACTAAAGCTGCCAGCAACTAGGAGCTTGCAAGTCTTAAGAGCCCCAAAGGCCCCCTTTCATCTGACACCCAGACCCTGGGGAAAGGACTTCTTTTTCCCATAAGAAATGGAGTCACTTTGAAGCCATTTGCCCTGACCAACAGGGCAGTGCCCAGTGAGAAATTTTTAAACTTTCCTGGATTCCTCCAACACTAAAGCTATTGGCAAATAGGAGTTTGCAAGTCCTTAGAGCCCCAAAGGCCACCTTTCATCTGACTCCAAAACCCTGGGGACATGACTTCATTTTCCCCATGGGAAATGGGGGCAGTTTGAGGCCACTCGCCCGGGCCATCTGCATTGTTCCTGGTGTGAAATTTGCAAACTTGGCTGATTTTCTCCAAAATTAAAGCTGCTGGGAACGAGGACCCTGTAACTGCTTAGGGCCCCAGATGCCACCTTTCATCTGATACCCATACCATGGGCCAATGACTTCATTTTCCCCATGGAAAATGGCCTCCATTTCTGGCCTCTGGCCCTGACCAAGAGGGTGGTGCCCAGCAAGAAATTTGCAATCTTTGCTGGATTTCTCCAAATCTAAAGCTACCAGGAAGTATTAGCCTGCAAGTCCTTAGAGCCCCAAAGGCCACCTTTCATCTGACACCCAGACCCTGGGGAAAGGACTTCTTTTTCCCATAAGAAATGGAGTAACTTGGAAGCCATTTGCCCTGACCAACAGGGCAGTGCCCAGTGAGAAATTTTTAAACTTTCCTGGATTCCTCCACAACTAAACCTATTGGCAACTAGGAGTTTGCAAGCCCTTACAGCCCCAAAGGCCACCTTTCATCTGACTCCAAGACCCTGGGGACATGACTTCATTTTCCCCATGGGAAATGGGTTCAGTTTGAGGCCACTCGCCCGGGCCATCTGCATCGTTCCCGGTGTGAAATTTGAAAACTTTGCTGGATTCCTCCATAACTAAAGCTGCCAGCAACTAGGAGCTTGCAAGTCTTAAGAGCCCCAAAGGCCACCGTTCATCTGACACCCAGACCCTGGGGACATGACTTCATTTTCCCCATGGAAAATTGGTTCAGTTTGAGGCCACTAGCCCGGGCCATCTGCATTGTTCCGGATGTGAAATTTGCAAACTTGGCTGATTTTCTCCAAAATTAAAGCTGCTGGGAACGAGGACCCTGCAAGTCCTTAGGGCCCCAGATGCCACCTTTCATCTGATACCCAGACCATGGGCCAATGACTTCATTTTCCCCATGGAAAATGGCCTCCATTTCTGGCCTCTGGCCATGACCCATAGGGTGGTGGCCAGCAAGAAATTTGCAATCTTTGCTGGATTTCTCCAAATCAAAAGCTGCCAGGAAGTCGTACCCTGCAAGTCCTTAGAGCCCCAAAGGCCACCTTTCATCTGACAGCCAGACCCTGGGGAAAGGACTTCTTTTTCCCATGCAAAATGGCCTGTCTTTGCAGCCATTTGCCCTGGCCAACAGGGCAGTGCCCAGTGAGAATCTTTTAAACTTTCCTGGATTCCTCCACAACTAAATCTGCCGGCAGCTCGGACCTTGCAAGTCCGTAGAGCCCCAAAGGCCACCTTTCATCTGACTCCAAGACCCTGGGGACATGACTTCATTTTCCCCATGGGAAATGGGGTCAGTTTGAGGCCACTCGCCCTGGCCATCTGCATCATTCCCGGTGTGAAATTTGCAAACTTGGCTGATTTTCTCCAAAAGTAAAGCTGCCAGCAATGAGGACCGTGGTAGTCCTTAGAGCCCCAAAGGCCACCTTTCATCTGACACCCAGACCCTGGGGAAAGGACTTCTTTTTCCCATGGGAAATGGGGTCAGTTTTAAGCCATTTGCCCTGACCAACAGGGCAGTGCCCAGTGAGAAATTTTTAAACTTTCCTGGATTCCTCCACAACTAAAGCTGCCAGCAACTAGGAGCTTGCAAGTCTTAAGAGCCCCAAAGGCCCCCTTTCATCTGACACCCAGACCCTGGGGAAAGGACTTCTTTTTCCCATAAGAAATGGAGTCACTTTGAAGCCATTTGCCCTGACCAACAGGGCAGTGCCCAGTGAGAAATTTTTAAACTTTCCTGGATTCCTCCAACACTAAAGCTATTGGCAAATAGGAGTTTGCAAGTCCTTAGAGCCCCAAAGGCCACCTTTCATCTGACTCCAAGACCCTGGGGACATGACTTCAATTTCCCCATGGGAAATGGGGTCAGTTTGAGGCCACTCGCCCGGGCCATCTGCATTGTTCCTGGTGTGAAATTTGCAAACTTGGCTGATTTTCTCCAAAATTAAAGCTGCTGGGAACGAGGACCCTGCAAGTCCTTAGGGCCCCAGATGCCACCTTTCATCTGATACCCATACCATGGGCCAATGACTTCATTTTCCCCATGGAAAATGGCCTCCATTTCTGGCCTCTGGCCCTGACCAAGAGGGTGGTGCCCAGCAAGAAATTTGCAATCTTTGCTGGATTTCTCCAAATCTAAAGCTACCAGGAAGTCGTACCCTGCAAGTCCTTAGAGCCCCAAAGGCCACCTTTCATCTGACACCCTGACCCTGGGGCAAGGACTTCTTTTTCCCATAAGAAATGGAGTAACTTGGAAGCCATTTCCCCTGACCAACAGGGCAGTGCCCAGTGAGAAATTTTTAAACTTTCCTGGATTCCTCCACAACTAAAGCTGCCGGCAGCTAGGACATTGCAAGCCCTTAGAGCACCAAAGGCCACCTTTCATCTGACTCCAAGACCCTGGGGACATGACTTCATTTTCCCCATGGGAATTGGGGTCAATTTGAGGCCACTCGTACTGGCCATCTGCATCGTTCCCGGTGTGAAATTTGAAAACTTTGCTGGATTCCTCCATAACTAAAACTGCCAGCAACTAGGAGCTTGCAAGTCTTAAGAGCCCCAAAGGCCACCGTTCATCTGACACCCGGACCCTGGGGACATGACTTCATTTTCCCCATGGAAAATTGGTTCAGTTTGAGGCCACTCGCCCGGGCCATCTGCATCGTTCCTGGTGTGAAATTTGCAAACTTGGCTGATTTTCTCCATAATTAAAGCTGCTGGCAACGAGGACCCTGCAACTCCTTAGGGCCCCAGATGCCACCTTTCATCTGATACCCAGACCCTGGGCCAATGACTACATTTTCCCCATGGAAAATGGCCTCCATTTCTGGCCTCTGGCCCTGACCAAGAGGGTGGTGGCCAGCAAGAAATTTGCAATCTTTGCTGGATTTCTCCAAATCAAAAGCTGCCAGGAAGTAGTACCCTGCAAGTCCTTAGAGCCCCAAAGGCCACCTTTCATCTGACAGCCAGACCCTGGGGAAAGGACTTCTTTTTCCCATGCAAAATGGCCTGTCTTTGCAGCCATTTGCCCTGGCCAACAGGGCAGTGCCCAGTGAGAATCTTTTAAACTTTCCTGGATTCCTCCACAACTAAATCTGCCGGCAGCTCGGACCTTGCAAGTCCTTAGAGCCCCAAAGGCCACCTTTCATCTGACTCCAGGACCCTGGGGACATGACTTCATTTTCCCCATGGGAAATGGGGTCAGTTTGAGGCCACTCGCCCTGGCCATCTGCATCATTCCCGGTGTGAAATTTGCAAACTTAGCTGATTTTCTCCAAAAGTAAAGCTGCCAGCAATGAGGACCGTGGTAGTCCTTAGAGCCCCAAAGGCCACCTTTCATCTGACACCCAGACCCTGGGGAAAGGACTTCTTTTTCCCATGGGAAATGGGGTCAGTTTTAAGCCATTTGCCCTGACCAACAGGGCAGTGCCCAGTGAGAAATTTTTAAACTTTCCTGGATTCCTCCACAACTAAAGCTGCCAGCAACTAGGAGCTTGCAAGTCTTAAGAGCCCCAAAGGCCCCCTTTCATCTGACACCCAGACCCTGGGGAAAGGACTTCTTTTTCCCATAAGAAATGGAGTCACTTTGAAGCCATTTGCCCTGACCAACAGGGCAGTGCCCAGTGAGAAATTTTTAAACTTTCCTGGATTCCTCCAACACTAAAGCTATTGGCAAATAGGAGTTTGCAAGTCCTTAGAGCCCCAAAGGCCACCTTTCATCTGGCTCCAAAACCCTGGGGACATGACTTCATTTTCCCCATGGGAAATGGGGGCAGTTTGAGGCCACTCGCCCTGGCCATCTGCATCATTCCTGGTGTGAAATTTGCAAACTTGGCTGATTTTCTCCAAAACTAAAGCTGCCAGCAACGAGGACCGTGGAAGTCCATAGAGCAAAAAACACCACCTTTCATCTGACACCCAGACCCTGGGGAAAGGACTTCTTTTTCCCATAGGAAATGGGGTCAGTTTGCAGCCATTTGCCGTGACCAACAGGGCAGTGCCCAGTGAGAAATTTTTAAACTTTCCTGGATTCCTCCACAACTAAAGCTGCCGGCAGCTAGGACATTGCAAGCCCTTAGAGCACCAAAGGCCACCTTTCATCTGACTCCAAGACCCTGGGGACATGACTTCATTTTCCCCATGGGAATTGGGGGCAATTTGAGGCCACTCGTACTGGCCATCTGCATCGTTCCCGGTGTGAAATTTGAAAACTTTGCTGGATTCCTCCATAACTAAAACTGCCAGCAACTAGGAGCTTGCAAGTCTTAAGAGCCCCAAAGGCCACCGTTCATCTGACACCCGGACCCTGGGGACATGACTTCATTTTCCCCATGGAAAATTGGTTCAGTTTGAGGCCACTCGCCCGGGCCATCTGCATCGTTCCTGGTGTGAAATTTGCAAACTTGGCTGATTTTCTCCAAAACTAAAGCTGCTGGGAACGAGGACCCTGCAACTCCTTAGGGCCCCAGATGCCACCTTTCATCTGATACCCAGACCCTGGGCCAATGACTTCATTTTCCCCATGGAAAATGGCCTCCATTTCTGGCCTCTGGCCCTGACCAAGAGGGTGGTGCCCAGCAAGAAATTTGCAATCTTTGCTGGATTTCTCCAAATCTAAAGCTACCAGGAAGTATTAGCCTGCAAGTCCTTAGAGCCCCAAAGGCCACCTTTCATCTGACACCCAGACCCTGGGGAAAGGACTTCTTTTTCCCATAAGAAATGGAGTCACTTTGAAGCCATTTGCCCTGACCAACAGGGCAGTGCCCAGTGAGAAATTTTTAAACTTTCCTGGATTCCTCCACAAGTAATCCTATTGGCAACTAGGAGTTTGCAAGTCCTTAGAGCCCCAAAGGCCACCTTTCATCTGACTCCAAGACCCTGGGGACATGACTTCATTTTCCCCATGGGAAATGGGGTCAGTTTGAGGCCACTCGCCCTGGCCATCTGCATCATTCCTGGTGTGAAATTTGCACACTTTGCTGGATTCCTCCATAACTAAAGCTGCCAACAACTAGCAGCTTGCAAGTCTTAAGAGCCCCAAAGGCCACCGTTCATCTGACACTCAGACCCTGGGGACATGACTTCAGTTTCCCCATGGTAAATCGGTTCAGTTTGAGGCCACTCGCCCGGGCCATCTGCATTGTTCCTGATGTGAAATTTGCAAACTTGGCTGATTTTCTCCAAAATTAAAGCTGCTGGGAACGAGGACCCTGCAACTCCTTAGGGCCCCAGATGCCACCTTTCATCTGATACCCATACCATGGGTCAATGACTTCATTTTCCCCATGGAAAATGGCCTCCATTTCTGGCCTCTGGCCATGACCCATAGGGTCGTGGCCAGCAAGAAATTTTCAATCTTTGCTGGATTTCTCCAAATCAAAAGCTGCCAGGAAGTAGTACCCTGCAAGTCCTTAGAGCCCCAAAGGCCACCTTTCATCTGACAGCCAGACCCTGGGGAAAGGACTTCTTTTTCCCATGCAAAATGGCCTGTCTTTGCAGCCATTTGCCCTGGCCAACAGGGCAGTGCCCAGTGAGAATCTTTTAAACTTTCCTGGATTCCTCCACAACTAAATCTGCCGGCAGCTCGGACCTTGCAAGTCCTTAGAGCCCCAAAGGCCACCTTTCATCTGTCTCCAAGACCCTGGGGACATGACTTCATTTTCCCCATGGGAAATGGGGTCAGTTTGAGGCCACTCGCCTGGGCCATCTGCATCGTTCCCAGTGTGAAATTTGAAAACTTTGCTGGATTCCTCCATAACTAAAGCTGCCAGCAACTAGGAGCTTGCAAGTCTTAAGATCCCCAAAGGCCACCGTTCATCTGACACCCAGACCCTGGGGACATGACTTCATTTTCCCCATGGAAAATCGGTTCAGTTTGAGGCCACTCGCCCGGGCCATCTGCATTGTTCCTGGTGTGAAATTTGCAAACTTGGCTGATTTTCTCCAAAATTAAAGCTGCTGGGAACGAGGACCCTGCAAGTCCTTAGGGCCCCAGATGCCACCTTTCATCTGATACCCAGACCCTGGGCCAATGACTTCATTTTCCCCATGGAAAATGGCCTCCATTTCTGGCCTCTGGCCCTGACCAAGAGGGTGGTGCCCAGCAAGAAATTCGCAATCTTTGCTGGATTTCTCCAAATCTAAAGCTACCAGGAAGTATTAGCCTGCAAGTCCTTAGAGCCCCAAAGGCCACCTTTCATCTGACACCCAGACCCTGGGGAAAGGACTTCTTTCTCCCATAAGAAATGGAGTCACTTTGAATCCATTTGCCCTGACCAACAGGGCAGTGCCCAGTGAGAAATTTTTAAACTTTCCTGGATTCCTCCACAACTAAAGCTATTGGCAACTAGGAGTTTGCAAGTCCTTAGAGCCCCAAAGGCCACCTTTCATCTGACTCCAAGACCCTGGGGACATGACTTCATTTTCCCCATGGGAAATGGGGTCAGTTTGAGGCCACTCGCCCTGGCCATCTGCATCGTTCCTGGTGTGAAATTTGCACACTTTGCTGGATTCCTCCATAACTAAAGCTGCCAACAACTAGCAGCTTGCAAGTCTTAAGAGCCCCAAAGGCCACCGTTCATCTGACACCCAGACCCTGGGGACATGACTTCATTTTCCCCATGGAAAATCGGTTCAGTTTGAGGCCACTCGCCCGGGCCATCTGCATCGTTCCAGATGTGAAATTTGCAAACTTGGCTGATTTTCTCCAAAATTAAAGCTGCTGGGAACGAGGACCCTGCAACTCCTTAGGGCCCCAGATGCCACCTTTCATCTGATACCCAGACCCTGGGCCAATGACTTCATTTTCCCCATGGAAAATGGCCTCCATTTCTGGCCTCTGGCCCTGACCAATAGGGCGGTGGCCAGCAAGAAATTTGCAATCTTTGCTGGATTTCTCCAAATCTAAAGCTACCAGGAAGTATTAGCCTGCAAGTCCTTAGAGCCCCAAAGGCCACCTTTCATCTGACACCCAGACCCTGGGGAAAGGACTTCTTTTTCCCATAAGAAATGGAGTCACTTTGAAGCCACATTTGCCCTGACCAACAGGGCAGTGCCCAGTGAGAAATTTTTAAACTTTCCTGGATTCCTCCACAACTAAAGCTATTGGCAACTAGGAGTTTGCAAGTCCTTAGAGCCCCAAAGGCCACCTTTCATCTGACTCCAAGACCCTGGGGACATGACTCCATTTTCCCCATGGGAAATGGGGTCAGTTTGAGGCCACTCGCCCTGGCCATCTGCATCATTCCTGGTGTGAAATTTGCAAACTTGGCTGATTTTCTCCAAAACTAAAGCTGCCAGCAACGAGGACCGTGGAAGTCCGTAGAGCAAAAAACGCCACCTTTCATCTGACACCCAGACCCTGGGGAAAGGACTTCTTTTTCCCATAGGAAATGGGGTCAGTTTGCAGCCATTTGCCGTGACCAACAGGGCAGTGCCCAGTGAGAAATTTTTAAACTTTCCTGGATTCCTCCACCACTAAACCTATTGGCAACTAGGAGTTTGCAAGTCCTTAGAGCCCCAAAGGCCACCATTCATCTGACGCCAAGACCCTGGGGACATGACTTCATTTTCCCCATGGGAAATGGGGTCAGTTTGAGGCCACTCGCCCTGGCCATCTGCATCATTCCCGGTGTGAAATTTGCAAACTTGGCTGATTTTCTCCAAAAGTAAAGCTGCCAGCAATGAGGACCGTGGTAGTCCTTAGAGCCCCAAAGGCCACCTTTCATCTGACACCCAGACCCTGGGGAAAGGACTTCTTTTTCCCATGGGAAATGGGGTCAGTTTTAAGCCATTTGCCCTGGCCAACAGGGCAGTGCCCAGTGAGAAATTTTTAAACTTTCCTGGATTCCTCCACAACTAAAGCTATTGGCAACTAGGAGCTTGCAAGTCCTTAGAGCCCCAAAGGCCCCCTTTCATCTGACACCCAGACCCTGGGGAAAGGACTTCTTTTTCCCATAAGAAATGGAGTCACTTTGAAGCCATTTGCCCTGACCAACAGGGCAGTGCCCAGTGAGAAATTTTTAAACTTTCCTGGATTCCTCCACAACTAAAGCTATTGGCAACTAGGAGTTTGCAAGTCCTTAGAGCCCCAAAGGCCACCTTTCATCTGACTCCAAGACCCTGGGGACATGACTTCATTTTCCCCATGGGAAATGGGGTCAGTTTGAGGCCACTCGCCCTGGCCATCTGCATCATTCCTGGTGTGAAATTTGCACACTTTGCTGGATTCCTCCATAACTAAAGCTGCCAACAACTAGCAGCTTGCAAGTCTTAAGAGCCCCAAAGGCCACCGTTCATCTGACACTCAGACCCTGGGGACATTACTTCAGTTTCCCCATGGTAAATCGGTTCAGTTTGAGGCCACTCGCCCGGGCCATCTGCATTGTTCCTGATGTGAAATTTGCAAACTTGGCTGATTTTCTCCAAAATTAAAGCTGCTGGGAACGAGGACCCTGCAACTCCTTAGGGCCCCAGATGCCACCTTTCATCTGATACCCATACCATGGGTCAATGACTTCATTTTCCCCATGGAAAATGGCCTCCATTTCTGGCCTCTGGCCATGACCCATAGGGTCGTGGCCAGCAAGAAATTTGCAATCTTTGCTGGATTTCTCCAAATCAAAAGCTGCCAGGAAGTAGTACCCTGCAAGTCCTTAGAGCCCCAAAGGCCACCTTTCATCTGACAGCCAGACCCTGGGGAAAGGACTTCTTTTTCCCATGCAAAATGGCCTGTCTTTGCAGCCATTTGCCCTGGCCAACAGGGCAGTGCCCAGTGAGAATCTTTTAAACTTTCCTGGATTCCTCCACAACTAAATCTGCCGGCAGCTCGGACCTTGCAAGTCCTTAGAGCCCCAAAGGCCACCTTTCATCTGTCTCCAAGACCCTGGGGACATGACTTCATTTTCCCCATGGGAAATGGGGTCAGTTTGAGGCCACTCGCCTGGGCCATCTGCATCGTTCCCAGTGTGAAATTTGAAAACTTTGCTGGATTCCTCCATAACTAAAGCTGCCAGCAACTAGGAGCTTGCAAGCCTTAAGATCCCCAAAGGCCACCGTTCATCTGACAGCCGGACCCTGGGGACATGACTTCATTTTCCCCATGGAAAATTGGTTCAGTTTGAGGCCACTCGCCCGGGCCATCTGCATCGTTCCTGGTGTGAAATTTGCAAAATTGGCTGATTTTCTCCAAAACTAAAGCTGCTGGGAACGAGGACCCTGCAACTCCTTAGGGCCCCAGATGCCACCTTTCATCTGATACCCAGACCCTGGGCCAATGACTTCATTTTCCCCATGGAAAATGGCCTCCATTTCTGGCCTCTGGCCCTGACCAAGAGGGTGGTGCCCAGCAAGAAATTCGCAATCTTTGCTGGATTTCTCCAAATCTAAAGCTACCAGGAAGTATTAGCCTGCAAGTCCTTAGAGCCCCAAAGGCCACCTTTCATCTGACACCCAGACCCTGGGGAAAGGACTTCTTTTTCCCATAAGAAATGGAGTCACTTTGAATCCATTTGCCCTGTCCAACAGGGCAGTGCCCAGTGAGAAATTTTTAAACTTTCCTGGATTCCTCCACAACTAAAGCTATTGGCAACTAGGAGTTTGCAAGTCCTTAGAGCCCCAAAGGCCACCTTTCATCTGACTCCAAGACCCTGGGGACATGACTTCATTTTCCCCATGGGAAATGGGGTCAGTTTGAGGCCACTCGCCCTGGCCATCTACATCGTTCCTGGTGTGAAATTTGCACACTTTGCTGGATTCCTCCATAACTAAAGCTGCCAACAACTAGCAGCTTGCAAGTCTTAAGAGCCCCAAAGGCCACCGTTCATCTGACACCCAGACCCTGGGGACATGACTTCATTTTCCCCATGGAAAATCGGTTCAGTTTGAGGCCACTCGCCCGGGCCATCTGCATCGTTCCAGATGTGAAATTTGCAAACTTGGCTGATTTTCTCCAAAATTAAAGCTGCTGGCAACGAGGACCCTGCAACTCCTTAGGGCCCCAGATGCCACCTTTCATCTGATACCCAGACCCTGGGCCAATGACTTCATTTTCCCCATGGAAAATGGCCTCCATTTCTGGCCTCTGGCCCTGACCAATAGGGCGGTGGCCAGCAAGAAATTTGCAATCTTTGCTGGATTTCTCCAAATCTAAAGCTACCAGGAAGTATTAGCCTGCAAGTCCTTAGAGCCCCAAAGACCACCTTTCATCTGACACCCAGACCCTGGGGAAAGGACTTCTTTTTCCCATAAGAAATGGAGTCACTTTGAAGCCACATTTGCCCTGACCAACAGGGCAGTGCCCAGTGAGAAATTTTTAAACTTTCCTGGATTCCTCCACAACTAAGGCTATTGGCAACTTGGAGCTTGCAAGCCCTTACAGCCCCAAAGGCCACGTTTCATCTGACTCCAAGACCCTGGGGACATGACTTCATTTTCCCAATGGGAAATGGGGTCAGTTTGAGGCCACTCGCCCGGGCCATCTGCATCGTTCCTGGTGTGAAATTTGCAAACTTGGCTGATTTTCTCCAAAACTAAAGCTACCAGCAACAAGGACAGTGGAAGTCCTTAGAGCCCCAAAGGCCACCTTTCATCTGACACCCAGACCCTGGGGTAAGGACTTCTTTTTCCATTAGAAATGGAGTCACTTTGAAGCCATTACCCTGACCAACAGGGCAGTGCCCAGTGAGAAATTTTTAAACTTTCCTGGATTCCTCCACAACTAAAGCTATTTGCAACTAGGAGTTTGCAAGCCCTTAGAGCCCCAAAGGCCACCTTTCATCTTACATCCAGACCCAGGGGATTTGACTTCTTTTCTCCATGGAAAATGGGGTCAATTTGAGGCCACTCGCCCTGGCCATCTGCATCGTTCCCCGTGTGAAATTTGCAAATTTTTGCCTGGATTCCTCCACAACTGAAGCTGCCAGCAACTAGGAGCTTACCAGTCCTTAGAGCCCCAAAGGCCACCTTTCATTGATTCCCAGACCCTGGGGACATGCCTTCATTTTCCCCATGGAAAATGGGGCAGTTTGAGGCCACTCGCCTGGGCCATCTGCATCGTTCCTGGTGTGAAATTTGCAAATTTGGCTGATTTTCTCCAAAACTAAAGCAGCTTGCAACGAGGACCCTGCAACTCCTTAGGGCCCCAGTTGCCACCTTTCATCTGATACCCAGACCCTGGGCCAATGACTTCATTTTCCGCATTGGAAATGTTGTCAGCTTTAGGCCACTTGCCCTTGCCGTCTGCATTGTTCCCTGTGTGAAATTTTCAGACTTTGCTGATTTTCTCCAAAACTAAAGCTGCCTCCAATGAGGAGCCTGCAACTCCAAAGGGCCCTAAACATCCACTCTCTGCTGATACCCAGATCATGGGGAAATTACTTCTTTTTCCCATAGAAATGGTATCCCTGTGTGGCCACTTGCCATGGCAGAAAGCAGGGTGCCAAGCAGGAAATTTGAAAATTCTGCTGGATTTCCCTAAATGTAAAGCTGCCAGCAACTAGGACCCTGCAAGTCCTTAGAGCCCCAAACACCACCATTCATCTGATACCCAGACCCTGGGCCAATGACTTCATTTTCCCCATGGAAAATGGCCTCCATTTCTGGCCTCTCGCCTGGCCAATAGATTGGTGCCTCGCAAGAAATTTGCAATCTTTGCTGGATTTCTCCAAATCTAAAGCTGCCAGTAAGAAGTACCCTGCAAGTCCTTAGAGTCCCAAAGGCCACCTTTCATTTGATTCCTAGACCCTGGGGAAAGGACTTCTTTTTCCCATGGGAAATGGCCTCCGTTTGCTGCAACTCACCTTTGCCGACAGGCCGGTGTCAAGGTGGAAATGGAAAAGCCTTGTTGGATTTCTCCAAAACTAAAGATGCCAGGAACTTGGACCCTGCAATATTTTAGAGCCCTAAACGTCACCTTTCAATTGGATCACAAAATACCGGATGACCAGATAAATTTGGCTTATAAATGAGCATTATTGTGATTTGGAATGATCTCCAGCCTCCCTAATCTTTAAGAGCAAAACGTCTCTGACACCAAGGAAAGCATGATGGATCTTGTATGGCATTCATCTGCCTTTTGAAAAATATCAAAATCTACTTGGGAGAGTTTATCTACCTCCAGTCTTCCGTGATCAGGGATGCCAAGGGGATTAAGGAGTGAATTTGATGCAGTCAGCAGTGTTACATTTTGGGAAGATAAACTAGACATCAAACCCAGTGGTTTAAAGTCATTAGAGAGAATGAGGGCAACCTTAAAGCAAGAAGCAAAAGCAATGGCTTCTTCCAGGGTCAGAGCACACAGAGAAGTTTGGGGTAGATAAGAAAAATCTCCTTGGTTGAGGTGACAGCTGAGGATTCCCCTGAACCTCCTCCAGACACACTGTTTGTCCCTGCATGATGCAGTACAATGGAACCTCCATCCTGTTTGTAAAAGATCATTTATCAAAACTTCTTATTGTATGTGCTTTCAAATGTGCCTCTGAAACTGTGAAGATTCCCACTTAAAGACATAAAGTTTTGTCTGTCCAGGCTGTCTGTCCTGTTTGCCCCTTGTGGATATTCTCAGTTCAGTCAAAGAAAGAACGGAGACAATTTCTCCCAGGCTGAGCCTAGGAATCTTAGAGGAAAAAAATTAAAACAATTATTATCCCTCTTTCTGTAACCATTGTTTATAGTTATTGTTCTCTGCAGTGTGCTATTCATAATATGCCAATAGTGTGAGATGTTTCTACTTTGAGACCAATCAAGTATCTCCTTAGCGAGTCACATTATAAGAAGACCACCTACTTTCATTAAAGGGAGCCTTCTGATCCACCTGAAGACTGGAGTCTTTCTTTCTGTCCCTGACTCAACAACATCAGCCCCTCAATCACCTCCTCATGTCCTCCTCAATTGTACCGCCTTCAATTCCCCAAATATGATGTACAAATCTGATGCCTTTCAATAATGTCTATAATTACAACACACCTCAACTCCAAAAGAAACAGTGATTCCCTCCAACTACTCATCAAGCCAAGGGGATTCAAAAAATGCCAGAGAAAACCAAGTGTGCTGGTTTGATGTGGGTTTTTACAACAAAAGCAAATAGTCAAAAGTCTTCAATTTTAATCTCCTTATAGGTAGGGGACACAATACAACCAGCACTCAACCTGTGAATATTTCCACATTTGAATATTTGCAACTCCAGTATTTCCTGGGCATGGACTTATCAGCATGAATTGGGGAATAATATTGAATTTTGGGGTTTAATATTGATTTGGGAACAGAAATTCCCTGAAGCTGCAAAGCCACAGGGGAAAACCCTCACATCGTCCAACTCGGGCACCAGAGAGCAGGAAGGGAAAACAAACAGAAACCAGGAAGAGGAATTAATGATGCATTTAATGAAGACAAGTCAAAACTCATTTGTTGTTTTGGGAGGAGAAGGCCGTTTTGAGAACCGTGGCAATAGAAACTGAGCAACATCAAATTGATGTCTTGCCTGTCAGAGCGAGAGCAATAAATTATTACTCTCCGTGAGTTAATTTTCCCTTTTAAAGCAAATACTTAATTCTGCTCAGCTTTAAAGGGTGAACCACATAATTTAAAATATGTTAAAAATATCCACTTAATGAGCTATAACACAGACATTTATAGAATGCAACATGGGGCTGTGATTCAGCTTCTTTGCAAGGAGCAACATTTGTTACTAGGAGGTGTTTTCCTGAGCAATTAGGCACAGGAGCCTAATTAAAATTAACTCAGTGCTCAAATAAGCATAAGAGAATAATATCTGTAGTCTGCAGACACACAGGAACAACTGGAATGTTGTGTCTTTTACACCTTCCTTGAAGAATGATGGGAGTTTCAGGAGCACATCCCAGTGACTCCATTTCCAAGGTCATCTTTGTGCAGTCTAAATATTTAAAATGGATTGGCTGAATGTTAAATGCTGTTACAGGTGGAATTTTTCAGATTCAATAATTCTGAGTGATGATTCAGATCTCATTGTGATGAGCATAGAACTAAAATTGTTATAAAAACTGTGATTACACAATTAATTAATGCTACAGGGTGCATATTTTTCAACATGACACTGAGATTTATGACATTTCTGGCAGGTTAATTGTGAGTCAATAAACACAGAGTTAATTACTAAAAGTGTTGTGTTTCCTTTCGGTACAATTCATTTGCATTTGGACAGATCCTCACAAACTATCAAAAAAAAGTGCCATCAGTTATGTGATGCATTGACACAAAAATCAATAATTCTTTGTCCTTTAGATAAAACTGGAAGAACACAAATTTTCTGAACCTTCTGTCCCAGCAGAGGAGTAACACACTTAGAACAGCATCTCATTGTCTTTTGCACAATAATATCTTTAAAATAAGATTTTTAAAGCAGTGTCAGTGAATTGTTTATGGTGACTCAACATAGCTGGTAACTTCTTGAATGTTTTGTATTTATGAATCTCTAATGTTGGGTTTTATTGCCCCTTATTCCTCCTTCTCAACAAAATAATGACAGTTTTTAGGCTGCCTGGTCACCTGCTCTCTGCCTTTGCATCTGACATCTCCATTGTCAAGTGCCTGGAGATTGTAATTAGCTTTGAAAGAAATATTGTTCATTTATAAAACCTTGGGACAGTAAAACATCCTCCAATTAACTCAGGGAGTAGAGGGGGCCAAGTGGAATAGATATTTCCCTTATTTTTAGAGCAGAATGCCTTGTTTTGGGGGACTTTTAAAATTGGAATGGGAAGAGGAAAAACATGGAGCAAATCAGCCAATTCATAGTTTTGGGGGAAAGGGGGGAGATATCCCAGTTATGGATCTCTGGGAGTAAGTGCTGTACAATTTAATAGAGGGTGTAGTGAGTGAGTAACACAATTACAGCAGGACAGCAACATGATGGTAAACATCTCCTTCGTAGAAGACTTCTTCCATCCTATAGAGCAAAGGGATGTTTTAGAAGAAAAATCTGGCTGCTGTTTATTGACTCTTTATATAGCAGAGTGAACTTAAAGAAACAACGATAAGGTAAAAAACATGTGGGTATGTGCTGGCAGAGCTCTGTTGCTGCTCCCCCAAATCTGCCCAGTTTGCAATATTTAATCCCAGTTCTACAGTGATGGGGAATTAAACTGTTCAGACAGAGGTCTGGGAATCAGCAGGAAAAGCTGCAAAGCAGCAAAGCAGGGAGAGCCAGCAGAGGGAGCCCAGGTATCACCGACTCAGCCATCCTCATAAACGACACATTTTCTTGAAAAAGTGCCTAATTTTCCGCCAAAAAGGGGACAACCAGACAACCAGAAAGGGGACAACCAGACAACCAGAAAGGCCGAGTCTAAGTGCAACAGTAAGATTGTCTTACACCCACAGAACTCCTTGGGAGAGATTTCCATTCCTGTAAGAATTAATATAAAAGTTTTGGTTCATCAGAGATCTACTTTGGGTTTAGGTGTGTCTGTGGGTCAAAAGACAAGAAGATGCTTTAGGTTTCAGTTTGGCATCAGATTTCCTTTGGTCACTTTTAGATTTTCAGTTATCCTGGGACCACCCGAATGTTTGCGTCACCAGGATTTCCTTTTAGGCTTGAGTTTGGAGAATTTTAATTTATTTTTTTTAATATTTCAATAGAAAACAATTCTTACCTCCAAAAATTGAGTCATTTCAGTGATATTATTCCTGACCCAGTCATCTGCAGTTCAAATAAGAATCCGATTGATCCCTAACCTTAATACTTTTAATTTAATCTAATTCTCTGCAGCTTGTATTTTATGTACTTTATGGAAAAAGGGCTTTTCTAAAAATCTAATTCTTACCATTTGTGAGGTAATATGGGTAAGAAAGTCTTGAAGCACTTCAAAGTTCTGCTGAATTTTGATATTATTATGGTGAAAAACACCAGATGACTGTTTTGTTGCTGTCACTGTTGCAACAACAGCGTCCCCAGGCTTTGATTTATCCCCATCCAGCCCTCAGGAGAGTAATTGGTGGTGCTTTCAGAATAATTAATGGCATCTTCAAGTCAAATCAGATGAGAAGCTCCTCAGCATTACTTCAGACTTGTAACAAACAGAGTTTATGCAGTTAAGAGGAGGAATAGAAAGTCCTGGACTGATGAATGAGCAGATTTTTTCTCCACTGATGCTTCAGAGTGGGCATCTCTGCAGCTTAAGCAGGAGAAACTGAATTTTCAACCCAAGAATCTTTAAATTTCATTATTAGATATGTCTAGAAGCCCTCTTGACCATCTTGTAAGCTGGATGTGAGAGAGAGAGGGGAGAACAAAGAGAGGGAATTTGGATCAGCAATGGCTGAGGAGAAACCCAAGCTCTGAGCTGGGCAGACAGGAAAGGTTTCCCATCCTCAGCTGCACAGATTCATGAACACAAAATTAGAACCAGCCCAATTCACACTCACCCAACCACTGCCTGCAATATGTTGCTGACAAATATCCACAGATTTTTATACAAACCATGTTTTTTAAAGCAGCTCACCAGGACCTGAGGTATTTCACAGAAGTAAGATTCGTTTTTCATTTATTTTCTCTCCCAGTTACATAGTTCATTTCTTGTAACTCTTCACCTGACATGACTGCAATAAACGAGTTTTCGTCTGTTAACTTAAAGCAAATCAAACCA
The DNA here is from genome assembly GCF_037042795.1 of Molothrus aeneus. Lineage (NCBI taxonomy): Eukaryota > Metazoa > Chordata > Aves > Passeriformes > Icteridae > Molothrus > Molothrus aeneus. Next base: position 5,077,204 of record NC_089674.1, on the reverse strand, counting down.
CATCACTCTTTCAGGGAAAGCCTCTCTGATGGGGAGATCAGAATGTAATGACTGATTCCACCCCCTGGGAAGTCATTAAAGGAGCACAGGGAGGCTCCCTCCATGACAGCAGGGATTTGGGATGGATTTATCCACTATAAAGTAAACAAGAAATATCCCATACACAGTCCTCAGGAAAGGATGCTCTCATGGAAGGAATTTTTCCCCAGTCGCTTCGAGCACACTCTCCAGTTTCTTGTCTGGCTTCTACCCTGCCACTTGACAATGAAATATTGTAAAAGAAAGGGGTGGGGTTTGTGCATTAATGCAGAATATGGTCAGAATTTCTCACAGAATCACTAAATTATGAAGTGATTGCAGGTGAAAGGGACCTTAATGCCCATCCAGTGCCATGGGCAGGGACACCTCCCATTAGACCAGGGTGCTCCAAGCCCTGTTATGGTGGTTCAAAAACTGATCAAGGCTTGGATGCTCCAAACCAACAGGAATAAGGTGCCCATATGCAACAAAAACTGGGAGCCAAGGTCACTTAATTAAAAATGAAATGGACTACAGCCAGTAAGTAACCACAGGGCACATCCTGCATTGAAATATGGTTTAAATCCAAACCTATTTTCCCCAATTATTTGATCACAAATCCTCTCACACATTCAAGTCAAACACTCATGGATGAGCCTGAACTTTGATGAATCCAGAAATCTCAGTTTAGCCCTGTGCTTTTCCAGATCTCAAACTGTCTGATTTTACTTCCAACTGCCATAGAAGTCTCAGTTTCTTAAGCAAAATTGTAAATTATCAGCTGTCAGGAGTTGAATTATTGAGGTAACTTAGTGAAACAAACTTTCTCTAACAATGTGACAGGAGACCATGAGATATGAGATGTGTTGAAAATCAAGAACTCCTTTAACCAGAAATAAAGTTGTATTAGACCAAAATACAACTGGCAAACCTGAGCCAAATATATCTGGGAAATTGTTAGTAGCAAAAAAAGAAAAAGTAGCAACAAAAACTGTTCAAAATATGGTATAAAATGTCTCCTCTGCATGGAAAACAAAAATAGGGGGACAAACTACAAATTCCCATATTTTGGCCAGAGTGAACTGGTATGAAGGGAGGTAGGAAGAGGTGGACATACACCAGGGCTGCATCATGCACTGAATGCTAAAATAAATTGGAAAATATCTGTGTTCCCACTTCAGTCTCTCCAGCTTGACCCTAAATTCAAGGAGTCTTGTCAGCCCTCAAGAACTTTCAAAAATAACATCAAAGCATCGAGCTTGCACAATAAATTTGATGTGCATGTAGACAAGCACAGAGCACAGGACATCACCAAGACTCCTAAAATGAGTTTTGCATTGAATTTAAGTAGTACATAAAGCCTTGGGCTGGCTGGGGGTTGAATTCCAAGACATAAAAAAATTATCCGGGGGAAATTCAGCTCAGCAGGGGCTACATAACCACTCTGGGACACAATGTGCTCTTTCTTTATGTGAGCCAGAGCAACATTTTTTGCTCTTGCATTAATTCTGACCATTTTTGTAGGTCACAGAGCTGTGACTTCAGTCTCTGGAGTTGCACCTTTTTGCAGCAGGACAGATCTGCTTTGCTGGGCAGAAGTTGTTTTTCTTCTGGAGAACATTCCCTGTTCAGCTTCTCAAGAATCTTTGTGGGAAAATAAGATCTCAATGCAAATGGCTTGATTTTATTAACATTGTTATTATTTATATGAAAACATGTTTAGTTAAAAAGCAGAAATTTTCGCCAAAAAGTCACTGTAATACATTAAGAGAGAAATTCACATAAAAAATTCAGGGATTCTTATGAGCTGTTTAAATTTTATTCCTCTCCCTTTCCCTTGACTGGATCTAGAGCAGTGCTCGCTTTGCACATGCACTCAAAGAAAAGAACTCAGCTCTAACTCTCAGCTTGTTCACCAATGTGGGTTTGTAACATTGCTCCAGAACTGTGCCTGTGATTTGAAAACTTCTGGTTTCTGCTTTCCCTTAGACATTAAAATAACATGGCATTAAAATCACAACAAATATTGGGTGACTTATCCAGCTCCCACCTAATGTGTGGAGAATTTTCATTGTGAAAACAGAATGATGTCAAAAAATTACTTGGAGAATCATCTTTCATTGCACCAGGTACTTGCTTCACAATAACATGGCAAAACAATGAATTTATTTTGCAGTACCTTGGTGTTTGGGTTTTTAAAAAGAAGAAAAATGTATCTTCCTTCTGCCATCTGTGTGCTCTTAAAAAATTTTTTTAACTCCACTTACTTGGGGGTCGTGCTTGTCTTTAGACAGGATTCACCATTTTCAGCTTGCATTTCCCATGGTTATCAAACTTTTCCGCCATTCACAGATAAATCCTCTCTGGTGCATGCACAGAAATGTCCTCAAAGGAAGGAAAGGATGCTGGGGAGGAAAAGAGCCTCATTTTATCATTTGACCTCCCACGACTTGTAGGAATGGTTGGACTCCAGGGACGAGTCTGCTGAAAGCTGCCTGGGTGACCTCAGCCCAGATCTGTGACATTTCTGCTCCTCACACCTCAGTCAGCACAAGGGACCTGATAGGGCAGTTCTCCTCCCTCCCTGTACTTGCCCTCGTAAAGTTTTTTTGGTAGTGGGAGGGTCTTTGCCATGTATTTGCTCACTAGTGGGACTCCAGTCCTGCCTGGAAGTGCCACCACACACTCAGTACAGAGATTGCTGGGGCAGAACAGCTCTGATCTCTCTAAAATGGATAAATCAATTTTATTTCTTGTCTGCAGAATCCTTACAATCTCAGAATGATTTGGGTAGGAAGGACCTTAGAGCCCATCCAGTCCCACCCTTGCCCCACCTTCCACCATCCCAGGTTGCTTCAAGCCCCATCCAACCTGGACACTTCCAGGGATGGGGCATGTCAATCCTGAACTATTCTTGACGTGTCCCAAGGATCAAGCCACATAAAATGAGGCCAAATGTCCCCATTTGTCCCATGTTTTCATTCCCACACTAAAGAAAGCTCAACCTATTTCCTGGTGCACTTTTTGCTTCTTCTCAGTGTGACTGAGAATTAAAGTCTCTTCACCCCACCACAAGAATGTGATCTGGTTACAGTATTGGCTTATGTTTACTTTAGCAGGCAAATCACAGCCACTCTCTAATCCTTCAGTGCTTCCACCAACATTTCTCATGTCAGGGAAAAAATGAATCTACAGCCTTTTGAAATGGGTAAATATAAATATATAGTGCACAACATGTCCTGTTCCAGCTGGGTGAGAGCCCTAGAACTGATTGATAACACGGCTCCTTTCCTGCTCCACTTCTGCACTAGGAAAGCTAAATAAAGGTTTGAAGAAGTATTTCTATTTTTAGTACAGGAGTGTGTAGTCACCCTATTCTTTCTTAAAATTCTGCCTGTACCTAAGTTGGCTTTGTCTAGCAAAGTACTTGCACTTATTTTTGTCTGAGAATTTCAAATGCTTCCAGTCTACTTCACACCTGAATATTTGCCAGAACTGCAGCCCAGATGGAGAGGTCTGTGGTGATCATCAGGCTGATCAGAAGGAGACAGTTCTCCTTTTGGATTTGCAGATGACAGCTTGGGAAAGTGGGTATCTTTTCCCTACAAAAATATTGAGCATTAAGAAAAGAACCCAGGTCAAAATCAGAACAAAACAAGATGTGAATAGGGAAATACAGATAAATAGGGAGATAGAATACACATCAATCAAACAATGTTTATATTTTCAATGTATTTAACTCCATTTACAATACAACTCTAAAACAAATGCCACTCTGATATTTGTTTTTCATTTCCTAATAAAATAGTGAGGCAATCTAGACAAATTTTTCTGTTTGACAAAGAAATGTAACAAGAGCTGCTGTCATTTGGGCAGACTTTTGTATGTGTAATACATAATTTTTCATTCTCAGAACCTTGTGCTGAGAATTTACAGACAATGCTTTTGTTTTGCAAATACAGAGGAAGGCATTTGCTCTGAACTGATGGGAATTTCTGCCTTTTTTTTCATTTTCTCCCTGCAGTGGGGGTGTCTGCTGGGGAAGAACAAACTCCAGCGTGATTTTGCTATAATGCACACTGACAATGAGAAAACAAAGAATGTTCCAGGACACTCAAGAGTCAGTGCAAGCTATAAAACAAACTGCTTCCCATAAAGTCAGTAGTTGTGCCACAAGAATCTATTTGAAATTTATCCCCCTTATTTTAAATATTTCCTTCATAAAGAATTTTTACTTCCAAACGTTCTCTTCCTTCTGTGCTTTTTGTCATTTGGAATGAGCCAAAGACACCTACAGTCCTCAAATCCTTATCTTTCCTCATAGCCATCAAATGAGATTAAACCTGGGACCAGGGGAAGAAAGTTGGCAGGAACTGTCAGTAAAAAAAAATAAAACCTTTTCCATGTTGTGTTTGCAGAGGTTTCTTCATATCTGTATCCATTGAGAGAGAGCTTTATAATAAATGTATTTTTAGATTAAATTTGAAATTTGAGTTGAAATTAAATTCTAAGTTTAATTTAAAAATTAATTTTACATCACATTTTAGATTTAAATCTATCAGGCAGCCATTGGTGGCCACAGAGGGACATCACTCTAGCACCCCAGAAAAAGAAGGTAGAAATGTCTCTCTATATTAAATTTTATATAAGCCATGGCTACAGGAGTGAGCTGGGCTAGAAGAGCTTGTGAAGTTGTGTTGATATTTGTGTGATTGGTGCTGGACCTGGGCCCATGGGAGGCCTACTGGTTGTAGTTAGAGAAATGACTAGCTAGGAGATTTTCTCATAGAACGAGTTTCCATTGGAAAATGTCAGGTTCTCAGAACCCAAACTCTTTGTGGGAACAAACATAGCATATCAAAGAGAAAAGGTATTCCTGAGAGAAAGGGAAAACAGAGAAAACAAAGAAAAGAGGGGGGAAATCTTTCAGTATCCCAGAAAGAGGCACGAGTGCTTATGATGTTTACATGAGATGCTGAAGTCCTGCTCCAGTAATTATTTCAATGGAAAAAGGAATAACTGGAATGATGCTGTGGTGCATTTAGAGTATATAAAAAATAGTATATAGCAAAACATATTTTGGATATTTACCAGAAGTCTCTAGTTCTTGATCTAAGTAGAAAAATAAGTTTTCTGTTGGTTATATTCATGTTTCTGTATTATGTTCTCCTTGCTGCACATTTATTTTACAATATATTAAATTGCTCTCTTCAATTCTTTCTCCGTAGGTTTAGTCAGGCATGAAGCTAATAGTAGAGCTGGTAAGTACTTTTCAAGCTTAATTAATGGTCAGAAGAAATGTCAAAATTCTTGACAAGATTATTTTAGTGCGTGTAAATATTATGGTCTTGTTCAGAGTAGAGGTGAAGCCCTGGGGAAATTTGCTAGAGGAAAATTATGACATTGCCTATTAATAATAAAGTCATTGCAGATGTTTTACCAGATAATGTGATTGTGGAGGTGGAACATGAGACAAATGAACACTTCGGCAGTGATTTTGAAGACTAAGGAATTTAGATTTCAGAGTGGAAAACTCTCCACTCAGCCTTCCAGCTTATCCACTTTTAATAGAAATCATCTCCCCTATTTATTTAGGAGCAGGGAGAAAAATTAACACGTTAGAGACAGAGGAAGAAAAATTACTGAATAAAAGATGTTTTCACCTTCAACTTCCTTCTAACATCCTATCTTTTGAGTCTGTATATGTTTTGGTCAACTTTAAATTAAATATGATAAAACCCCACTTCACAGTTTTCAAATAACCTCAAGCTGTGAAGTTGTTTATTTACTTCCAGGAATTAACTGGAGGTTTAAAATCCAGGCTCACAAAGGGATGTAGAAACTGCATTCATATCAAGGTGTTTAACTCCCAAAATTTGTGAGTTTGCATCTTTAAATACTTAGAATCATGGAACGGTTTGGGTTAGAAAGGGGCTGGACGATCATCTCATTCCATGGGCAGGAATATTTTCCACCATCCCGGGTTGCTCAAAGCGCCATCCAACCTGGCCTTGGACTCTTCCAGGGCTGGGACACTACATTCTGAATTATTCCTAATGTATCCCAAGGTCAGGACGGGGAAAACAAGGCCAAATATCCCCATCACGTCCAAGCTCCATCCAACCTGGCAGATTCACAGGATTTGCCTTAACTTTCTTAGTATTGATTGATCCCTACCTAAAAAATGAGAAGCCAGGCCGAGCAGTTACAGAAGGGTATTCACAAAATTGCTAGAGGTTGTGTAAGGCCCAAACCAAACTGTTCAAAGGAAGACTCATAGCTCAAAAAAAAAAGCCCATCTGGTGGCAAAGCACCCCAGGGGTTTAAAAATACCAGTGCCTGGCCTGCAGATATGGCTCCTCATGCATTCACATGCTGATTAACCATCTGATTTGTCCTCCATTTAACTCTGACAATTGCTTTGCAAAACCCCAGTGTGCATTAAGCCTCATAAAAACACTTGTGGGCCATCGTTGTCAGCAGCACCCTGGATGTGCCAAGCAAAAAATTAACATAACTTGACTGCTATTATCTCCAAGTAAAAATTATTATTAGCATGACTGGAACACCTCCAATTCTCTCCCCACTCATGTTCAGTTCCCACTGCTAATAGGATCTTGCTCATTTTAGACTCCAGGAGCAGGACATGTCACCATGACGAGCACATACGCACCAGGGCAAGTGCTGAGAGATAACTGAGCTGTAGAAATGCCAAATATCAAATCCCCACCATCGCAGCAGGATTTGTTAGGAAGTCTTCATCATTCCTGGGCAGATAGAACAGATAAAATGCAGTATCCAAGATTATCTTGATGAAGTTCTCCTTTCAATATGCATTTTTGTAAGTCTCAGAGCACTATTAGCAAGATTTAATCAATTAATCAACATCCTTTTCCTCTTGGATACTAGTGAGGATCTGATGATGCATGAAGCACTCACAAGGTTTTGCAGCTGAAGAATCAGCCTCTAAAAGCCTTTCTTTTCAAAGACAGCGAGGTCAGAGCAAAGTTTATTGCAATCTTCCCCATAGAGAGGTCAAAAATTAATACTGGGAGTAATTAACACCCTTGCTTGCTTTGCACTCAGAAGTGATAAGTATCTTGTAAAGTCTGGGGCCACACCAGATTGCTCATTGCTTTCACTGCCTTGAACTGTCACAAACTGGTAGTAAATGTTCCAGGCAGATGTATTAATGGCATAAACATTTGCAGAGGGAGCCTGAGCAAGTTATGTGTAGGAATTCAGAGGGAGAGGATCAGTACCACTTTTAAGAAATAGCTTTTTTTATAGTATCACTCTGCTTCCCTTTCTCTTTTCTGCTGCCTGTCTCAGCATGTTTGTGTATAATTTGTGCTGGACAGTGAACTGTGCTGAAGCATGAGATGAAGTTTTTATTATATGGCACAGCAACAACACCATGAGCAAGGCATCAAGGCAAAATGCAGACAGAAAATTATATCAATGATGTCCACACCAATATCCTGCCTTTGTTTATAGTTCTTTACAGCTCCAAAGAGGGTCCATGATTTTCTTCATCAGCAACCTCTAAATTTGATTTCTTATCCCCTTGTACATTGCTTTCCCCGCTGAGAGGATGTGAAATTTTGGCCTGTCACAGGGTCCTCTTCCTTCCTTTGTCATGATCCAGAGGTGAAGTCATAGCATCAAATTTACTTTGGAACATTCTTTAGGCAAAATATTAATTAATATTGCATTGTTCCTGAAAGTCAGTTAAAATATCAGTAAGAACATTTGTGATTATGTAAAAGGAATGCCAGGAGCATTTTGAAGCTGTTAGTCTTGGATATCTTGGACTGTCTGATTTTTCCCTGATCTAATCCCACAATATAAAATCAGATGTCAATCACCAGACAACAGAGTTGGCAGCTCCCTGCTGGTGCAGTTACAACACACTGGGAGGGTATCAAAACATGTTCAATAAAATATAATTCAGACACAAGCATGAATATAATTCAAAAGGCAAAATTCTCCAATCTGGCTGGTATTTAAAAAGAGCCAAACTGTAGGACTATGTTCCAGTTATCCCTCAGAGCCTAGGACTATGTTCCAATTATCCCTCAGAGCCAATGAAATGGGAAATAAATGGGGCTTCATCTGAGCAATGCAGAGCAACAGCATTATCAATCCCAAACTGCTACTACAAAAATGGGCCAGACACTGAATGGTCACAGCTTGAAGCAGGAGCCTGGCAGGGAAGGAAACCAGGATTTGGGGAAAGAGCAGGCAGAGGAAATCCTGGCCATTCCCCTCTCACTGCTACATATGTACAGGATGGTTTGGATCTCATTCTCTCAGGCAGAGTTGAGTTGAGGTGAGGCACAGAGGTGAGGTGCTCTGATTTATCCAGGATAAAAAGATCAATGAAACAACAGCATTATGTTCATGTTAGGGAGCACAGATCACACAGTATATGCTTAACGAGCTACTCCTAAATAGACTTCCAAGCTGTGATGGGTTGAGCACTGGCCAAAAGCCAGTGCACTCGCCTAAATTATTTACTAATTTTCTGCTGTGAGATAAGGATTAGGAGAAGGACAAAAGCAAGCTCAAAACTTTAAAGGGTTTGAAGAAAATTTTATTGGCAGAACTAAAAGGAGAATAATAAGAACTAAATAAACTTTCAGAGTATTTCTCCTCCCCCCATCTCCTCTTTCTTTTCCCACTGACAACATAAAGTGACAAAATCTGGGATTTTCAGCTAGTTTACCACCTCTAAAATGATCTCTTCTCAGTTCACTTAGGGAGAGGAGTCTCTCTTACCATGCCATGGAGACTTTTCCACAAGAAACAGTTTTTTCGTGGCTTCAATGTCACAGCGAATCAGCCATCCAGGAGATGGAAATCTGATTGCCATGTGAAAGTCCTTCCCCTTAACTAATAACTTTTCCCATAATTGTTTTGGGGGCTCAATCTTTGGCTAGTGGAGTACAAGTTTAAGGATGATCTGTTCAGAAGCAAAGATTCTCTTCATCTATCTCTGAGATTATCTTCATTTCTGGGGGCAAAGAGTCTTCATCACTCTTATCTCTCTGTGTTCAAGCTTCTCATTGGATCACAGCTACTTCAACATTTGCTTGCTTCAGCACGGGTACCTTTGTTTATGCCTACAGTTTGAACGCACCATCCTCCCATGCTTTTCAGCCCAAGGCTAAAGCATCTCCTCACTCTCCTCCCATCTAGGATTTGACTCCTTCAACTGACCTCAGTGTCTCCATGTTATTTTCTTTACGTGTCTTCACCCTTTCCTTTTCTCTTACTTGAGAGAGGATTAATGTCTGTGCACTAAGAGTTAATATCTCGCCTGGGTCTTTGGATAGTCATGTTATCTCTGCCGGGCAGCAGCCAGGCTGGCTGCATGGCTGTTTTCTGGCCCCTGCCACATTCAATTCCAGCCGCAGGGTTGCTTTTCAGGGTGTGGCTGCAGAGCCACGTCTGTTCTTAGCCACACGACTTCTTGCGGCACCAGGACAGTCCCAGCAGGGTGGCTGAGCGGCCTGCGGCTGGAGCGGGGGCCAGGGGGCCTGGGTCGGCCGAAGCTCCAGCAGAGCCGGCTCGGCCCGCCAGCTGCGCTGGGGATGAATCTCAGCCAAGCTGCGCCGTGGGCCGAGCTGGCCCGGCCACAGGGCTCAGGGCCCTGCCTGGCCCTGCCGGGCCCTGAGAGCTGTGCGGTGGGCCGCTCGAGCTCCCAGTTACCTGTTCAACAGCCAGAAGCAAGAGAGCTTTTCCCAGACTTTGTTTGTCTTTAAATGTTATTTTACAGAGGCATGTTCAGCTTTCTTAAGTGGTTTAACAGGGTGTCAGTATTCAAAACTAGCTAACTGATTGGTTCTGTTTGGTCTGGTGGAACTGTTAGCAGCTCATCTAAGAGAATCACCTCTGCGGTTGATGGATTTCTCCTTAACTAAAAAACCAAGTCATCTTAAACCACAGCACAAGCCTAGAAATCGTTTGCATTATTAAGAAGTCTTGTAATAATTTATGTTTTCCACCTGTGGTTAGTAGTGCCAGTGACTAACCCTTAGCATCCTGTTGAAAAAAAATGAACCCAAAAACTTCCTTAAAATAGCCAGAAGTTTTCCCCTCTTCCATCACTTCAATTCCATTACTCAGGTTTGTTTTCTCTTTTACTTTGTTCTTTCTCTAGGCTGCAAGTTAAAGCACTCACAGAATTTCAATCAGAATCCAAGGCAGGAGCGATTTGCAAATTCACTTCTCAAGGCCGCAGGTGCTTGTAGCTGAAGGTCGGCACAAAATGTAACAGAGGTGTTTCCTCATCAGGTACTGGCACAAAGCTGCCACAGGGCAAAAGTTCCCACCTTCACTGACTCTCCAAAGTGAAACTTCATCCTACAGAAATGGATGGAATTTTGCCATGGACTTCTGTGTAGTCACATTCTTTGTCCATGGCACTCCGGTGCTTAATCATGAGCCGTCTTCTGGATAAAGAAGGCTGTAGAGAGCTAATGGATTGCCCCCCCCCCTCCCCCAATCCACTAGCTCTCTACAGCCTTTTTATTTAATAGAGCAGATGCAGCCATGTATTTATGAGAAATTTGCAGTGGTAATTGCATGGACTGCTCCTCTGGGACTTTGGAGGAGTCTGCCAAAATATCATTATTGTTAATTAATCAGATCTATTCTGAGCCAGCTGCTGCTCCTACTGAAATCAATTGCATACATTTCAATAAACCCAGGTTCCTTAGAATCTGGCCTCTTTTTTTTCCTGATAAATTCTGTATTTCTTTTGTTTCCTTAAGCAAGGCTGCTTTTCCAGCAATTCTGAAAAATCCTGATTTATTTTAGCAAATTTCATGATATTCACTCAGTCTGAGACTCAGCCCAGTAAGAATCAGGTTTATGTGTCACATTCAAACGAGCTTCCACAACACACCAGACAGAAAAGGGTTTCTTTCACTCGTTTTGAACTTGAGACATGCAGACATTAAAAAGCAGGATATGTCTCACACTCAGGCCCTCAGTAAAAGAATCAATAATAAAGAAAAAAGAATCCTTTCCTGTTTGCATAGCTTTGGAGTAAATACTCATGTTTGGCTCCTTGGAGGTCTCAGAGCTGTGACTGACTTGTTTGGTGAAATGCTCTCAGTGTCACCATCACAGGGTTTTATTTAAGACCTGTGAATTCCACACTGTGCCTCATCTTCAGGTACTTAGAGCCTTTGCAGCCTCCAAACTCTGCCAACATTCCCTCACACCTACTAGAACAGTACAAAGAGAAAGAGAGATATATAAGAAAATTGTGGATTTATTTATCCTAACCCCCAGTTTAGGATACCGTTTTTAAGAGGATCCTAGAAAATGTGTTTTCTGGCATGAAGTGGCACATGGGCAGGCCATGAACAAACTCTCACAGCTCTTGATGGAAAATCAGGATGTTTTCTTTCAAAACCAAGAATTTGAACCCTCTATGATCAAAGCAGGAGATTTGAGGACTAGAAGATACCAATAAATGCAAAGGATGTTGATACAAAAAGTTACTTCATGATGATGGAAGAAATGGGCTGTGGTTTAGGGAACTGACACTGATTTATGCTTTCTCTCATTTAATTGACATGTGTATAAGTACCCTAATTGCCCTTGGAGGCAGAGGAGAGATTTCTCACTGTCAGGGCTGAACAGATTGGCTCAATCATTGTCACTGGAATTGCTCTGGTAATATAAAGATGTGAACATTTTCTACTAATGCTAAGTCAATTTAGGACCAGGAGCAGGTTACCCTCTAGTGATTCTGTTACCCTCTAGTGACTGAAATCTTTGAGATGCTGTAGAATGTCTTTATTGTAGACATAAAACCTTGTTCTTCATATTAAGAGGTTCAATATTAAATTCCTGCTACAAAAAATCTGCTGCACAGAGACAAGGACATTTGTACACTCATTCAAGGAATCCCAGAACTCTTCCATCATAAGTAAATAGATTGGTGGTCAGGTGCCCTGTATTCACAATTGCTGGATTATGCTCTTTTCTGACCTAGAGATGGGGCAACTGAGAGGTATTTTAAAAACTTTTATTCTATTTTCAGCCTCATGAGAAGGGTGAGACAATACAGATGTTACAATTCACACCATCACAATCAGAAGCCAAATATTTCCTAATTACAATACATTATAAGTGTTTATTAGCCTATCAGCTTTTGCTGCACTATGCTGTAAATGCTTTAAAGCCAATCATATAAAATTACCCCTCGTGGGTCCTACTGCAATCTATCTTTCATAGTTCTTTCATTTCTCTAAAGTATCTAGTCTTATTTGCAAGGTCATCTTTTGAAACTTGTTTCTAGTTCCATTTCTCTCTCAACAGTGTCTGTCCATTCCATGGCATTTCTAAGTCAGCATTTGTTATCTCAAAGTTTGCATACAGTTGCAGACTACGTAAGCCTTCCATCAGGCTTTGAGAATTCTCTACAAATCCATTTCCCACATTTCTCCCTCTCTCTTGAACGGAAAAAACTTCTTTGATGGTCTTGTTCATCGTTTGTCGTGCACAGTGAAGTACACAAGGTACTATCACTAACATTGTCGCTATAGCAATCAATGCATAGAAACGTATTTTGTAAAGCCCCTTTAGTCAAGGTAAATGTCCTAGGGTGACATTATGATGCTTGTATCCCCAGTCATAAACAGAACAGTTGTTCTGTTTATGCTGGATATTATGTTCTGTGCCTTCAAGACTGGCTTTGAGTAGCGAAGTTTTGTTTTGTTATCAGCCACTCCCCCACAGCTGGCGCGACACAGAGACAGGGCAGTGCATGGTGCTGCTTTTGCTTTTTGCTTTGCTTTTCACTTTGCTCTTGCTTCTGCTTTGCTCCTGCTATTGCTTCTGCTTCTTAGTTCAGCTAAGCAGTCTGATTTTTTCCTTGGACTATTCTCCTTTCCCTTTCTTGGAATCACTCAAACCTGCTCCAGACTGGGACCTGGGAAACACCGAGAGTTTGCACCTTGTGGCCTGCAGCAACTATTCCCAGCACCGGAGGGACTGATAACAGAGAGACCACTCCCAGGAGAGACTTTCTGAATTTTTCATCTTTTTCAGAGCGGTGACAGAGTGGTGTCATCTGGTATTGTTCATTTTGTGTGCTGGGGGGTGTTTTGCCTGTTAAATAAACAGATTCTTTCCACTTGTCTCAAAGGAATCCTTCCCGACCCGGCTGTGTGGGTTTGCTTTCTGGAGGGGCCCCCTTTTGGAGGTTTTCTCCCAAATTTGCCCTAAACCAGGACAGTGAAAAATTCTAATCTTCAAACAAGTTGTCTAATGATGATCTATCATCTGTTTTAATTTGATTTGTTAAATCTCTCAGTTTTTGAAGTTGTTTGTGGATGGACTCTGAATGGTTAGACAAATTCTTATCTCAAAGTTTGCATACAAATGCATACTATATGAGCCTTCTGTCAAGCTTTGAGAATTGTCTACAAATCCATTTCCCACATGAATTCCCTAAGGGATTCAAGAGTCTTATTGCTCAAATTACCTGGAATTGAACAGGGAAATCTATCACAGGGAAAAAAATTATGCCTAGTGAGATGGATACCTGTTATGAATGAATGTGAGGTTTAGAGAAGGCCTGCCTTTTGCCCAGGCCTCTGGCAATAGGCAATAGCTTTTTTGAGGTGGTCAGCCCACCAAAACCCACTCTCATTCATGAGTTCTTTAATAATGCCTGATTTGGTTTATTATAGACTAAATTATTTATTTAATAGACAGGAAATTAACTGACATAAAACTTAAAACAAACTAATACTACACAGGAAAAAGGACAAAAGAAGGTACCTGTTAATGTTATAGCACGAGGTTAAAGGTACCTGTTTATGTTACAGCTAGTGAAGAAATAATATAACTAGGATTCAATGTATCTTACCATCCAATTGTTGGTGGGGCACACATCAAGATCCTTTCCCTCAATCCGCACAGAAGTAACCATGGAATCTGCATCCAGACTCCAGGGAGAGATCTCCCACACATTCAGGGTGTGTGTGTAGAAGGCTTCTGCTTCTGTGATAACTCATGTGTCATTCATAGTTTGCAAAACAGTGTCTCTTAGTCAATAAAATTTCCTTTATCTCTTCCCACATCTGCTCTCCAGGCTAAGATCTTGATTCTCAGCTGGGGCCTGAGCCCTTTTGGCACCAGAGATGAGCCCTTGCTGGACCTCTTACCCCGGAGGGTAATCTCTTTATGCATCTGAGGGCGAGGGTGGGGGAAGTAGGTTGTAGACATCCTGCCACAGCAAGGTTTAACTTGTTCTTGCTATGTTTCTGTCAGTCCTCTGCTGACAAAACAGATAAATCCTTCTGTCTTCATGTTCTTCCTTTGTCCAGCTGCATAATGTGGAAAAGGCCCTTGGAGCACTGGGTGAGCTGCTTGTAGGTCCATGCAGCTCCCTCAGCTCTTTTCAAAGGATTCAGTATGGACTTGGATTTTTAAGAATTGCACCTACTTTGAATTTCTATGTTCAGAGCCCATCCTTGAATAAGTCATCCCTGGCTGTTCACAACCTATTAACTGAACTATTTATTACTATTTCTTCCTTTTAAGATTTACTGTTCCTATCCCAGATTCAGCTCTGAGATCTGCCTGGGTTGTTCCTGTTACCTGGATGACCCATGTCCTCAAGGATATCAACACCATGTAGAAATACTTTCTGTATTTAACACTCTCTCTTCTTCCTCTTTGCTGTCTTCCTTGGCAAAACACTTTTCTGCAAAGATGTTTGGAAAGCAAACCAAAGCTGCTTCCAGTGCCATCCAACACATTGGCATTTTGCTCTGACAGTTGTTCCTAATGTGTTAATATTAATGGATTCATTTTCTTCAGCATTCATGGGGCACACACTACAAACCTTTTAAAAGTAGCATACAGCAAGCTGACACAGTTTGAGACACAGGTGATGGAAACACACAGGAAAAATCAGGGAGAAAAAGTAATTAAAATCACTAAAACTAATCAGGTAAATAGAGCAGGAGATATATTTGGAACCTGGGGATGAAAAAATAGAAGAGTTAATAGAATGGTTTTGTCAGGAAAATCCACAACGACAGAGGTTTATGTCCAAAAAAAGAAGACAGAGGAGTCTTTCAACTTCATTTGAAAAAAGGGAGAGAGTCCACCGGGGCACACGTCCACAGGGTTTTCTCTTTCAGGGTTTTGTGGGGCACAGCCTCCCTTTCATCCTAAACTCCTGACCGCATGTAGCCCTCTTCCTTTCCCCACTAGCTGAGGTACTGGGAAGGCGGAGCCTTTCCGAACCGCCTACCCCTTATCCCCTTTTGAACCTACTGTTTTACCCCAAAGCTGAGGCTTGTGCAGACCCTTGACTGTTTCAGGAGCCAAGCTGTCCGGGCTCTGCAATGAACCTGTTGCCCAAAGTCAGTAGAACCATTAAGACCCATTTCAAAGACGTTAACACCCATACCTTCACCCATCACATTATTTTTAAAGACATTAGAACACATCTTTCCTCTCAGTTCCATACCTTATACAGGAATTTGGCACCTTTTATGCAAAGGTGCTCTTCCAAATCCCTGCTCTGTATCTTTAAAAGTCTTCATCTCTTTGTTGCCACTGAAGTGTCTAAACATAAACCAGACTTTAGGTATCTGGTTGTTCCCCCTGTGCTGTTTTTGCCCCTGCTTGGTATGGACATCCTGCTTCCACCTAATATCTCCTGCCTGTCATCCCTTCCCCTTGGACAGAAAATGCTTTCCCCACAGCAGGATAACTCCAGATTTGCTGCATCTGCCACAAAATCAGGGAATGGTTTGGGTTGGAGGGAACTTTAAGCCCATTGAATTCCATCTCCTGGGCAGGGTCAGGTTACCTTCCCCTATCCCAGGTTGCTCCAAGTCCCATCCAACCTGGCCTTGGACATTTCCAGGGATCCAGGGGCAGCCCCAGCTGCTCTGGGAATTCTATCCCAGCCCCTCACCACACTCACAGGGAGGAATTTCTTCCCAATATCCCCTCTAATCCTGGCCTCTCACTGTAAAAAATCATTCCCCCTTGCCCCATCATCACTCCACACCCTTGACCAAACTCTGCCATGAAGCAGATATAAATATTTCAGCCAGACCTGTTCCCAGGTCACATTTAAATCATGGCCAAACAATCAGATGGATCAACACAACTGAAAGATGTCATGGAAATGGCAACAATTGTGAAATCAGGAATAGGATGCCTTGGTAACAGTTTATATCCCGTGTTCATTTTTTTGTTGTTTGTTTTGTGTCCGGAATGGTCACTGTCTCCCCTGGCTCCACGAGTATCATGATGGGTGAGGGACAGTCCAGGACCCTGCGAGGTTTGGAGGCCAGGAGCTGCTGCTTCCTTCCAGTGGGTGATCGAGTCAAGAGCCATGCAGAGTGGGAGTCTGCCATAAATACTGTTGTCCTGTGGATTTTGCCTGTGTCTTCCTTTTCTTTTACCATTGGCAGTGTGACTGGGGCTGGCCAGCTTGCTTCCGTGCTGCTCTGCTGCTCAGGAGCCCAGGGCTGGCACGTGCTGCGCCTGGGGTGCTCCCCTCCGCGCAGCGGCCTGCCCTGGGAACACCCATTGGCCATTTGGTGGGCGGTCCAAAGGAGCCATATCCCGCCCAGCCCCACTATTTTCTGCTGCTGCTTCAGAGCTTTATGTTACACTTTCACTCCACACCCCCTATCTGCCCAAGTCCCAGTGGCTCCTGTCACCACTCTGGTGAGTAGTCCTTGCTACACTTAGTTTGCTGTCCTGGGTGTGCCGGCCTGTGAAAAATGCATATTTTATGATTGGCTTTTTGCAAATATTACAATGAATATTATATCTGTTATGTTAGAAAGTTATGCTGTATTAATTTTCTTAAGTAGTGTGTTAAATATAGTTTTAGGTTATAACATAATGTTAAAATAGAAACTATGTTATGTAAAATACTTCTTTTAAGAGAGGACTCGCAGTGAGATAGCAGTCACAGGACACCTAAATCTTTCAGAAAAAGAGAATTTAATTGCTCCATTATCAGAAGAAACTAACTTCTTCTTGCCTCGCTCAGTCTTGAAGACGCCGTCAGGATTAAGAGGAAGAAGCTGACACTGACCAGACAGAATCCTGTATTTGAATGGAATTTATGCATCATGTATGAGGTGTATGAATATGCAACAGGCTGTTGTTTTTAAGGGTTAATCCTCTGTCCTTTTTCGGGCTTACTTTGCCCAGAAAAAGGTACCCCGACATCTGTAACTCTTTGTTTCTATTGTCTCATATTGTCCTAATCCAAATTGTCCAAATTATTATTACTCTAATTATATTACTCTTTTTATAACCATTTTATTACTATTAAACTTTAAATTTTAAAAACAAGTGATTGGCGTTTTTCACACTCCCTCTGCTGTTCTAGCTGCTGCTCTGACGTTCCTGCGGCAGCCCATCTCACCATCCAGAGGGGTACCGGGACCAGCTGACAGGGTGGGTTTGTAAAGGAAGCCCCTGCTCCATCCCCCCCGCAGTCTCGCCCACCACCACCCACGCGCAGAGAGGCGGCTGCGCCACAGCGCCCCCTGCACTCCGGGGGAATCATGGCAGCCACCATACCAGGCCGGGAGCCACCAGCGCCTCTGGCGGCTTTGCCTGGAACTGCACCGAAGGGGAAAGTGCCTGCAGCCGGGAGTGGGCTGTGCTGGGTGTGTGCTCTGTTTGGTGTTAATGAACAGAATGAACATAATTAACACAGCTGGTACTGGGTGTGTGTTCTGTTTGGTGTTAATGCTGCAGTTGTTGGTTTTTTGCCTTGTTATACATATGTGTATTAGTACAGAACACTTATTCCTTTTCCTATGTCTTTGCCTGAAAGCCCCTTAATTTCAGCGTTATAATAATTTGGAGGGAAGGAGGTCACATTTTCCATTCCAGGGAGGTTCCCACCTTCCTTGGCAGACAACTGTCTTTCAAACAAGGCACAGGAGAATCTGAAAATATATTTCCCACAGAAGGAAAAGAAACGTGCATCTAGGGCCCTCCAGCCTGAGAGGTGCCTTGCACTCATCACATGGAAATCTTTGGAAATAAATGTCCTTTTATGTTTACAAAGCATCTCTCATCCACAGAACAGAAAGTGCAAGGAATTACTATTAAATTTTATATTGCCAATGCCAAGACATTCTGAGATTATAGCAAATAAAATTCACATTTCAATAATTTATTGGAGAAGGTAATTCTTGAGAACTTTACTGTCAGACAGTCAGGAGGGCTGCTAATTTATCTGTGGTTCCCTTGATGCCAGAACAGCCATGGGAATGGGAATGTCACATGTGCTTTTCCTCTTGTTTTATGGTAAATAATGGAGCTCACATTGTAAGCACTTGGATCTGCCTGAGCCATGTCAGGTTCCAGAAAACAGACAAGGAAAGTCTGACTAGAAAAAAACCAAAGCTTTGCTCCATCAGAAAATGGAGCATGAAATTGTTTAAAAAAAAAAAAAAAAAAACCAAACAAAAAACCCCAAAAAACTAGAGATCACAGAAATAGAAATGGTGAAGTTTGCCCATAGTCTCTTGGCTCCAATGAGTGTCCCAGTATGCCAAAGACTTGTCATCAGAGCCACCAATGGAACGTGGGAAGAGCACGCCGCTCCCCTGCTCCTGCTGCTGCCCAGGCTCCCGTTGTTTGTGTCACTAACTCCTCCTGGGATTTTCTATGGATCAGAAATATCTTCTTGCTGCTGACATGGGGTTCAGGGAAGTAAAATAAAATACCTGCTGGTGACATAAAGAGTAGATTTTTTCCTCCACGAGAAATTACATGCCAGTGTGTTCTCTTTAAATCACAGCTGAACATAAATACTTCAAAATGAGTAAATATTTTTGGCTCTCTGTCATTCATGGAATCACAGGACCAGTGCCTGCAACTGCTGGAACAACTGTTAGAGAGTTTATTTTCTTTGTTCCCTTCATGCTTTGCTTTTTGTGAGAATGTTTGCACAATCCCTGGCTGAAGTGGACTTTGAAGTCAAAGTTTATTTTTTCAGTTTCCTCACTGATGCCTTGACTTACTTCTTATTCTACAACAGCATCATTATCCTAACTCCACTGCAGTCCATGAATTTCCATCAGTGCAGCAGAACTGCGAGCTGGGCTGGGTTTGAAGAATCTCATGGAGCACTTACTGAAGTCAAAGGGAAAAGATTTCAACTTGGGCTTGTTTCAGGTCAGACTGCAAAAAACCAAATTAGGCTTCCCTAGAAGAGGTTGGAGGTGGGTTGGAGGCCAGAGGAGGAACACGCTGCAGGTCTAAGAGCAAAATGGGAAACTGGATCGGAATGGGTGAGTGACCTTTGTTTGGTGGAGTAGGGAGAAAAAAGAATTGTCTCATTTTTCTCCCTGTTTGAACATATTCAGTCTCTCCCTGTAGCTCTTCCACGTTTTCTATACACTGGCAGCATTAAAGAATCATAAAGTGCATTTATGTTTACTTAAACCTCTTCCCACTAAAAAGACATCAGTGTGCTGCAAAATATCTGTTGAAGAGCTCTTTCTTTGCTCTCTCAAGTGAAGTCCAGCCCATCTTTCATCTCTCCCAATCCCCACAGCAGAGCCTTGATCCACTGCATTCACAGCACCTCTACTTAGCCACTTCAGGGAAACACAGTGAGGTGGACTTTGGGAGCATTTCACCACCCAGATACATCAACAGGTTGTGCTGTGGTGGAGATTTTGAAATGAGAGATACAAAAATAGCTCCTGTAATTACCTTCTGTGATGCCTTGAAGTTATTTTGCCATAAGCACATCCCTCCTCAAACACTATTTGAAAGGATTACTGTCTGCTCTCCCTCCCCACCTCAAAAGTTTGTTTGGTTTTTTTTGGCCAGGATTTGCTTCCATTTTTTTTCTTTGCAACTTGAAGGATTCCTCCACACTGTCCAATTTGAGTCTGCAGATAAACAATTCCATTTTCAACTTCAGTTTTCCTCCAATTAAGCCATGACTCTTAAACAATGTCAGAAATTTTTTAGCTTCATACCAAAGTGCAGAGGTAAAAGTGGAACAACAAACTAGTTTTGAATCCTTTAATGGATTTTTTTTCATATTCATCTTGTCAACAATTTGATCTAAGTAACAAGGAAAATCTCCCTGCCAATTTTCTGTATGAAGTACTGAATTTTCTGGACACTGGCTCTTTCCGGCAGCACCTCTGGTTTTCCTGCTAAAGAATCACAACCAATTGAATGTCAGTTGTTAACGAGTTCTAAACTCTTTTATCTGATGCTTTAGGCAAGACCATGATACCTAAGTAATTAGCTGAAAGAAAATGAGGCCAACAAACATTCTGAAGAAGCTGCAAAGCAGATTCACTGAGTTAGCAAAACAAAGCCAGATCCAGCTTTCTTTTCCAATCATCCTGGTGTTACTGGAAGCTTTTTGCTGGCACAGTAAACAGGGAGAGTGGGGGTTTTTTTCTGCCTCAGATAATGGGTACAAATTCAAAAAATCATTTCACGCTGGATGAACAGCCAGCTTGTTTGTGGCTGGGCTATCATCAAGACATTGTAAACGGGGAGCTGAAATGGGGAGAGGAACCAATGAAAGTCTGGGCATCTTCTGCTCCTGCGGTTGTTGCTGCTTCCACACCTTCTGCAGGAATTTGCGAGCCTCCTGGGCAGGTTACTGTTGCAGGGGCCAATAAATATTTACCTCAATAAATGGCAGAGTGAATGCTCTGTGTTTCAGGTTGCATTCTGACAGGTTTAACCTTTCAGGGGTGTAGTTCTGCCAGCACAGCTCTCCATCCATCTGTTTTGAAAACCCACTGAGAGTAATTTTGCTAGGAGTGGGATTCAAAAATACCCTGCCCCTAGGCACAGCTATTCTACAGACATAATTCTAATTAAAGCTCACCTTACAGTGGAATCAAATAGGAAATTCTGGCTCGTGCATCCCTTAACCTCTTCTTTTACAACAAAGTTTTATCCACAAATATGAGAATTAGGCACTCAAATCCTGCTTGCAAGAAACTCTGAGTCAGCTGTTGGCTTCTTATTGCTGCCAAGGGGGACATATAAATCAGCATTAGATCTCATGGGTTTGAAACCACCTGATCTTAGCACTGCTGCTCCTCCTCTTTCATTTTCTCTGAATGACTGTGGCTGCAACTCTGCATCATTAACTTGAAATGGGTGTTGTTTTGGAGAAACACACAATCAAACCCACTGGGGCATTAGTGGGATTGTCTTCCAAAGAGTTCCTTGCTGAAACAGATTAAAGAACACCATAAGAAAGGGTTAAACCAGCCACTGATAGACTTTTCAGGGCCAGAATGGATCACTTGCAATAGATACGTTTTCCTGGTTATAACACAAGAAACCCCATCATCCTTTGTCATGTCTGATCATCACTGGTGCCTCACCAATAAATATCAGCTCTGATCATCACTGCTGCCTCCCTGCTAAATAAAGTACTGCCTTCTGCCTTTTTATTGAATCCTAAAAGAGATTTTTTTTTTTCTTTCTACAGAAAGATACTTGAGCAGTGCTCCCCTCCTCTGCAGCTGACTCATCTGCAGTGAGATTTATCTGGAATACCAGCTCTCAACCCATGTGGTGGGGAGTTTTCTGGTAAAAACAAGAGAGAAAGCTGACACTTTTCAAACACTCCCAGTTTTTTGAGGCAGAGAGAGAATTCCAATTACCACAAGAACACAGCAGAAAATCTGCAGCCTCGTAACAAACTCAGTGAGATTTATAGGCGCTACTCAGAATGCTTAAATTAAATAGAATTTTTTCAGCCCTGAGATTTTCTTTTAACTGACTGTACAATATGTAAAGTAGGCCAGGAGTATCTAAGAGTGTGTCTGGCATTTAATACACCATTTTCCACTGCTTTCATAAGGTTACTGCTCCTCATTTAATTTCCTTTTTTTACATTATGGGGCTTTAGTATTCATGATGATGATGAAATATCTAACCCAAGACACTGCCAAGGGAAATTTTAATCAAAGGCCTTTCACAGCTGAAAGGCTGGCTTGGTTAAGTGATCAATATCTACTGATGGAAAGAGTTTGGAAGAAACATAGTTCTCTTTGCTTAAAGAAAGGAAGTTGCTCTTAGAAATTATTAGAAATTATTATTGCTCTTAGAAACTTTGGCCAATTTTTAAGGGGGATCCCACCTTAAACAGGTTGGTTGAAATCATCATGCAGCCATTTTAAAAGCTGAGCTGTGCTATTCATTAGAAATGAATATGAACAGTTTGTAGATGGCTGACAGTTTGGGAAAGAAAAACCTACAGCAAATGAAATCTGTGCACGATAGGACTTGTTCTCTGTCTCAGAGCTGCCCTTTTTACTTCACTACACATTGGGCTGAAAGTATCGGTGGAAATCTACCAGGAACACGAGGTAGGAGGGTGAGGAGCACTAATTAATGTAATTGGTTGACAGCATAACAATTAAGATGTAAAGATTTGCCCCAGCAGCAAATGAGGATCTGGGATCAAATCCCACCAAGATGGGACAGAGAGGGATGGGCTGTAGAGGATCTTAGTGCAGGTTGATTTGGAAGGAGCATCCCTTCAGTCCTGACAAAAGGGATTTTTTACAGCTTAATTACATGGGAGCAGGTTCCTAATCCTGGCCCTCTCAAGGTTGCCCATTCCAGAAATCCTATTACTAAGCAAAATACAAAACGACTGGGTTTAGTTTTCAATTGTTGTCAGTACAAGTCTTTTTCTGAATCAGGGCGTGGTGGATCAATCGATACATTTCAGAGCCTGTGTCAGAAATCAGTGACACAGAAATTTAATGGGTGTTGTTGTTCTCTCCTCTGCTCCTCCAAGCCCAGTCTATTTTTGAGTGGATCAGGGAAGTTCCAAGAGCAGTATTCCTATGAGTTTCAAGAATGTGCAGTTTCTCCTTCACCTGATTTCTGGTGTCACATGCACATTTGCATTCATTACACATACAATTAAACACTTCCACAGAATTCACAGAATTCACAGAATGACTAGGTTGGAAGCGACCTAGCAACCTCAAAGATCATCAAGTCCGACCCATGCCCTTTCTCCCTTTTTCCACATATTTTTATAATTTCTTCCTCAAAATAGATAATTCTTTCCCATCCTCCTCTTAAAAATACTGTCAATTCACGTTAACACAGTGTGGTTTAATCTTTTTCAGGCTTTGTCCATGTCACTGTTACTGTCCATGTCATTTCCCTCATCTGGAGCTCAAGAAGATTTTCCCTGGGAAAAACCGTGTGAAAAGGTTTTGTTGCAGTAAAAACTCCCCTGGACTGGGGTCTACAACCAAAAGCACATCCCTATTCACAGTAATACAATTCCCTGGCTGGCACCAGCACATGGAGCAACCAGGGAAAAACCAAGTCAGCCCCAGAAAGATTTAAAGATCTGAGGTTTGACCAAGCCAGACCTTCACTCGAGAGCTCAGATACTGTTCAGGTTTGGAGCTGGTTGTCGGACCCAACTCTAAAAGCATGGTCCAGCATCCTTTTATTTCAAATATTTTGAGGGATGACAGGAACACTTACAGTCAAAGGTTGATCTACCAGCCAAGTTATTTTACTGAGAACAAAAGTCCAAGGTTGCTGAAGCTGCATTTGCTTTGCCAACAAATTATCTGAAGGCAGAAACCCTGGATATACTGTATCCTCTGGATAAATTTGCTGCAGGCAAAAAGCTTTAGGCTTTCACAGCTCCTTTTCCCTTTGCAGCAGCTCTTAAACCTATGGTTTGAACAAGAGAAATAATCAGTGTTGCTGTAGAAATCCATAGTTATTTTCTGCAGATAGCTCCTTTCTTTGCAATGGAGCCTGATCCTCTCCCCAGGATTTTCAAGGCTGTCAGGATTTCCAGATTCTCTCCCAGAACAAGGCTCTTCTCCTTGTCTTGGTGCAGCCTGGACGGTCTGGCTGAGGCAGAGCTGGGCAGCAGTCACTGGTACTTGTGGAAGACTGGGATTTGGAAGCATTGCTGCTGCATGGCAACAAGCTTTGCCTTTGAAGATTACTCAGAAAATGTGAATCCATCTGGGGTTAAACCACAGTCCTTTCAAAACTCCTCAAGTTGCCAACTCAACAGTCCCTGCTGCCCCCTGAGCCCTGTTATCCCTTCCTACTGTTTCACTTTAATAAAAACTGAGCCATTCCATGTTCCACCCAAGGGGAGAGTCCTTGGGGTGAAAGAAAGTCAAGTCAGGGATGGATCTCTCAGTTAACTTTGGAACCAGATTTTTTCCTCAGGTCTGAAGATCCATAACTGCAGTGCTTTGCCCATCCCCTCTCCCTTGGCCAGTCAGCAGAACCCACTTTGACTCCACAAGGTGTGAGCCAGGCCTGAGCAGGTAGAAATTATTCTGATTTCATGAGATCTTACTGTTTTATTTAAGGGGTTCCTGGCCAAATCCAGCTCAGGCAGGAGGTCTCGACAAGCATCTTCATCATGTGCTTTCCTGACCTTGATGTTTGGAGTCCTGGACATGTTCCCAGTCTGATGAGTTGGTGTGGGGAAATATCTATGAATGCAGAACAAAAAATTGAGATAATCATGAAAGTCTGCCTCCCTGGTAGGCCAGGCTGATCTGAGTTCACTGCTGTGCCTGGCTGCTATCCAGAAAAGCCATAATTCCCCACCACACCAGCACCCTGAGAGCATCTTTAACTAGTAATAAATCCATGAAAATGTAAAATGTGCACATTACTTTTCTCTCCTGTGTGCCTTGTGGATATCTTTTTACCTGTTTCCTGCAGCAAAACTTGCATTACAAAATCAGAGCAATTTGGGGTAAATGAATGGATCCAGTCCCTGCTTGACTGCAGACAGGGAAAAATTTTGCTTGGACTGTTTTCCAACTACAGAGATATTTACTGTAATATCCAAATGCTGCTTCCAGACCTCCTGCAGATGAAATGCAATCTTCTGGAGCACTGGGAAAGGAGGCAGCCTTCCTGAGCTGGAGATTTGTTGTCAGATGTGCTCCCTTGGTGTGCAGGCTGCATTCCCAGGAAGTTGGGAATATTCCTAGCTGGGAATAAAGAGAAATGTCTTATTTCACATGGGAGTCGTTGAACTCTTGCCTCTTGCAATGCTTCATAAGCATCAGCAAAATCAAGATTAAGCCAAAGGGAATGCAAGCAGAGCTGGGAGACCTTCTCCATCTGGGGTTTTTATGAACAAAACAGCAGCTGTCCTGTTTTTGATAATGCACCCATCAGGATTATGCTTTGGACAAAAAAAACCTGATTTTATTTTGCTGCTACTGCTTTCTATGGGCTTTGGAAGGCTTGCAGGCATTGGGGAACACCTGAGGAATCAGAGCTCATTGTTTCCCACAGCCAGGGATTGCAGTCACACCAGCACAAGGGAATTCAGGGATCACCAGGACCTCTAATGAATTTGTTAAAGACAAATTGCACCAATTAATAAAGTTAATCTGAAACCTGGAAGAGATTGCACTGATATTCCACTCCCCTTCACACACCCTCCTTTAACACATTAGAAGGGTTTTAATTATTTCTCATTCTGTGCTTTTTTTTCTTTTCCTAATGGAGTTACAGTGCAATTTATGCTGACCACAATTGAGCAGCTTGTTTTAAAGACTTGGAATGGAGCTAAATGCAAGGCAGCAACTTTGTTTAAAACAAAGACATTCCCAATATACCACTACATGGAATAAATCAAAATCCTCAGCCTGAGTGAACACTCACAGGAACTGTGCCTTCCTCTCCTGGAGCACCTAAAGGAGTTCCAGGAGATCTGGAGAGAGACTGGGGACAAGAGAATTAGAGAACAAGGAGCTTTCCACTGCCAGAGGGTAGAGATTGATGGGATATTGGGAAGAAATTCCTCTCTGTGAGGATGGTGAGGGACTGGGATGGAATTCCCAGAGAAGCTGGGGCTGCCCCTGTATCCCTGGAGGTGTCCAAGGCCAGGTTGGATGGGACTTGGAGCAACCTGGGATAGGGGAAGGTGTCCCTGCCCATGACATAGGGGTAGGAATAGATCATCCTGAAGGTTGTTTCCTACCCAAACCACTCCATGATTCATTTTATGATTCATCCTTTTCTTCCCATACTCCTGCACTATTTTTACCTCGATCTCAAATAAATGTCATATTTGTGAAATATGCTGTAGCATATGGAGAGAAAAAAATACAGGAACATATCCAAGGAGTAATTCCAGTGGCAAGTGTCCCTTGTACCTTGCCAGGAGTCACCAGCACTGAATTTAAAGGCACCACGTTTGTCTGTGACAGGGTCATTATTCTGGGCAGATCAGCTCTGAGTCTTGATGAGAACCCAAAGCAGTGGAAGTTTTACAGCTGGCTCAGATATGCGGCACCACCAAGAACAGAAAAGCCAAGAGGGCACAGCAGGAGGTTATTTGGACCAATAAGTCTGGGGTCAATTTGGTTCTCATGGAAGACATTATTAAATCTCTGCATCTCAGGTTTCCCCCACTCCCCAGTCAAATTTTATTTCATAGGGGCTGTTTATCTTAATATTGAGGAGTCTCTGATATTCCAAAGCAGGAGCTGCCCCCACTGTTTTATGACATTTGTTATTTTGCTGCAAGGCACAAGAGAGATGAGTGATGGGTGTGATTTTTCAAAATATAAGCTAAAAATTATATTAATATTATTAATATGTTAATTATAATTAATAGTAATATTATTATTAATAAGGCAACTTATATAAGGCAAAATTTTGCTTATATAAGCAAAATTAAGTGCATTTCAGCATCAGTTCCCTGGATCTTTAACCCCCAAAACTGGACCTCTGCTTAAAAGCAGAGGCTTCCAAGAGTTATTCCAGAAACTCTGCAACTCCTGCAAAGAAGAACAATGAATCAAGAGTATTTGAGCATAAACAAGTGAGCAGTGAAAGCCCAGCAGGTTTGGGATGATGTGCACTCCTATCCTGGTGCTGGGGCACAAATGGAAAATTCCAGCCCAAAGAGCAGGGTACGTTTTCTAGGCTAAAGGAGTGGGTTTCTGTGCTTATACCACACTCAGAAAATTAAAGTAATTCAAACCATGACACAGCAGAGGTGTCCTCAATACAGACATCTCAAGAAGGGAGAAGGAGTGGCATCAAGGATGCAATGCTTTGGCAGCAGCTGTACCCCCTTCTGCCCTCAATGCAGGGAGCAGTAGGAGGTGTTTCTTCTTCCTCAGTGTGTGGAACTTGCACATCACAAACCCCATAGCCAGGTGACCAAAAAACCCCCAAATTCAAAGAGTTTTAAGGAATCAATCATAGACAAAAATTAGCTGTACAAGCTGAAACATTTCCTTTAATTGTACTAGAAGTTTTCTTTTTATTTCAGTCATGTTAACTTCTCTGCAGCCCAAGCAGTTTGAAATAACATTATTCTCTGCTTTGAAACTTCTCCACATTGATTTTGCTGGCATTATTGTTTTAATATGTCCAACTTGGCAATTTCCCTAGAAAACCTGCTTTCCAACACAAATGTTTGGATCCACTCTGCTGTCTGTGCTTTGACTTCTCAGCTCAGTGTAGTAGGAACTTCCAGACTTGTCTGTCCTTAAGAGCTCAATCCTACAGAAAGCAGTGAGTGCCAGGAAACCTTTTTTCAGCATGGAAATAGGAATCCACTGTTTGCTCAATG
This sequence comes from Molothrus aeneus, assembly GCF_037042795.1. Taxonomy (NCBI): domain Eukaryota; kingdom Metazoa; phylum Chordata; class Aves; order Passeriformes; family Icteridae; genus Molothrus; species Molothrus aeneus. The sequence goes on along the minus strand of NC_089674.1, from coordinate 5,049,546 downwards.
AGAGACAGCAGAAAAGCTTGGGAACCAGTTGAACACTGACCTAAAGTTAAGGCTGTGCTGTTGCTTGAAAGCATCAATTTAGTTTACAGGGGCCAAAAAAGAGATGCCCCAGCAGAAATGCTTTGGTGGTTTGCCTTGTATAGAAGTGAAAGGAGGATGTTTTCCAGTGTGGCTGGCTTTCTTGCTGGCACTGAAATGGAGGAGCTGGCAGGAAAAAAAAAAAAAAAAAAAAAAAAAAAAAAAAAGAAGGGGAACTGAAATCAGGTCCATCTGCTTAGAATTAGTCCTGAGTTCATGCAGAGCACTGTGTGGCAGTGATGCTCCAAAGGGGAATGGAAGTAGGGAGTGAATTACAGCTCTCAGAACATTTTCAGCTCAATGAAATATGGAAAGTGAATTCCTATGCAGTGATATGCTTGTTTGAACAGTTTTTATCAAGAAGACGTTTTTGTCCAGAGCTTTTTGGGTTTGTATTTCTGGACCTGGAGTTAAGGCAAGGCTCGGCCTGCATGGGAACATTGGTGCAATCCCAAAGTCAGAGGACTGATGTGTTTCTCTTTTGGAGAGAACTTTTCCTCCTGCTCTTATGTGGGGTGAAGATGAAATCTGGGAGTTCAGTGGCTATAGAAAAGGGGATTTATCCTCCCTCAGTAGGAAAAGATTCTTGGAAAGGGCTGCCCAGGGAGGTTTGGAATCCTCATCCCTGGAGGTGTCCAAGAAAGGCCTAGATGTGGCACTCCGTACTCTGGGCTGGCAACAAGGTGGGATTTGGACACAGGTTTAACTCAATGGTCCCAGAGGTCTTTTCAACCCTCAGTGATTCTGTGATTTTGATAAGAATATTTTTCCAGAGGTCAGGAAGGATACACAGCCCAATTTGAGGTCTCTAAAGAGAGAATTCTGGCTTCTCTGGCTATTCCTTAGCAATGGCTGGGTGCCAACGCAAAGCTTTCAATAATCCATTAAACGTTCCTTTAGGACAAAAGAAGGTACTGGAAGGCAGCACAGGTAGTGGGTAGCTTCCCTCCTATGAGCGATGGCACTGCACTAATGGAAACGGGTTTCTCTGGCCCTGACTCACTGAGGTGTAAACTCACTCCAGTGAGACTTTTCCTAGCTGAATTTCCCTGGAGGGAACATAAGAATGCTGCCCATCTTTCCAGTTCAATAACTGATTCCTTTCTTAAGGGCTTCCTGCTTCTCTTCCTTGTCTCTAAAGTGTCTTACATTACCCTTCATGCAGGCTTGGAATTGCAAAAAAAATTGTATTTGCTTCCTGATGTTCCTTTCTTTGTTTTTTAAAAAAAATTTTTTCCTCCAGACCATGCATCATTGCAGATACTCCATTTCTGAGAGGATTGCTGCACATCTGGCCAGGTTTGATGACTTGCGACTTTTCTATCCTGACATGCTCAGTGGGAAGGAAAAATGCACTGAACAAAAATTTCTGATTCCTCCATCACCAAAATGTCTAAAACTCACTTCACTGAGACAGTCTCCATCACCATACTGAACAAAAGGAGAAAAATACAGTTATACAGCTCTTTTCATTTGAAATCAGATTATTTAACATTAGTAGTATTCCCAGGGCAATACTACTTGGTCGGTGCTCACAATGGGAAATCAGCATGGCCTCTTTATTATCCTGAGTGTTGGTTTTGTAAGGAAGTTCAGATGCAGAAAAGCACATATAGAGATATCACAGGTTCTTTATCTGATTAATTAAATGAATGAACAGGCTTATCAATTAGCTAGTTCATTCATTCATTCATTCATTCATTCATTTGTTTATTTAACTGCTTCTACTTTCTCCCCTGTATCTCTTTGCTAAAATAAGTCAGTGTTCGAGCCCCATATTTTGGAGATAAGGTTTAGAAAAGGTGAGTCCCTAGATATTTGGAACTTTATTGTTGTAGTAGTAGTAGTAGTAGTAGTAGTAGTAGTAGTAGTCATCGTAGTAGCAGCAGTGGTAGTATTAATCCTAATCAAACCAGGCTCAAACATTAGGCAAGAGGGATATTTTTCATCTCCTCAGCCTGATCAACCAACAGTCAAATAAGCAGCAAAAGGAGCAACACTTCATAGACAGGCTCAGAATATCCACACAGACACTCTGAAAACTCAAACCTCTGCTGGATCACTGTCCTTGGCAAGAGATTTTTTGCTTATTAGACAAGAACTTAAATAAGCCAGCAGTTAGTCCTTTCCTCCAGGTACTTAGTATTGTGCCTAGAATGAAGCATTAAAAATAATAGATGTGACCACTTCCTTCCCTTCCTTGTGTTGCACTGACTTTAGGACAAGATTTATTTTCAAAAGCCAGCACTTGAGATGGGTTTCTTTCAAGGAGTCACAGGAATTCTGTGTATTGTTTGTCTGAATAATTTTTGGAGAGTATATCTTTGGTTTGGGTCCATTCTTTGGTATATAAAGACCAAAATACTGACCCCCGCCAGACTGGGAGCATTGGTGGGGACAGTTTCAAGGTACAGAACAACCTGAGAAATCCATATTTCCACATGTGTGGGTTTTGAAACCCCAGGGAAGGAGAATTTTCTGACACAAGGATATGATTGGTACTCATCTGCCTTTGAAGTGGCCCTCTCTAGTGTCCAGCATAAACCAGGGAAAAGGCTTCAACCCAACTTTGACTTTGACAAAGACTCTTGGTATTTTAGTCATCTTTCCAAGAGTGACGAAGAGCATCTAACTCAAAGTCCAGTCCCGTGTGAACATCAACAACCATGTGTCAGCTTACAAAGGACCATGGAACATTTTTACAAATCACTTTGCCGCAGGTCCAAATGAGTTCCTCACTGCACTCAGAGACCACTTTATTAAAAAAAAAAAAACAACAAAAACCAAACCAAACCAAAACTAAAAACCCCACAAAAACAAAAACAAAAAACAAAATCCCACACATTTAAGGGCTGTGAAAAATACCATAGGCCATGGGGAGAGAGTAAAAGGTATCAAGGGAATTACTGACATCTTACAACTCTAAAATAAGGAGGCATTTACTGAACAATGACAACAATAAAATGCTAAGAAAAAGTGTTTTCATTAGCAATAAATTCTATCTTAAAACACAGGCAACATAAATGTCAGCTGGGGAACTGGGAGCAGAACCCAGGAGACAAATCCTGAGGCTGACTCTCCATTGCCAGGAAATCAGAACCTGAACACTACTGGCGCAGCCACGAAACCCTCTGTTCCTCTTGACAGAAACCCGTCCATACACATGGAACCGTCTGTGGTGCCTTTCCCATTTTCAATTAGTATTTATATCTATCATTACAGAGAATAATTCCTTCCTGATATCCCATCCATCCCTGCTCTCTGGCAGTGGGAAGCCATTCCCTGTGTCCTGTCCCTCCATCCCTTGTCTCCAGTCCCTCTGCAGCTCTCCTGGAGCCCCTTTAGGCCTTGAAAGGGGCTCTGAGCTCTCCTTGGATCCTTCTCCAGGTGAGCATTCCCAGCTCTCCCAGCCTGGAAGCATCTCTGTGTCCTCTTCTGGACTCTCTCTCTCTCCTCCACACCCTCCTGATGTTGGACCTCAGATCTGGAGGCAGCTCTGCAGGTGACATCTTACCTGAGCGGGGCAGAGCAGGAGACTCCCTGGTGGTGTTCAATTAAATTCTTTAACATGTAAACCATTTTGCTTTGCAAATCTCATTACCACCCTTGCATGTTTGGTGTTTTCAGTAGAGTTTTAAACAGAGTCCCAAGCAGCTGGGAAGGTTTGTTTGGGTTTTTTGAGCTTTTTGTTTTCTCTTCATTTTTCATGAGATGCTAATTTGTGGTAATTGCATTCTACAGCCGTGAGAGCCTGGCTCAGAGGAAGGGAATTATTGGTGTGTGTATTTTAGTAATAACCATCAGAGAGTCAGGAAAGAAAAAAAAACAAACAAAAAAAAAAGAGATAGAAGAAAACATATCATTAAAATGCTCATGTCCTCTGGAAGAAAGCTCCAGCTTGTTCTCTTAAGGGAATAAAAATCTGCCTGGTGTCTCTCCAGCACCTATGTCTGCTGGCATCCCACCCACTATACAAACTGTGTACATTTCTACAGACAGCCCTAATTTAGGTCAGTTGGTGCAAATTAAGGAAGAAATGGACAAAGGTTTTGGTTAAAGTACAAGGTGCATGGAAGCTGCTGACTCCTTTCATCATTTGAGGTTCTTGAGGAAAGGACCCATCAGACGAGAAAGAATAAAGCCCGGCTCTTTGTTGGTGTTATGGCAATACCTTAATATCTTAATTAGGAACAAAGAGTGCTCTGTTCTGTTCAGGGCTGAGCTAAAAGGGGTTATGCTTACGACAGAACAGAGCAGATGGGTGAAGGAGCAGAGGGTGCAGCAGGAGCCAGGAATGACGTGGCTCGTCCTCTGTCTGGCCAAACTGGTCAGCTGAGGAGGCTCTCAGGGAGACAGGTTGGCCTGGGAAAAGTTAAAGCAGCAGCTCCAGAGGTCTTGCACAGGTACAGTATTGATTGTCTGGTCTTCTGTAGATTTGTGGGCTTGTTCTACAAATGTGTCTTGGTCTGGAACATCCTGTGCTTCCCGCTGTGTGACAGGCTCCTAAATTATCCTGATTTCTCCTGGCATGGCAGTGTCTATCCATGAGAAAGACAGGGCACAGTGAGCTCAGCAGACACATTTCTGGAGCTCCAGCTGCTGACTCTGCTGCCCCCCTTTGGGGGGCTTTGGATCTCCTCCCTGTCCACGCCAGTGCTGCTCCCTGGGACACACAGCCAAAAGGACTCTGCTGCCACATTCCTTTCCAAGCTGCTTACTTCTGCTGTCATCAGCTTGGGCCCCTTTCCTTCCAAGGGGATCTCAGACAAGATATGGTGATAAGCAAATAATGGGTAAATATGTGCCTATGGAAAGACTGATACACCACTAAAAGCACGTTCTTTCCCATCCTTTCCCTAAATAATTTTTTTCTAACAGTTGCTGCCCAGGGATGGCAGTGGGTGACATGAGCTCTGCATTTATAGTCCCCAAGTACCACAGCTCCTTGGAGATGAGAGGCTCCATCTATCAAACATCTATCTAGCATGACTATGGGCTGAGCTGCCTCGAGGGTTTTTTAAACACAAGCTGCAGTTGGAGCATGGGAGGAAGTTGGACACTCAGCAGAGATGACAGAATTAGCCACAAAATCATATGGCAAGAGAGCCTGGACAATCAGCTGAAACAGGGCACAACACGCTCACAGTGGCTTCCAGCCCCTCTGGAATAAGAATAAAGATGGAATTTCTTCCCTGGGATTTTTCAGAGCCATGTTTCCCTAAGAGATTTACTGCACTGTGTGCCCTGGGTGGCAAGGAAATCTTACAGGCCTGTGGTGAGTGCTGAGGCACAGGACCAGACCTCAATCTAGCTCAGATCCAGAAAAGATAAAGGAGAACTCTGGGTTTATTTCTGTTATATGGATTGTGAACTCCACTGCCCAAAGAGCTGGATGTGCCACACAGGACACACAGCAGAGCTCTGGCCCTAAGAGGGACTCAGCCTTGCCAAAAGTTGCAATCGGAAAGGGAGATGAAGAGAGATGCTTTGGTGATGAAATCAAGTCAGTGGGATGGAGTGCATTGGATCTTGTGGCTTCTCACAGGTGGGGAGGCAGCAGATAAAAGAGTGAAGGAAGGATTTAAATGAGTCCAAGAAAGCATGATTTAGACACATCTTAAATTTCCCCCAACTATTTTACATATTAAAGATGAATGTTGAGCTAAAGCTCAGAAAAGTGGTGTGAACTCTCACCCAAGGGAAGCAGCAGTGCCAGGATGGGAAAGGATGCAGCAAGACATAGGAGGGGTAAAAATTCAGGCAAGCACTCATCATCTCTGGGTAGATTTATTTCAGCACTAGGTAAAATCAGTCCTTCTGAGGCTACAAAAGAGCCCTGTCCTCCATATGTGGTCAGATTTTATCAGATCATCCAGGTAATAAATCAAACCAGAAAATTTGTTGTGAGTTACATAGAAATAAACATTTAATAGCTCCTCTCAGACCTGCAGCTGTACACAAAATCCAGTGGCCCAAATCTTCATCTGTGGAGAATTAAGAAGGTACCCTGAGGTTTTAATGGGGCTGCCTTGATTTATGCAAAAGCATGGATCTTGTTTAGCCAGCCTGTGCTTAAGTGATTTAGGAACATGGTGAAAAGTCCCTATGAATCCCAAGACGAAGAAACCTCTTATACTTGGACATGTTATCATTAAGTATGAGATCACAGACAGATCTACCCGGTTTGAAAATTTCAGCCTTTTTTTATTTCCAAAACTTTTTTTAATCCACATTTTGGATGTTCACTCAGAATCCCTATGCTAGGTTGGTTTCTTCCCTTTCTGAACACTCAGAATTTTCCAGTTTATCTTCAACTCAATCATGCTAAAAGCTTCAGGCTGTCCTAGTCCTAAAATACAGTGGAATGAGTCCAGCTTCAAGTTTAATAGACAACATTTAACATCTCTTGCCTTTGGGTGGGTCTTCTGTCTTATCCAAGCAGAAGTCAAACCCTCACTAAAATCTGAGGGATGATTCATCAAAACAACCCTTTTCACTTCTTTCTGGGCAAGTAAATAGTCATTTCAAGGCCTGGAGCACCTAAGAGAAGTTCCTCCACTCCTTGTCAGCTGCCTGCATGGTCTGGCACTGAGCTGAGCAGATTACCAATGACACTTCATCAAATGCCTTCAGACACAGAAACAATGGAATTCGGGCCTTTTGATGAGATATTTGTAATGAAAACACAATTGCTGCCCAAAATTCAGGGTTTAAGGCTCTGATTTTAACATTTTTTAGCTCAGAAATAGCTGAGCAGCTGTGGATTGCTGGGACCTCTCTCTAGGGACCCTCTCATACTAATGAGTATAATTAACAACAGGATCTGGTTTGTGGATGCTAACTGGGCAGAGTCAGGTACAAACGTTACTCAGAAGGATTGAAATCCAAATGAATAAGAGAAAGAGGACAAAAGCATTATTTCCTCTGCATCACAGATAAAGATACACCCAGAAATGGACCTGCCAAAGATCAAAGATGGAATGAGGAGCTCATCGAGGACTGTGTTCCTTCCTTACATGACTCAGAGACCTGCCTCTGTCTGGAAAATCATTTTGGGTGGCACAAAACTTTGGGTTGGAATTAGATGGTTTTAAATGTCCCTTCCAACCCAAACCATTCAGTGACACTGTGAACACCAGGGGACAGTTCATCCTTTCTCAATAGAGGACAAAAGCAGAGTAAAACCCCATATGGATCCTTGCCTAATATGTTCTTACAAAATTCCAGTGGTGGATACTCAGAATCCCATGGACAAGCTTTCATCTGTCTTTAGAGGTGCAAAGTTTGAGATTAAATAGCTCCTCCTTTTGTTTTCTAGACTTGCATCCCTCTCACTGCTTTCTCCCAAACTTTGATTAATCCAGAACTTTTACACTGGACACAGACAATTCCAGCACATCTGGCCAGAGCCAAGCACAAAGATTGCTTCACCAAGGTTGATGTGACACTAACCTGACCTGTCTGTCCCTGCCTGGGGACACTCTGCACCGCGTTTAATGACCCTCCTGACCCCAGGCTCTTGGTGGTCTCCAGGTGTACAAGCTCTTCACTGCCATAAATTCATTCTTCTCTGAAGATTTTAGGACAAAATCTGCTGTCACTTCCTTCTGCTTCCCTCCACTCTGGAGAGAGGTCCCTTAACAAGGGTATTGCTCACAGATGAGCTGATATATTGAGTATATTAATGACTAAAGTAATGAACATATATGTATTTATTTCCATGGTGCATTTAAGAGCCTGGAATAAGCTACAAGTATGGCAAGGTCTATGTACCAGTAGAAAAAAAAACCAGAGTGAGGTTCAGCTCCTTTCCCTCCCCTCAGTCTTTTAGACTCATTTCCCAATGAATCGATGGAAACAGAGTTGCCTCATCTGAAGATAGGCATCTAAAATAAACCTGCTGAATCACAGCCTTTAAGCATCTCTAGTTACTCAGGATTCCCTTCATCCATTTACGATTTGCTCTCTTCCAGCACTCTTTGTTACCCAGGGAAGGATGAGACCTCCAAGCAGCCTCCAAAAATCATCTACCTTCTGTAGATGTACAACAGAACAGGCACCGCATGTGGCAAGAAAACTGTGGAGAAACAGCAGCTGAGCATTTAGAAAGCACCTCATTTTTGCAGTTTGCAAGTTCCTCAAAATCAACTTGAATTCTTTTCTTTTTTATTCTTTTTTATGCCCCCTCACTTTGCCATTTCTTCTCTTGGGGTTTTTTACTCTCTAAGAGACAGCAAATGGTGTAGCTGGAGATGCCACAAGGGTTACTACACTGTCCCAAACTCTTTGCCCAACCTGCACAAATTGCACATTCCTGGGAGCCTGCTTTTTAAATTTTTCCTCCAGTAGCAATGGCTATTGCAGAAGCAAGCAGGCACTCTGAATTTGTTGGACCAGTGATCAGGGTTGCTGACAAGTGTAGATCTGCTTTCAGTACTCTCCTGGGGGAATCTGAGCATCACCCAAATTTACCTGTCTGTGAAACTCCTGAACCCAAAACCCCAAACTTTCCCTCTCAAAGTTACTGCCCAGAAGGAGGAGGTGGAGAGTCTGTCATGCAAGAATAGGCACATGGTTCATCTTCTTCATTGTGGATACAGGGTTTGCTAGCCTTTGGCTATGAAATCCCACTCTGTGTCCCCTTCACTTCAGGACATCACTTTTGTATCTGTTCTTCATTGGGGACTTTGGACACTTTTTTTTTTTTAAACTGCAATTAGAAGCCATGTGAAAAATCAATCTCCCTTCAACAGCACATTCTGCTGAAGGAATTTCCTCCTTAAACCCCCATCTCCAGTCAGCTGTGCTTTGTCCCATCATGCAGAATCCCCAGGCAGTGTGTCCTGCCTTTATCTCCTTGTTCCGTTTGCCCTGCAGGAAATTCTCTTTTTAGATCTCAAAAATTTTGTGTTAACTCATGAACAGGAGTTTGTTATCTGCCTTCCACTCTCTGGTCTCTGCAGGAGTTTGAGTGGAAAAAAAAAATAATAAAAGATTTAAAAACACATTGCCCAGAAAGAAAGAGTGCTCTTTCTTTCTGGGCAATACGGGAGTGGCAGTGAATTACGGTAATGGTAAGACTAATGCTCTGCTACATAGCAGAGCAGCAAAGTTCCTCCTGCTCCTTGGCAGTGTGGAGCTGAGCTCTGAATAGGGCACGGATCCTCCAGGGAGCCTGGAGCCAGCCCCTCACAGCCGCGGGATACAGGGAATCAGCCCCACTGCCAGCTGCTGAAATACCAGTGGGGCAATAAAGGGAGCAAAGCCGAGGATTTCCAGGCACGGAGCCCCATCCCCGCATGAAAGAGGATCCTGCTGTGCTGAGAATCTCCTTCCCAGATGCTCACAGGAGCTGTGCTGCCTTCTGAAGACTGAAGAGGTGGGTGTGGGGCAGACACAGCAGCTCGGGGTCTGCTCTTGCCAGCATCAGCTATCTCCACAGGCTGGGCATTATTTGGTAATGATCACAATTATAATGCTCAGAGATGCTTGATGCAACACTCACTTTTCATGTATGTGCTTAGATAATCTGTCCTTTTCTTCCTTGGGATTATTCCTCAACTTGTTCTATCTGGTAGGAAAGAAAATAAGATCCAATTCCATTTAGTGTACTGAAGTAAAATACCCACAGTGTGATACCTACTCATCTCTCCCTTCCCCCCTCCTCCCTGCCTGTGAACTGGGAATTTTGGGGCTTCAGAGTTTGAAATGCTTTTGCCTACAGGAAAGTTCAACTTGAAGGTTGGGAAATAGGACAGTTGTTACTGCTTAAAGTGTGATCTGGGGGACTCATCCCAAAGGACACTTAGAGAGTCCTTCCTCATCTGGGGTTTTACAGCCACAGTCTTAGTGGTGGTTTTTCACCTCTGATTAATAATTGGGACAGAAATTCTATATCCACATGGAGATACTGGGAAAGGTTTTGCAGCTCCCACTTGCAGCTCTCCTCTCCGTGCTCCCCAGGTCTCGGTTCCCAGGCTAATCCTCACTTTTCCATCTGAGGTACCTTTTCTCCATATTTAGTCAGCAAAGGCTGAGCTTGGCTTCCAGATACCCTGAAATGTTGTGTCACTCACTAGGAGGCTTGCTCCTTGCAACATCTTCTGCTTGGCTTTGGAGTTGCTTTTCCTTATAGATTTTCAAAATTGGCAGCTCGGCCGGACTAACACTTTAGTGGGGAAAAGTCTCGCTTAATAAAGAAACTTGAGATTGAATTCTGGGCTTCTAAATCTGCTGCACAGTTTGTATAGTCCTGAATTGTGTCCTGCAGGCTTCTGTCTTTCCTAGAACTGGTCTCTGAAGGTGAGCTAATAATAAGGATTGATGCCTAGCCCCATAAAGAAGGGAAAATTCAGGCAGGAAAACCCACATGGATCTCTCAGTTGCTGTTAAACAGTGCTGGGCTGGAAATGGTTGGTTCCACTGGCTGGAGCCAGCCTGAGGAAAGCACCCTAAAATAGCCTCCTGCTCTATTCATATATGGGAACCCTAGCAGCGAGTGTGGCTTCTGGGAATCGCATTGTTCCTGTTTTTGTCTTCTCCAGGGGGGTGAGGATCTGCAGAGAGCACGAGAGCATGGCCCTGTGCACACGGCAAACTCCACTCTTCCCCTCAGAGCAAGCCAGGAGCTGATGTATATGAGCTTTAATTTGCAGCCCAGGACCTCGACTGATGAGTGCTCCACGTACGGAAAGCTCTGACTGACAGCCTAAACCCTGGATGGGGAGTGATGGATATCTCAAACAAAACTGCTGAGCAGACATAGCAGCAATCTCCACCCAGTCAGGTTTCTAAGCCAATTTTAAGGCAGAATCAGGACTAACACCAGGCAATTAAAAGCATCAGTGATTTCCTCTCAGGAGCAGCTAAATTGGAGACCCTTTGGAATATTTACTTTCCTTAAGCACAGAACCTTCCCCAAAAGACAGAAATTATTTGAACCTGCAGCTCCAGTATTTCTTATCACATAGCCCTGGAAAGTGGGACAAACAGCCTCAGGTTTTTGTAGCCCCACTTGTGCACCCCAAGGAAAATGCAGAAGGAGTTAAATTTGACTTGGAACTGGTGAGTATTAACCATGTTATTCTGGTGAAAGCCTAGAAGCAAGGGTAGGTTTTCTAATATGTTTCTGGATCTTTCTCATTGCTTCTGGTGCTGCAGTCCTAAAACATTCTTCAAAACTCTTTTCCCCAGCAAGGCTAAGCAAATGTTGCCTATAGGACCTTCCTGATCTTGTCACACTGTTCCTGCCTGGAAAGGGGGTGAAGTTCAGCAGCCTCACAGGGACATTACCAGCCATGCCTTTCCTTCCTGGAAACTCCTCTGAGTGCTCCAACTGCACCCACTCTGTGGAGCCCGTGAACATTTCCAAGGCCATCTTACTGGGTGTTATTCTAGGGGGGCTGATTGTTTTTGGGGTTTTGGGTAATATCCTGGTTATCCTGTCCGTAGCCTGCCACAGACACCTCCAGAGTGTCACCCACTATTACATCATCAACCTGGCTGTAGCTGACCTCCTCCTGACTTCTACTGTCCTGCCCTTCTCAGCCACCATGGAGATTTTGGGCTACTGGGTCTTTGGGAGGATCTTCTGCAACATCTGGGCAGCTGTTGACGTGCTTTGCTGTACTGCTTCCATCATGAGCCTCTGCATCATCTCCATCGATCGATACATTGGGGTGAGCTACCCACTGAGGTACCCCAGCATAGTAACAGAGAGGAGGGGCCTCCTGGCCCTGCTGTGTGTCTGGGCACTGTCCCTGGTCATCTCTATTGGGCCCCTTTTCGGCTGGAAGGAGCCAGCCCCGGAGGATGAGACTATCTGCCAGATCACCGAGGAGCCTGGCTACGTCTTGTTCTCAGCACTGGGCTCCTTCTACCTCCCCCTGATCATCATCCTGGTGATGTACTGCCGGGTCTACGTGGTGGCCAAAAGGGAAAACAAAGGGCTGACCTCTGGGCTGAAGACAGAGAAATCCCATTCCGAGGAGGTGACCCTCCGCATCCACCGCAAAAACATACCTGGTGCAAGCAGCTCTGCAGCCAACCCCAAGAGCAAGCACCACTTCTCTGTGCGCCTGCTCAAGTTCTCCAGGGAAAAGAAGGCTGCCAAGACCCTGGGAATAGTTGTGGGATGCTTTGTTCTCTGCTGGCTCCCATTTTTTGTAGTAATGCCTCTTGGTAAGTAGAGCTAACTCCTGTGTGTCGTCCAGCACCTTCTGGGCAGGGAGGGCTGTGCTTGTGGCTGGGTGTGGTAACACTGATCAGAAAAGCTCTGAGGGAACAATTTTGTACTGCAAAGCTGTCAAAAAACCAAAACACTCACCACCACAAAGCAGGGACCATGAAAAAAACCGCGAGTGTTAAATTAGACCAAATCTGGTCTCTGGTGATGAAAACCAGGGAAGCAATCTTGTACTTCTTCCATATAGAAAATTCTCTTTTGTGAAGTAGAGCAGATATTTGTGACCATCTCTGCTATAGGAACAGGATCTTTAGAGGTTTGTGTGTTTATGTTTGCAGCCAGGCGACTTAAACATGTAAAAGGTCATAATATAAATACATTCAGGGTTGAAGTAGCTGTTCACAGATCTCCGGGAGTGCTCAGCATTGATGATTCCCACTCTAAGGAAAAAAATATCTGCTTCCTATTAGGAAATTCATCCTGTGAGATACCATAACTCCAAACAAAGTTAATCTTTTAATCCAGTTTTTCATATGACCAGTCAGGAGACAGCAGTGAGGGTCCTTCCAACTAATTTTATACTGCTCTGGATTGCAGCTTTTCTGGGAACTCATTGAGCCCACTGACCGAACACTGGCTCAGCCACCATGCTGGAGGTGAATATTTATTCTCCAGTTGTCATTCCAAAGTGGAGAAAAGCTGGGGATTTGTTCTGCTTTGCTGGAATATAAAGAAGTAATTGGAATTTTAATTAAACCTTGCTCAGTTACCTCTGATGCAGTTGAGGATGGAAAAGCAGAATACTAATTCCATACCTATAGCTGAGGGTGAAGGACATAGCTCATCACACTGGGTTGGGCTCTGCCATTAAATATTAGGTTTTTCAAACATGGAAACTAAAATCTGTGACTTGCTCAATTTCAGGGCTTTTCTTACGGAAAGGGCTTATGCTGTACAGGAAAAATAAAGTAAGATTTTATGGAAGCTTCATGTAGTAAGACAATATGGACAATTCAGAAAAGGTAAAACAGCCTAAACATGAAAAGAAAGATTTGGGGACTTTATTTTCCTTTTTTTTTTTTTTAATTCTGTTTTTTCAAACTTTAATAAATAACTGTTTTTTTTTCAACTAACCCCTACTGGCTTTACCAAGATTTGTCAAGACACAAAAAAAAAAGTGTTGCTAATGTGAAAAAACCCAAAAATTCAGAATTTTTTCCTCTTGGTCAATACTGGGAAGTGCTGGATTGGAACTGTTTCCTAAGGAGAAGCCCTCAAGGGTCTGGCATGTGCTGGCCACGATGTCAGCACATTGAAATGCTGCTTGCCAAGATGACTGAAACATACTCAAAAAGGGTTTGAGAGAATGCATTAAACACACTTTTCATCTGCAAATGTGATTGCCCACAGAGAGCTGGTGTTAATTAATTTGCTTTGGATTTAAGAAATCTTCTGGGCTCCAGAATGACTTTGTATCCTCCTTTGATCCCATGTAAGGAAACTCTGGAGGTTTTTTTCCTCTTTTTTTGGGGAGGTTACTGGGTCTTTTTAAAGCATATATTATAGAGCTTTCAAAACCTATTTGCTGCTTTTGTCTAAGGACAAAAAAAACCGGATTAAACAAATGAGTGGCACTAAAAAAGTCCTTAAAAAAGCCAAGGACTCATCTTGATGCAGGGCACTTTCCAAAAGATTAAAACCACTTTCAGGTCTGTCCTGTACCCAGGGCCAATTGGGATAGGGAAGGGAAGTGATCCTGCCAGGGTCTGACTTTCCAGATGTATAAAATCCTCCTTTCCAGATGTATAAAATCCTTTGTTGAAACCCTGGTGGAGGCTCGTAGCATACATGGCTGGGCAACCAGAACTTGACCAGCTCTGCAGCTTTGTGGCCATGGGACAGACCAAAACATGGTCCTATCAACCAATTCTGGAGGGATTTGACTGATGTGGAGGGGCCATGCAGGGACATCGTTTATAAGTGGACTTGGACGGCTGGACTCAATGATCCAAGAGATCTTTTCCAACCTAAATGCCTATAATTCCGTGATTCCATCAGCCAGACCACTCCCAATGCCGATTGCCCACAAGACAGACACTCTTAAACTGCTACAGAAACCTCTTCAGACAACTGTGCTCATCATTCCATGCAGCACAACTTCCCCAAACCTAGATTAATTTCACTGTAATCTACAGCACTTTCAAGATTTCCACATCCGTTAACATCCACTCTACCAGCCAAGAACTGCTTCCAAGCAAGAAACATTAGGTTTACGGAAGTGCATCATAAAGCAGGGTGGAAGCCTTTGAGGTGTAGGTATGGGAAGACCAAGAGGGATGGAAAGATATCGAGAAAGGCACAATATCCACGTTGGCTGATGCTGCTGAAAATAATTGGAGAAACAACTGAAGTATCCCTGCCATGATAAATTATTTTAATTGAAACTGGAGTGTAAATGTACCAGTTGCAGTCTGTGTAAGGAATGTTTTTTCTCTTAGTATCTCAGATTAAGTTTCATTCCAAAGGTTCTGTGCAAAATCCTTCAGCCCAATAATCCAACACACCTTCTTCTCATTTGGCTTGAAGTTTGTGGAAAAAAACAGGAAATTATAATCCTGTTGCAGGAAAATAAGTGAGGCCAATATTTGCTTTTCAAAACTTCTGTAACACACAAGGTTGTCAGAGCTTTGGTTTCCACTGGTAGAAGTCAGGTTTTCATTCCTGTGAGCAGAACCAAGCAGAACTAACATCACTGACAGCTTCAACTGACAGTTCAGTGACCACCAGACAAGCACAAAATAAAAAAACAGAGAAAGGAAAAAGCAGCTTTGAGCCTGTCTGCATCTCTCAGAGAGGGTTATGGAGAAGAGCCTGAGCTTATCTGCAGCTCCTGGGCCAAGGGGCAGGGGATTTGTGGGGAGAGGCTCAGATGCAGCTTCATCTGGGCAATCAGGGCTTGTTGGGCTCTGGCATGCCCAATCACAACCTGCATTTTTGGCTTTTTGTTCTCCTCTTGCAATTTTTAGAAAGGGATATAGGACATATGTAGATAGATGGACAGATGTAGAAAGACTCAGAGCTGGAAGAGCCCAGAAATCAGTGAAAGCCCCCAGTGATGGAAGGTTTTCATGTCACAAGTGATAGAACAGACCTTGTCCTGGAACTGGAAGACATTTATATGTTGTTGTGGGAATTCTTCAAAAGGTTTCCTTTCAGCAAGATAAAGGACAGTGCTTGGAGGTTGTTTTGAGGTGAAACATGCACAGAACTGATGTAAAAAAGGGTTGGGGGTGTTGCAAAATGGTCCTGGCCTGCGACTAATGATTTATCTTAACAAACGCTCAGAAGAGAACAAGTTCCCAGAGCTTTGCTCGTGGTCTATTTTCTGTGGATCAACTTGCAGGTGTTGCTTTCCAAAGCTAGAAGAAATTAAAAGGGAAAGTCTGAGCTAGGAGGCCACAGGGGAAAAAATCCTAAACTGTGCAAGGGAGAGGAAGGGTTTTAGCATTTGTCAATCATTCTCATGATTAACAAAGCAAAAAAGAGGATCTGCTGGAGGGTGTCTGTGTTTATGGTCTAGGAGTAAATTAGTCTTGTGAACTGACACAAACACTGTCAAGGGAATCCTCTAGTCCTGTCTGCAGATGGTTTCTATTTACTATTTTGTGGCATTTTTTTAACAGAGTCAAAGAGGACCACTCTAATTTCATTAGACATAAACCAGAAAAATAAAGTGCATTTTTCCGTCTCTGCTGTTGACACAACATGACCTCTCAGAGGGTCACAAGGCTCAGAGTAGCAACACACATCAACACAGACTCCCCACATTAATATTTCAGCGTTCTCTTAGTGAGAGAGAAAAAAAAGAAAACCCTCAGAATAAAGCCCCAGCTCTTTCTCTGGATCCCAGCTGAGGGAGAGGAAGAATGCTTGCCCTCCTTGAGTCACAGAGCACAAGTGTGTGTGCGAGTTAAACCATTGAATGGAGAGAATTTCAGCCATGAAGATAAACAGACAAGATATTTCAATGGTAAGGGGTTTTTTAGGCTTTTTGCTGATCACAAGGGGCATTTTTCATAATCACAGACTGGAAAGGCACTGTTGGTCTGGGCTGATAATTCAGCTAATGACAAAGATCCCATGGACATCCCTGGGCTAACATTTCTCCACCATTCCCAAATCCTGAAATGTGTCCCAGTGACTGAAAACACAGCAAAGGAGGGGAGGAATCAATATTAAAACCCATTTATACTAAAAACAAAGGAGGGAAGGTCGATTAGCTGTGCTGTGCTTTGAGAGCCACTCCTGTAGCTCTCCTGTGTGTGTCACCTGCCACAGGAGCCTCATCCTTGTCTCAGAATATCCCTCCTCATTCAGCCACCACCTTCAAGTTCCCAGAGTAAAGGAAACAGGAGTGTCATTTTTCACTCACTCTCAAATGCACAATTCAGGGTTGGGGAGTGATGGAAAGGCCGTGGTGAGTGATTCTCCCACCCCACTGAGCAAATGTCAGGATTTGTCTGCAATTTGGATAATGGGAGAAGTACTTGGCTCTTGCTGAAGAAGATAATTTCTTGTTTCTGACTTCAAGGATTCCAAAATCATGACAGAAAACAAACTCATGAGGCAGCCTGAGACTGACTCAGATTCTCAAACTATTCTCTGGTTGTTTTTATTGCTTTAATTTTTAAAGGAAAATTTCTATTTTATTTTAAGTGAATGACTTCAAGAGTGATGGCTTCAGGGCAAATATCAAGTACCTCCAAAATGTCAGCAATGGGATCCAGACCCATTCCACTACAGTAAGAGCTTGGGAACTGGAACTGGAGTGACAATTACATTGATTTGTGAAACAATGTGATTGTTTGGGTTCACACGGGTAACAAAACCTCAGTTTACCTTCCCATGGTTTTTTATCAGCTTTCTAAATCTGCAGCTGCCCACAGCAAATCTGGAAATAGTTGCTTGCTGAGATATTTCCCAAAAATATCATCCATCCTAAGTGGGTACAATATGAAACAGAGCATAAATTAGGTCTGAAATAATCCAAATCATCAGAGCAGTGTTCCCAGACTGACCCATTCCTGCTGCCTGACCTTTTCACCTCTCACCTGTGCCCAGACACCCTCATGGTGCCACAGAGAGCTGAATTCAGGGATTTGGGAGGGAAAACCAACTCGCTCCTCCTTCTATGTCTGTTTACTATATATCAGCAATAGCCAAACACAAAGTCCCTCTCATTTTCCCTCAGGAATAGCCAAAGCATTCCAGACCCTGGGGAGGCACAGCTGGAAAGTGCAAGACTTCCTCACATCACTGCTTTTTTTCTGTACTGGTTGTGTTAATTGGATTGTGCAGAGTCCAGGATCATTTCCTACTGTCCAACGGTTCCTTGATACCATTTTTTATTCCATAAAAAATACTTCCCATAAGGGAACAATGAGAGCATATAGGAGAGGTCATGTGTGAACAGGGGGCAGCTTTCAATGTCTGCAGCAACATATATATCTCTGTGTGTGTGTATGTATGTATATCTTATATATACTTATATATACTTATTTTTATAAATACACTTTCCAGAGGGTGGATTGAATCATGACCTGAGATGCAGCATAGAACACTTAGGGAATAAAGTTTAGAGCTAACACTGGGCTTGGGAACACAAAATGTAGCATATTTATCAATGTTTGTAGAGCCATGAGAGATTAGGGAGGCCATGGTACACAGTTAATTCCCTTTGGAATATCATTGCTCCTCTGTGCTTCATCCTCTGGGTCTTTATGGCTCTGGAAGACGTGATGCCCTCTGGACTGACTGCTTCAAGACAGATCCCAGGACCTGAGTTCTGAGCTTTGCTTCCCTGTAACCAGAGCACTCTTCCTGTTCCCAGCCTGAAGGGGCTTCAAGAGCTGGAGAGGGACTTGGGACAAGGGAATTACAAAACAAGCGGAAATGGCTTCCCAATGCCAGAGGGCAGGGTTAGATGGGATATTGGATGGTTCCCTGGGAGGTGGGGAGGGTATGGGAGGGAATTTCCAGAGAAGCTGTGCTGCCCCAGATCCCAAGGCCAGGTTGGACAGTGCTTGGAGCACCCTGGGATAGTGGAAGGTGTCCCTGCCCATGGCATGGAGTGGCACAGGATAGGATTTAAGGTCCTTTCCAACTCAAACCATTCTGGGATTCTCTATGGACACAGCCCCAATCTCCCCCATACACTGAAGCAGCATCACCCCCACCTGACCTCGGTGCTCTGTCTCAGTCACCATATTTAAGCTACACAAAATAAAAAGAGGGGGAAAAAGCAGCAAACCTAAACAGAGCTGCAAGATTCAGTAGCACAGATGGATTTGTAGTAGAGATGGATTTATAGCTGTGATGGATTTGTAGCACAGACGGGTTTGTAGCTGAGATGGTTTTTAACACCACAAAGGGTTCATGGGTCACACAAATATACGGGATCTGATTCCTATGGTGCTGGCAGCAATGATGCAGAGTAAAGAACACATGTTTTTACAGTCTGGCAGATTCCAAAACCCTCTCTGCTGTCCATCAGTGAAATGATGCATGGCATCAGGGCTGGTTTTTAAACAACCCATAATCAGGCAGCTCTTGTGACAAATGACAAAGTCAAATAACAGTTGTGAGAATGAATTAGCACTTACTCACCAGGAGGGATGTAGCAAACTTACCTCTCAGAGCTGAAGAAACTTCCAGCTGAAAAACTGGAAAATAAAAGATGTGGGAACAAAATGCAATCCTGACATTTCCAGGGATGAGTGATGAAATACTTAATGGCAAAAGATCTCAGGAGGCTCATAGTAAATTTTATTTTATTTACTTTAACAAGAAGCAATTGTATTGTGCTACTGACACTTGAGTCTCCTCAACATTTTGAAAACAAAGCAGGAATTGCAGCGTCATTTGCTCAATCCATGATTCAAAATGCATTAAAAGACCCCTTGAAGATTTCTTTACTGTTCCTCCAGCACAGACTGCAGGGGGACAGTGTAAGGTGAAGCCTTTAAACTTTAATCAGGTTTGCTGCTACTTACGACTTAATTCCTGACAGTGTGCAAAGGACGATATTAAGGCCAGTGAATAGCACAGAGAATCTCAAGGGTGAAAACTTAATATATTAGCTGCTGTTAACCCTCCAGCTCTCCTAGAGGATACCTGGATGGCACCTGTGATTCCTCCTGGTCTGGAGGGAGAGGACTGGAAAAATTTGCTCTGAGAATTAGGTGCAAAAATTCTGCTTTCTCAGCCCTGGGTGATGGTGTCCAGGTGTCCAAACTTTAACTGACATGAACTGGCAGTCACCAAATGGTCAAGGATTGAATGGAAATGCTCATCCCAGCTCCACCTGCTTTCCCTATGCTCACTGCTCTGTAGGGAACATGTACCATACACCCTAAAAAAGATATAATTCACCACACTTGTTTAATCTCATGATTAATTATGGTCATTGTTTTTAAAAAATCCCACAAAATCTTTGTTTTATTTCTCCTTTGAGTTCATCTGACCTGAGCTGTCCAATCTGAGAGCTCAGCACTGAACAAACTACTTTGTCACCAGGTTTGAAAATGCCTCCTGCTCATTAACAGATCCATCAGCCACTGAGATTGATCACAACAACATCAGTGAATATTAAAGATTTGCAAGAAAGGGACATGTTTTTAGGATTCTGTGGGGAGGAACACCATTCCTCAAGGATTTGGAAAATAAGATATTTTTCCCCTTTTCCTAGATACTTGGGTAGCCAACAGGAAATGTTGGGGAATATTTCTGAGCTACAGAGGTAACTGTGGGGCTGCAATAGAAGGACAGAGATTTCAGTGGCCCCTGAGTGTCAAACACACCCTATAGGGAGGCTGGAGGGAGAGATTTTACCAGGGCATGCACTGATAACACAGGGGAGAATGGTTTTGGGGTGAAGAAGGTTACACTTGGATCAGATATTGGGAAGAAATCCCTCCCTGCGAGGGTGGTGAGGGACTGGGATGGATTTCCCACAGAAGCTGTGGCTGTTGCATCCCTGGAAGTGTCCATGGGCAGGTTGGAGCACCCTGGAATAGTGGAAGATGTCCCTGCCCATGGCAAAGGGCTGGAGTTAGATGATCTTTCATTTCCCTTCCAATCCAAGCCGTTCCATGATTATCTGAAAGCCAGTGTGTAGTGGAATCTGTAAATAGCAAAGTCTCTGTGCTGTTAAAGCTCCTTCATTTTCTTTCACTGTGTATTATTCCAAGGCAACAACGAGTGTCTCCACTGATGAACCAAAAAAGGCTACATTAATAAATTAACATGCAGATCCCACCCCCAAAAAAGAGCAAGGGACAGACTCTGACACTGGCTGTTTTCTATTTTTATCAGACTTTGGCACAGCCCTTGCATTCCATCTGGAGGGAGCGAGGAGTTGCAGCAAACAGGAATTGTTATTGTTTACCCATTTTTACACTTGGCCTCACACTGCTGAATCCATAAACTGGGATTTGGTTCACCTTTTCTCGCACCACAAAATGGGAAAGCAGCAGATACATAGCATTTAAATGAGGAAACAGACAAAAAAAATGAGCATAATTTGGGCATTTAGAAGCCTTTCGTTATTTTTCATCTGCCAATGACTTCAGCCAGAAAGTTCTTTGAGAATGTTATTTAGTTGTTTTTCACTAAAGGAGAGAAGCATTAATTTGCTGAGAAAAAATTTAGGTTGTGGATATGTGTGCTTACTTGTGCTTCATTGCAAAAGAGCATTTGTTTTCTTTAGCAAAATCTTTTTGGTCTTAAAATCTGGTTGATATTGAAAATAATAATGAAACTGCTGTACCTGAGCCAGTTTGGAGCAACCAGAAGCTACCGCAGAGGCAGTGAGACCCATGCTTGGTGCCCAGGTCATATCTGAGGTTGCAATCAGAGGTTCAGCTGCCCCAGTACAGAAACACAGCTCCTGTGGCATGTTCTGCACTGCCTGGGGAAGACACAGCTTTGGGAAAGCCTTAGTGCCCCTAAAGAGGCTCCAAGAGGGCTGGAGAGGGACTTGGGACAAGGCCTAGAGGGACAGGGCAAGGGGGAATGGCTTCAAACTGACAGAGGGCAGGGATGGAGGGGATATTGGGAAGGAATATCTCTCTGTAAGGGTGGAGAGGGGCTGAGATAGAATTCCTAGAGCAGCTGTGGCTGCCCCTGGATGGCTGGAAGTGTTCAAGGCCAGGCTAGATGGGGCTTGGAGCACCCTGGGATAGTGGACACTGTCCATACCCATGGCAGGGGGTGGCACTGGATGGGTTTTAAGGTCCCTCCCAACCCAAACCATCCTGTGATGATTGTGATTTGGTGTTACTTCACTGCTGCTGTAGCACACACACACTCTGAAATTAATTGGGAAAGAGACCTTCTCCCTTTTAATACCTTCATTAAAAATCGGCTTGGGTGGGAAGATCCCGTGGGCCATGCCCTTGCCATTACCAATTCCCCGAGCGGCATGAAAGAAAAGGAAAAGTACAGCTTTATCCATTGGTCTGCAGGCAGACCCGGGGCTTCTGTCCTCATCAGAACATCAGAAAATTCGCCAGTAATCACAGAACATCAGAAAATTCGCTAGTAATCAGGTTTGACGTTTGACATTTGAGATCCTGTTTCCAGCTGTCATCTTTTAGATTAGGGTGAGGGGTAAAAAGGGTCTTAGCGGATACTGGATTCTGTTCCTCACATCTAGACATCACTTCGATCCCTCAATTCTGTGTTGGTTCCTTGTTTTTAGGGGTTTTTTCTAGGTTTGGTGAGGGGCTTCTTCATTTGCATGCCAACCCCGATGTCCCCTCCTCTTCACCATCCGGGTGCCATCCTCCCGGAAGCAGCAGGGTGCCACTGACAAAAAAGGGGAATTCCCAACCATCAACAACAGGTAGTTAACAAAAAACTATTAACTACAGGTGATTACCACAACAAACAGTTAGAACTCCACCCTGGAAGCAACTGGCTCAACCTGTGAACTCTGCAACTTTTAAAAATGGGCAGCTTTTCTACTCATAACACACACAACCTAGTCCGAGGTCAGAGACCCCTGCAAGGCTTCTCACCCTGCCCCCTGTCCTGTCCCCTTCCTGGGCCACGTGCTTTGCTCAGGGTGCAGAAGCTGCTGCCACCACAAGATCGCTCCACATTTCCCCGCAGATCCCGTGTTCAGCAAGATGAGCAGGTTATTAATCACCCTGCACCAGTAGTGTCTCTGGCCTAGGCAGGATTTTGATGCATTCCCACACAGGCAAAACCACCCTAAGAATTGCTGTGGCCACTCGAAAGCATTTGCTGTAAGTGCTGCAGCTTTGTTTGACAAAGACTGAGGAAAAAGGGCGGAGCAGTTGAGCAGCTCTCAGATTTCAATCAGAACATCCTCAGAGGGCATTAACAGCTTTTCCTCGGCCACGGCCACGAGAGGTCCAGATCAATCCCTGTAAAGCTTAGGATCTGCTCCCAGACATGGTTAAACTGCAGAGGATGATGGATGCATTGATGTCTGAACCTTCCACAGGATTTCTTCCACATGTTTATAGTTTTTCCAGAGGAAGCATGAAGACAAGCATTTGCCAGTGCTTAAAGTCCTGTTTATTATAAATTTGAGTATAAATTCCAAAACAAGCCGATTTTGTTTCCCTGAGGGCTTTTTTTTTTGGTTTGTTGTTTTGTTTTGGGGTTTGTTTTTTTTAATAAAACCTAAGGTTTGCATCAGGAAAAACATTTTCAAGATTTTAAATCAGCAGATAACTCATCATTCTATAGAAAAAGAAATGCCAATGCCAAAGTACTTTCTTTACGAAGGAAGCAGTAAAGAAAGTTCTTGCTCTTTGAATCATCTTTGGAAGGTGACATTGCAAGTATATATCAGAATATGTGTGTATATAAATAAATAAAAATAAAAATATTAAAATTAAAATTAAAAATATATACATACACATCTCATGGCTGCCTATGAGACCCTCCCCAGTGTTCCTTGATATGAGAAGGAAACTTTCTTTTAATTTCTCTGAATTTTAGATGCATTCCATGAGGCAGGGTGTGGATAGTTAGATTTTCTGAAGGTTTCAGGGAATATCAGTACCAATACTTCATAATTTCAAGGACTTTTATCTGTAACACAGTCAACTATAATCCCTTTTTTCTCTAACCCTTCTGAAATTGTGGGATTTTCTTGCCATCTGAAGCCCCTTGTGATGACCTCCAAGACATTGCTGTCATATGGGTAATTAATCTTGAATTAGGAGTCCCTGCAGAAGGAATTTTCCTCTATCCCTGGAATCAGCCCTCTGGCTGCCTCTCTAGCTGTAAATGGGAATATAATTCTTGTAATTATAAAATAGCTCTCTTGACTTGGTTTCTGATGGAACATCCATGTAATTGTATGACACCACAGATTCTGAAACACTTGTTCCTGCAGGAATTGTGTTTCCAATCATAATTTTTCAAGACAGAACAGAATCCTATTTATTTTTTCCAGTGTTTTAGTTTCTTTGGTTACCTGCGATTCCTCACTGCCTCTGCCCTAACACTCTGTGTATTTTCCATTTTAGGCTCTTTCTTTCCTGCAATCAAACCCCCGGACACACTTTTTAAAATAACATTTTGGCTGGGATATTTGAACAGCTGCATCAACCCCATCATCTATCCATGCTCAAGTCAAGAGTTCAAGAAAGCATTCCATAACGTCCTGAGAGCTCAGTGCCTCCTGAGGAAGCAGCCAGCAATGAAGCAAACACCCAGCTTCAACCTCAACCATCCTGCAGGCCAGAGCATGGAGAGTGGCAAAGGGGTGGTCCGGATCCCTGTGGGATCAGGAGAAACCTTCTACAAGATCTCCAAGTCAGATGGGGTTTGCGAGTGGAAGATCTTCTCTGCCGTGCAGGGTGTGCCCACCAAAAATGCTGTTTCCAAAGACTGCACAGCTGCCAAAGCCAAGAGCAAAGGGTTCCTGCAAGAATGCTGCTGTGCAGGCACTTCAGGGAGTCTTGTCCATGAGAACTGCAAAGTGCCAACCATTAAAATCCACTCAATCTCCCTGAGTGAGAGTGGGGAGGATGTATAACCAGCTGGGTGCACCAGGCTGGCAGCTTGGGGACCTCATGGGATGTCACTCTTTTTAGGGGGAAGTAGGAATAGGCATGATAGTTGAAAGGATCCAGGTGTGAACAGATGAAACGGGGCCAAATCTTCAGAGGAAGGATGTCTGTGAGTGCTAGGAGCATGAATGGAGCCCCTCAAAGATAGTGCATGGCTTCAGTGGATGTTATTCTGAGAGTCCAGCATCTGCCAGGTGTTTCCTTGGCATTTAAAAGCTTTATCTCTTTATTCTCCTCCTTTAAAGTTCCCACTGCTCTCATTTAGGCAATGGAGGAGAAAGCAAGAACCACAAAGACCCTGTGCTGATTTCAGCCTTGACACTCTCTGGCAGCTCCACCTTCAAAGCCATTTTGTGATTCCACCCCTCCCTATAAAGCCAAACCTCACCTTTGCATTTCATCAACTCCATTGCCAAGGAAAACTTGATCCAAGTGACTGCACTCCACCAAGCTTCAGAGACCAAGGAGAACTTTTCCTTTTTGTACAATCAGCCTCCCTGATCTCCACACCATACCAAATGAAAATTTGCATGTGTACCTAGTTTGTTCAGACGATCCATGTGCCTTGATGCAGGTCTAGTAAAACTCAAAACTAGGTAAGTCCTTTTCAAACAAGGCTCAAAACTCACTTGCATTTATCCTTTTGTTTTTCATCTTCTGAGTCCATCAGGAACCTGCTGAAAGGCTCAGTAATTCTTTGCTCAGTACTTGATAGCCAGATCAGTGCCACAGTCACTGGAAAAACTACAGATCTTTCCTGTCTCCCTGCCCAGTGTTTTGCTACTTTCCTTTTCCTGACTCCTTCAAGTTGGGAAGTGACCAAGTGCTCAAAGCTTTCTGTGAGATCCTGGTACTCTAGAGTCAGGAATTTTCTCCTTGTTTTTACCAGGGGGAGTTAAACATGTTCAAAGGCTTAAGGATGCCCATCCCCATGAGAAAGGGGAATTCCCATTCCCTTGGGAATTTAGGAGAAAAGCATTTGGAAGCATGTTATATTTTAATACAGCTAATCCAAATAAATAAATAAATGAGACGGCCAGCATCTGGAAGAAATAGTGGGAGGAATTCTCTGTACAATATTAGAAATAAGCCACTCTTGACATAACTCCTCCAGAGCCTGCCAAATAAGAATTCAGCTCCTTGAAACAGCACATGAGCCCCTACTCTTGTCTGTGTCAGCTGCTGTGCTGAAGATCCACTGCTTTGAAAAGGGAAACAGCTCAAGATAAGGTTCAGTATCACAGGACAGGGTCTTGAAACAACACCTTGGTGGTGTTGATGAGAAATCATTGTTTATTTATCTCTCACTCAGTATTAAGTCCCCAACGTAAAGAGGATTTGTCTCCTGTGTCTTTTGTTTATGAACTCACAGAACACAAATCTGTCGCACGATCCTGGTTTTAGCCTAAATAAGAAATCCACCTCACACTTAAGGTTCTTCAGGCCTAGAATTTGAAGCTAAAAGTGTGGAAATACCATATAAGAAAATATTCTCATGGTACTTCAAGCCAAGAGCAGAAGGAGAAAAGCTGGAAATCTCATAAGAAAGTCACGTGAGACTCATGGCCAAGGTTTCCAGTCTCCCGGGGTTCAGATATGTGGGATGTGTATTTGGACAAAACCTGAATTTTGAAACCTTTTGAAAAAAACACTCCTTAAATTGAGCAAGACAGGCAAGATTTAAAGTCTTCAGTGCACACTCTTGGTGCCCAACCCTGTCTTATTCTACAATCAGGACTTGTTTTATGACCAGTAAGACCCTTTTTGCCATATCTTCTTTGGAGTTGGGAGATTTACATAGGGTTGCTGCAGTAACTTTAGATTTATTGAGGTTTCACGGTGTCAGGCAAGGAGTTGTTGTGGAGCTACACATGGAGGCTTCCACAATTGGATTCATTTAACTCCAGAGCAATTCTGATGCAGCAATATAATCTGACCCTGTAAGATGAAGATAAATAAGTCAACCTGCTGCTGGCAGTGTCAGGATGGACATGGATGTAGCACAGTTCTCCTGCGTGGCAGAGACAGAGGCTGGAATAATGAAGTCTTGGTCTCATCTTCATCCTTTTTTTTTGTGACCAAACAGATTCTAAAGAATGTCTCTGTGTCCAGTGACTCTGAAAAGCTTCTAGTCCTCAGCATCAGGTGAGCCTGGTCCCAGCCACACCTCTGCTGCTGCCAGGTTTGCCAGTAACAACAAACACATAATTTGTTTGGCTCCCTCAGAGAATTTCTGCAGGAAAACTGCCCTGCCCTTGTTTCAAGAAGGGTCATTGGCACTTGTCATTTCAGTGGATATTTGGACTGAGAAATCTCAAAAACCGTAGAAGGAGCTCTAGGAAACAGAAAAAAAAAAGGAGTGCAGATTTAAGCAGCCCATTTTTTCCTGTTATTTAAAGTGAACTTGGCACTGGTGAAAGAGCTGCAGTCACAGAGGCTGAATCTATCTGTTTGTCTTAAAGCATGAACAGGACAAGAGGTTTTCCCAGAGGCTGGACATCAATCATCACTTGTGAAACCTTCCCAGCATAAGGATTCTGTCATGTGAAACCTTGCAGGAGCACAGAGCAGAGATCAGAGCGTGGCCAGATGGGAAGTGGGAATAGTGGAGTGCCAGGAGTTCCCCTCAAAGCCACATCCAGGATCCACACCTGACCTGGCAGTGGATGTGTCCTGCCTGAAACCTCTGAGGGATGGCTGACATCTCACCATCCTCTTGGGTCAGGGTTTTCTGTTGGGAGTGACAGCCAAGATTTCCATGTTGGGTGGAGCAGTCTCTGCTGCAAAGGGTTGAGAGCTGGAGCATCACAGAGATGACTCCTAACTTGCACAGCCTGAGGTGAAGGGGATCACCAATCCCTCTTCATCCCAGGGCAGGGAAAGTCCAGTTTCCATAGTCAATTCAGATATACTATCTGATGGTTTTGAGGCTTCGTGTACTTTGCAAGATTTTTCAAATCCAAAATATTTAAATTCTGCCCCCTATCCAAATAAATGTCTTCTCATTTTTATATTCTTTATTTTCTCTCTGCCAGCTCCAAGGATAAATTGTGCATTGTGTAAAAGAATATTCTCCTTTGCCAGGCCTTAATGTACTGGAAGTCCATAGCACTGAAAAGAAGAAAGATTCAGGCAGGAATATTTCTTGCTTCTCTACTTGGAATAAGCAAAAATGCATTTCACAAAGCTTCTTTACAAAATTTCCCTGCCTGACTTTTTCAATTTTCTGAAAGGCAACACTGGCAGGCTGCAACATCTTATACGGATTGAAGTCAGTTAAAAAAGTTCTTACTGCTTTGCTGAAGTGGAAATGCTCAGTTCTATGTGTGCCTGTGGGCCTTGAGCTACTGTTGCTCACGGCTCAGTGGGGTTTTATTAGGGACTGCATTTTAAAATAAAGCTACTGAGGCACAGACCAACTCAGTGATTCATCCAGCAAGGTTTCAGCTGTCCCAGGCTGAATCCATACTGGGTAATTAACTCCACATCCTACTCAGAGATACCTTGATCCTCTTTCCTGTCTTAATGTGGTTTGGATAAGCAAGACAATGTTGAAAACAAACTCAAGGGGACAGGCTGTTGACACCAATTTTTCCTGGATGATCTCTTCTGACAGCAGAGCCAACCACAAGACACTACAGAGGTAGCCTGTGGTGTTTTAAAATACAGATCTTCCCCCCAGCTTGACAGATGTAATTGAATCTCTGATTTCCCAGGAGGAGATGGAGCATTTGTCTCAAGGATTTGAGTGAAATGTCATTCCTTCTCTGCAGAGCACACTGCATATTTCTCATGCTGACAGAGAAGGAGAAAATAGCAAATGTGAGCTAAGGGGAAATGAATTGCTGAGGAGGAGAGCTACGGATGGCAACCATCACGTGAGAAATAACACATCTGTCAGTCCCACAACAGGCTCAAAGCTCCACTTAATGAACATTTCTCTCTCAGTGCAACACTGGCTCAAACCCAGGATGAGTAAGAGCCTCTCCTTTATCATCATGGTAACATCAACGTCTTTTTCAGAGTCAAAAATCTCCACATGTTATTAGGGAAAATAAACATGATTTTACAGTGCTCAACATCTCATCCAAAGAATGAGACATTCTTGCATTAATCCAAATTTATCAGGTGCCAAAATTCACCCCTAGTAAACTGTTTTCTGAAGTAGGAAAACACAAACCTGCCTAGCATTTCAGCATATTTCCACTTTCAAAGCAAGTCCACTCAGCCAATGATGGAAAACCTCTCTGAATTTCACTGAATACTCAATTCTTCCTGACAGTACGACTGTGGGAATTGTATACAAGCTGATTTGGGTTGGGGGTTTTTTGTTTGTTTGTTTTTGGTTTTTTGCTTTGCCAATCTTTGGTTGCAAAAAATTGGTTTTGGGGTTTTTTTTCTCTTCTGCCTGCAGCAGCTTTTTGCCTGCATGTTGTACAAGTTTGGCTGGTTTTAAAAGATTTCTCCTGAAACAGGCACTGCATTTCCTGAATGTGGTATTCCTGTGTCATTGAATTTTCTACGTTCTGTTTTCCAGATTTATCATGTTTGAACAGTTCATGCTGGTCATTTCCCTGAACAAAATACTGAATGTATACGAAATCTTGCTAAGGTGAACAAATAAATTATTGGGGGGAATGTGTACTTTGGGGTTTTTTTGTTTTTCCTCCAAATTATTCATACAGATTTGTCTTCTCCTTTTCAACAAACATTTCAGACAGAGGATCAGGTAGAGATTCTTCCCAGTACTTCTGATCTTAGTTGGGTTTAGTAGGAGCAAGGTGCAAAGCAAATAAAGGAATTCTATTTCCACTGTAAAAAGCTGAAGTTCTTAAAAAAAACTTCAAACAATTTCATTTGGGCCCCAGGTCCTTACTCTGCTCTTTCAGTTTGCTTACAGTAAAACATCAGGTCCCAGATGAAATCCAGCTCATTTTGCTGTATTTCTTATAAACAAACACCAGCAGAACAATCCTCATCCACCCAAGAATGTAAATGGGAAAGACAAGTGCTGAGTTATTATTTCCTGATTTATAAAGGGAGAACTGAGACACGGGGAAGGAAAAAACAGATTTCAAAAACAGCTGATGCATCAGGAACCTCAAAAGCCCTGTCTGTGGTTGCCTCTAGTGAAACCCTGGGAAATTTCATCCAGGGAAACTCTGGAGAAGACTTTAAATAAAAAAAAAAAACCCAAACCAAAATCAAACCTCAGTTGCCCTCCTGCTTCTTCCACAGGTCTGTTCTCTTTCTGGATTAAAATGTGCATTTATCCAGAATAATTTCGTGCTGCAGTAGAGTCTGGGAGCTTCAGCAAAGGCCTATGATTTGGTCTTTAATAAACACAGACCTTGCTCTAAAAATTCCCTCCTGAACTTACAGTTGGCCACAAAACCTGTTGCAACTCTAAGGAATAACTTGGAGTGTCAGAATGCCCTTGTGACCACCACATTTACTGTCAGATAAAAGAAAAATTTTTAAATAAAGATACGCATTTTTGCTTGCCTTTGTAATTTAAATCCAGTTCAGCTAAGATTACACATCATCATCATCATCATCATCATCATCAGTCTTGGTAAGGTGGCTGTAGGTCCTTCCTTGAATTAAAGACACCCTCTCTTGCTGGATCCTGCCAGGTGAGGAGAGGAAGGAGTCACATTTTCTGGCATTTTGGATAAGGACTCTGTTTTCCTAACAGGGTAGTGAATGTTTGACCTTACGCAAGTCACCACGTTTTCAGTGTCCAAACTTCCCTTCTGTGCAATGGGTGCAATTTATCCCAGCTGGCCCAGGAATGCTAAGTCTCATAAAACACCATCAATGATTTTGAAAAACTGACATATGTCAGGGAGAAAAATAAAACATCTTGGTGTACTTGTTTAATTTCACTACAAGGTCATGAATTAATCCGATTCTGCTTGTGCATTTTGCCATTGATTTACCTCTTTCTGGCTCCTCAGATTTCTTTGATACTTTTCCCACCCATAAGCAGCTGGTGATGATGGCACTGCATTTCCATGAAGCAGATTCTGCTCTCAAGTCTACTGGATTTTTAAGGGTTTCTTCATCATGATTCAGACCTCAAGAGAAATTCTGTGACAGTTATAATCATGATCCCTGCACGATAAAAATCTTATCTTTTGTTTTGCTAATCGAGCTGCAGGCAAAGGTCAAAGCAGTCAGGAGTTTTATTGAGATTCAATGCGTCAACACAAGTGACTCCGTGTGGCAATTACAGGAGAAGTAAACAACCAGTTTTTCATTCAGCTGCTTATTGGCCTAATGCTGTTGAGGTTTTTGCTGTAAATTTCTGCTGAAACTGGATTTGTTCAAACCCACTGGTTCATATAATGAATTAGCAGCCAATTACCAGACCCTGATTGTTATCAGAAGCTGTAGAAATGTCAGAGTAGCTGTGCAAAAATGTTGGGTTATTTTCTCCCTGATATCAACATTGACACCAAGATTCCCCAGTTTTGGCCTGGGAATGTAGCTGATCTTTTGTATGAAACGAATGGATTTGGAGCAGCTTCATGGACAGGCCACCAGTGATGTGGCACGGCTAGTGTGGTTTCTCGCTATAATGATCAGCTTCATCAGGGACAGATTCCAGATACAATTAGAAATGCTCCTTTAATATAATAATCCATCTCCCAAAGTAAGGAGAACCTGCATAATTTGCATCAGGGAGATGGGTAAGAAATTCTGCATAAACATTTCCAAGTATTTAATTGAAATTGTGAAAGGAGAGGTAGAAAAATAAGGAGTGGGATTTAATTTCAGCTGAGGACCGTTCCCACGTACACTTCCACACTACATCTTTTAGCTTTTACAGTTTGTTATAACTGAAGTGCTTTGTTATGTTTTCAGAAGAACACAGTATATGATGGATAGAAGCTTTCTGGGTATGTTTTCTTCTTCTTTGGCATTTTCTTCCAGACAAAATAGAGAAAGGGAAAAAAAACAGGAAAAAAAATTAATGCCTCCCATAACAAAAAGAATGAAGGGCTAATTCTGTTTCCCCTCAACTCAATTAAAAATATGTATTGAAACAGATCCAGCATTCCTTATCCATATTGAGCAGTCAGTCACAGGACAGTTTGCTGCGGAATTACCTCTGGCTCCTCAACATGAAGCTGGAGAATTCCGCATTAGCAAACACAATCTCAAAAAAACAATTACCAGCAATTAGGAAACCATTTCAGTGGTAAAGAAGAAAGAGTGAAGCCAACTCAGCATCACATTATCCTTTGTGTGCACACCCAGAGCCCATCTAAGCTTAGCCCAGAGTCCCTGTTCAGTGTCTGAAGGCATTT
This sequence comes from Molothrus aeneus, assembly GCF_037042795.1. NCBI lineage: Eukaryota > Metazoa > Chordata > Aves > Passeriformes > Icteridae > Molothrus > Molothrus aeneus. The sequence continues at coordinate 5,017,855 of NC_089674.1, read as the reverse complement.
GCTGGGACTGGAAAAACTGGGAGCAAAAATATGGCCTGCGAGGAGTAGGAATCGCTCAGTTGATCCAAGGGTTATTTTAGAAAAGGGAGTTCTGTATGAGATTTATTTTCACACAGAAAAACCTACCCTGAACTTGTTGACTAAACGCATACACCTGATCCTGCGCATTCCTAACATGTTCTTTCACTCCTTCAAAGCAAAGGGAAGATAATGTTGGAGGCCTTCATTAAATATCTCATTTGTTGATGGTTTTCTCCCCATGGACAACCCTAATCTCACATTTGCCCATGGCTCTGCAGTTTTCCTTCCTTCCCAACAACAAAGCCTGATTTTCCTCTCCTTTCCTGGTGGAGCTGGATGAGGTTGTGGAAAGGGGGGGGTTTCTGCAGCTGCATCCCTTGTGAGTGACAAGTTCTCCATTTCTCCATTGGGTGACACTCAGGAGACAGCACTTTCACATCTCAGAATTCTTCCTCAGGCTTAAGCTCACAGAAAACTGCGTTTCCCCAGGAAAGCAACCCGGGCTAGACAGGCTTAATTCTACATAATACTGGTAATATTAGTCCTGAGCTGTAGGAGGAAAGGGGAGCAGACAGTCAGTCAGTAACAACCCACTGCTGAGCCCACCTCCTGCCCAGTTTTCCTGTTAAACCATCGCAGGAGCAATAATTTAGAGGAGTGAAGTATATTTGGGCACAGTTACAGATTCTCTGGCTAGTGCAGTATTTCCCTCCCATCAAATACCCCTAAAATACTCCTGAGCTTTTCATGAGCTACTCAGTAGTGAAAACTGGTGCAATTCCACTTGTACTCAATGACACCCACAACAGTATTTCAGCCCATTTAGGGCTGTGTTATATTAAAAGGTTTTGTTTTGCTGGTTGAGAGCTTTGTATCACTAAAAAGCCTTTTTTTATCAACATCCACAATTGCACTGTGATGTTTGGTGTTGACACAAAGCTGAAGAGCTGCTACCTGCTCCTTCCCTGGCCTTTTTTCCCCCCATTCCAGCTGCAGAGATGGAGGCAGATGGCAGCAAGCAAAGCCTTCTTGACAAGTGAGTTCTTTGCCACCACTGCCTCCTCCAGTTGTGATGCTTCTTTATCATCAACTCACTGCTGGAAATCACTCTGAGCTACTTCGAGGTGAGTCATTTAGTATTTTAGTATTTATTAATGACTCAAGGAAGAGTATTGGTGTATATTGACGCCCTGCCACTTAAACCAAGTATCCCCTCTGTTGGCAGCTCCCATGACTTATCCTTGAAAGAGGCTGAACTCCAGCTCAGGGACTCCAAAATGCTACTTCTGTTTCAGGAATGTTCTGAGTTTCCCCTGAGAGCCATAAAAATCTCAAACTAATGGTGCTATATCCGGAGCTGTGGTGCAAGAGGGGGCATGAGGGAGGAGCACTGCCAGGGTTTAAAAGCATTTCTTTCCTTGAGCACTTGGAAAATGGAGGACAAACTTAATTATTGTTAAAGCCCAGGATCACTAATTAAACCCCCAAAAGCAAAAGACACCAAACCCCTGCTAATATTTTTTAAATTTAGTTTTAATTCTAAAAATTAGAGAAAATCAGTTATTTTGGAAAAGAGAACTTATTGCACTGGCTTTTTATAGTTTGAGGATGCCCTGTCCAGCAGTATCCCATCCCTGAGCTCCAATGGGATTGTGTAAAAGGGATCTCAGGGGGAGCTGTTCCCCTTAGGAGAACAGGTATTTCTGAAAGAGATGTCCTGGTGTGCAGGGAGAGCACAGCCAGCTCTGCAATGAGCAGCCTATCCCTAAAATACTTACAAACCCCCAAGATTTTGTTTCTATTCAAGCTTTGAAGTTCTCACACTCATTGTGGACTTTTTAACATGTGGTGGATTTTTTATAAAAACCTGTCTTTTTCTCACATATTTAATTATCCAGTGTGTCAGCTGACCTGCAAGAAACATGGTTTTCTCAAAAATCCTGAAAGAGATCCATTTCAGAGATGAATAGGGTCTAGTTGGGGATTATTATTAATATTACAATTACTGTTACTATTATTATTACTATTGTAACACCACTAGTGACCCCTCACAACATTAACCATTCTGTGATTCTGTGATCATTATCATTATTATTGCTATTATTCTTCTTCCTATTCCCTTGGCCTTACATTTCTCTACACTCCTAGAAAACTGACTCTTTTCTGCTTTCAGTGTTACTCTGTCAGACCCCCATCACAGAATAATCACAGAGAAAAAGAACTTTTCATTCTGTTTTTTTTTAGTACTTAGTTCAGGCACTGCTGCCTAGTGGCCTGCACTGAGGCTGCTGAATTTAGCCACCAAATTCAAAGTATTTCTGCTGTTTTGCTGTTTTTCTTATTTTTTTCTCCACTCCAGACTTATCTACTTCAGTTACTCCATTACTGTTTATGTACTTCAAAAAGACCTTTTGCTGCTACCAGATAGCACAAAATATGAAGGCGAGAAGCTAAAATTTTTGTTTGCTGCTGTTTCCTTTATGGAAAACAATATTTCAAGCACGTTCAGTAAAACAAGCAGCTTGTCTGGGCTCAGGCTGGTGAAGCAGAAGTGGATTTGGAGTACTCAGCGCAGGAAGAATTTCCTCACAAGGTACACACAGAGAACTCGTGCCAGTTCAAACAGGATAAATTCACATCCCCAAAAAGTCTGTGCATTCCCATCAACTGCCTGAGGGGTTGTATGAGAATTTATAGTGTGTATGAGAAATTACAGAGAATCTGAACAGCCAAACCCCTGCCAATGCAGAGGGAAAGGAACATGTACTTATTTATGAGCACTGAGCCCAGACCCATAAATTGCCTCCTCTTTTTGCCAAAAGCACAGGTTCCATGGGGTTGTTAGCAAGCTATTTTCAGGCACTTCTATGCCTTACAGTCTGTTGGTATATCCAAGGAACATTTGATTGGGAATTCAGCTGCCTGATTCTGAATGCATGACACATTCCCCAAAGAGAGGCAGTTAAATTAAATTACAAGGCTTGGTTGGGATGTTGTTTCATTTGTGACATGCCTGCTTTTTCTACACAGGAAATATCTGAATATAAATCTCATCCCAAGCTATATTTCTATATGGATCTGGACATATTGCAAGGCTTCTGATGATTCCTGAGAATGATATACCCCTAGTGCTGCCAAGAGATGATGTCTAAACACCCCACAATCTCTGTTCACCTCCCTGGGGATATTTGTTTTGCTGAAAGCCAGGTATAAAAATACAATTCAAGGTCTATGGAGACAGGTGGCAAACAGCAAATGGGCCAGTCCACATATACTGTATCCCCTGGAATGTCCTGGGCAGTTTTGCCATCTCATGGTGGTTTGGAAGCAAAGCTGGGGCAAGAGGATCTGGGAGGAGAAAGTGGTGCTACAGGAACTCAGGAAAAGGGGGAAGAAGTCAGAGAAGGCAGGGAATTTCCCTCACCAGTTTACCCTCCCATTTTCCCTGATTCCATTTTACACCAGGATGTTGCTCCATGTACTGCACAACCAATTTATGCCTGACAGTGAACTTTGAGGATTTTATTTCTGATCCCACTGCTGCTGAGCAATGGCTACACCCAGGGAGGAAAATTTCCCTTCCTGCAAGGGATGTGCAGCCTGGTCCAGGCATCCATGAGCTCATCCCAAACAGGAACATGGAGTGTTGGCACTGCAAAGAGGTCACAGCAGCTTGGGTGATGCCAGAGCAGCAGCAGGGAGGGAGCAGTCTCGGAGACTTGGAGAGCTTCAGTCTCGGAAACATCAGCAGAAAATGCTTGAAATTAACTGAAGAGACCAAGGAAATTTTGAGACTGACACAGAAAACGAGCCCTTCCCATGAAACTCTGATTACTGCAGTGAGTTAATAGTGTATCTTCTCACATTTTTATACAGCCGAGGTTCTGCAATTGTTTTGGGATTTATTTTGTTTATTCAAACAGAGGAAATTCTTTTGAGAGAGAGGAAGAGTATCTTTGGACAGACTTTTCAGTGGGGTCCAAACTCAGTTGCTGTGAAGGGATAACATGTGCATGTGGAAATCAGGAAAGCAAAACGAAGCTGGGGTTGTTTTCCTGCTCTCCCTTCTAATTATTCTTAACCTAAGGGATATTAGCACTTCTTATGAAAGGGAAAAACAGCCTGGTCTAAATTTAGAAGAGAGAACTCCTGGGTAAATGGGAGGGCTGGAATGGTGCAAAGACAAAGGAATCATGCCACAGGGGGAAAAATCATTTGAAAAACCCCCAGAAATAATTTTTTTTAAGATGATCAAAGTAAAAGAATCTGCCTCTTTGGGATCTTATTGGTGACATGACTCAGCACCTTCCAGCAAGTTGAGACCAGCTCAGGACAAGCAGCAAACCACAGCAATGGGATGTCTATTCTCTTTGCGACCACTCAGATGTCTTTAAAAAAACAGAATATTTTTAACTTTTTGCTTCATTTTTTTAAAAGTCCATGTTTGAAAGGAAAATTAGAAATGAGAGGTGTTTTGTTTATTGGGGAGAGCAAAACAGACTGCCAAGAGCCATGACAAATTCTTCATCTTGTCATTGTTTCACACTGGCCAAATGCTAGGCACCCATGAAAGTCATTTGCTTACCTTCGTTTGTCATAGTTGGGCAGAGGAGAGGGAAAAAAATTGACAAAGGGCTCAAGAGTTGAGATAAGGACTTCGACTCTAAGGACAGAACAGGTCCACATTTAAAGCTATAAGGTAAATGTATTATTAACAGAGTCAGAGGAGGATAATCCTATTGATCCCATTGTTCCCATTGATACCATCCCATCCCATCCCATTGATGACATTGATGCCATCCCATACCATCCACCCCATCCCATTGATCCCAATGTAAAATGAGCCTTTAAAACACTTCCCCTCCGCCCCTCCCAGCCCCTCCCTCTTTCCCATGGACAGTGCAGGGAAACAGGGTGTGGGAGTTTTGGTCAGTTCATCACTCAGGATCTTCTTTTGTTTGCTCAGAGAGAGGAGTCTTGTCTCTGCTGTGCCATGGGATCTCTCTAATGGGCAAACAGTCTTCCCAAAACTGCTGTGGTGCGGGTCCCTAGTCCATGGGGTGCAGTCCTCTAAAGATAGGCTGATCTAGTTTGAAAGCAAGGGTTCTCTTTCTCTATCTCTGGAAGCAGGAGCCCTCTCTCTATTTGTATCTCCCACTCGATCACAGCTTTTTCTAGTATCTATCTGCTCCAGTGTGAGCACTTTTCCCATGGGCTGCAAGTGGTTCTCTGCATTCCCCGTGAACTTCATTCATTACGGGGGGAAGTTTGTTTCATTATAGTCCTCACCACAGCTTGCTCACCACAGAATCTCAGTTCTGATGCTTGGAGCATCTCCTCCCCCTCTTTTTCTACTGACCTTGGGGCCACCATATTGTTTTCCCTCACATGTTCACACTTCCTCCTCTGACTAGAAGAAAAATTGCTGCTTGGAGGTACAAGTTCCACTAATGCAAAGATTCTTGCAAGATCTCGCAGTATTGAGAGGTTGATCTCATGTAGGTTCTGCGTCAGTGTCCTAGGGTGACGTTATGATGCTTGTATCCCCATTCCTGTGTTCTGTTTATGCTGGATATCATGTTCTGTGCCTTCAAGACTGGCTCTGAAAACCGAATGCTTTGTTTTGGTTTTGCTATCAGCCGCTCCCCCACGGCTGGCACGGGACACAGAGACAGGGCAGTGCATGGTGCGGCTTTGGCTTTTGGCTTTGCTTTTTGCTTTGCTCTTGCTCCTGCTTTGCTCCTGCTTTTTTGCTTCTGCTCCTTAGTTAGTTTAGCTAAGCAGTCTGAATTTTTCCCTGGACTGTTTTTCTTTCCCTTTTTTGGAATCACTCAAACCTGCTCCAGACTGGGACCTGGGAACACTGAGAGTTTGCACCTTGTGGCCAAGGTGCAGCAGCTACCCCAGCACAGGATGGACTGATAACAGAGCGAGCACTCCCAAGAGAGACTTTCTGAAGCTGTCTACTTTTTCAGAGCGGTGAAAGAGTGGTGCCATCTGGTATTGTTCATTTTGTGTGCTGGGGGTGCTGTGCCTGTTAAATAAACAGGTTCTTTCCACTTCTCTCCAAGGAATCTTTCCTGACCCGGCTGGGGGGAGGGGCCGTGTGGGTTTGCTTTCTGGAGGGGCCCCTTTGGAGGTTTTCTCCCAAATTTGCCCTAAACCAGGACAGTCAGGGAATTGCTTGTCATGCTTCTGCTGCTGACCAGGTGGCCCCGCTGCCATTCCGCAGGCAGCGGTGACCGCTGTGGCGCTGGCACTGTCTAATGCCTCTTCCCATAAGGGCGCTGGGAAGGAGAAGCCACCCTGCCCTTCTGCCACCCTGCCCTTCTGCCCGTGGCACAGCTGGCTAGGGGCGGCCAGGCAGGCAAGGCTTGCCACAGGCTGCACTGAGGTGGAGGTGGCTGTAGTGGCTCCAGGGATGGCCCTGGCGGCGGTGCCTCACCACCCCCAGAAAAAAACCCATGCACTGTTTTGATTTTCTTCTTAAATATGTCATCCCAGAGGCATTACCAACCTCTTTAATTGGCTCAGTAGCATCTTCAGAGCCATCAGAGACTGATTCTGTTGGACACGATGGAAACTTTGAAGCTTCTCAGAAAGGCCACCTCTTTTGCCCTCACCCCCTACCAAAAACCAGTCTGTGCTAAATTAACATAATCTCCAAAAGACTTTTAATTAAACTAGATGAGTGTCTAAAGAATATGACAGCTCAGGCTCAAAATCTTGGACCTGGGGTCAGAACAAATCAGGGAATTAACCAAAGAACCATAAATTATAAAAAAACGCTAAACATTTAGGAATCCAAATGTCTTTGACAGCTACAAAACTGGAAATATTGTTCTCCTTTCAATGTGCACAAAGCACACATAATTTTTTTCAGGCAGATATTTCAGTATTTGAGGCTTTTTCTTCTAATGAGAAGAAGCATTTTGTCACTGCAGGCCCTGAGCTGGGTAATAATTAGCATTGACTCCATGATTGCAGAAGGCTGATCAATTGCTTTATTATCTATCTCATACTATATTCTACTATATTTATTAAGAAGCTTGTAACCCTTACAGACAGTCCAATACAGTTTTGACCTAATTGGTCAATCAATCCAAACAGAGAACTGCTGCCACAGCATTTTGTATTTCTTTTTACCCTTAAACCGCAGCTTATTCCAGAGAGAAGTGCAGCAACCAGCAGCAACAGGACTGGACATGCCCTGAAAACTCATTACTGGTCCCTGATTAATTAAATCTCTTTGAAGAAGGAAGGCAACACAAGAAGGGAGCTTTCCTGGGAAATCTCCCTGTGCCTTCAGCCTGACACTTCCATCCATGCTGCCTTCACTGAAGGTTCTCCAGTCAAAATCCTGTCTGTGCCATGTTATCTCAGTTCACTCTCATCTCCAAGCCAGAAAGGAAGAACTTCCCTTTTTCTCACAGGGCTTTGGATTTTCTCCTTTTTTTTTGGATGTCAGGCTGGTCATTGTCACATCCTTCCCCCATGAGTGCTTGCCTCTGGGAATACTTTCACCCTGCATAAAGCCAGGGGTAATTGATTTCCCTCCCAAAGCACACACAGGCCTGTGGCATATGCAGTTCACCTGATTTCTGAACTCATGGGACAAGCCTGAAGGCAGGAGGTTTTTCTCTAAATAGGAGTTTCCCCCTCTCCCATGATGGTGGGGAGCAAACTGCCCTTCCAATCTGGGATATGTCCCAATATTATCTGCTCAGATGTTCCACAGCTTTTTCCCAAGCAAAGGTGCCCAAGCAAAGTGGGTTTAGTGCAAGTTTTGGCAGCCCTAAAGACTGAAATAATCTCAACACAGAACTGAGGGTGCTCAGGGTAACCTGTGTTTTTTTCAGTTTTATGCAAAATAAAGGTTCTGGTGTGTTCATTGGGAATGGTGTGTCCAGGGTCATGTCCATCATTCTTTCTGCAGGTCTTTGGGGCTGAAGCTGGCAGGCAAACAGGGCTGGGAGTGGGATTTGGCCAGAGGAGCTCTGGCTGCTCCATCCCTGGAACTGTCCAAGGCCGGGCTGGATGGACTTAAGACTCTGGTCTAGTGGAGGATGTTGCTGTCCATGGCAGGGATGAGCTTTAAGGTCCTTTCCAACACAAACCATTCCATGATTCTGTGATCAGGAGAGGGGCTTTTCCTTTGGGATTTCAACACTAAGGCTCCATCCTTTGACACTTTGCAGGCAGGGAGCTGCTTCCATGCCTAAAACCCAGCACAAGCCAACACATTCCACTAAATTATGTCCTAAAGCTGTCATGCAGGCACTTGCCTTTGGATGGGAGCATTAATGAGCTTTGCCAGCCCCATTACAGTGCCAGGCTGACACAGCTCTTCAAAGAAGATTTAAAACAAAAATTGCAGGGGTTTGGATTATGTCTCCTCTGTTGCCGTGGTTGGTTCATAACACGTTGGGTATTTAGAAAATAAATTTATTATAAACAAAAAGGCCCATTTCATAGCCAAGTGACAGGTTACAGCAAAACCCAAAGTGTATAAATGCCAGGGGCTTTTTGCAGTTTATAAAACCTTGTTTCTAAGTTTATATAAAACATCTTTCTGGCTTTGCTTTGTGGTTTTTAAAGAACTCTAGGACCCAATCCAAAGAGCACTGAAATGGATGGAAATCCTCTCATTGATATAAGTAGTTTGGGTAAGCGTCTTTTCAGTCCAGGATGGATGCACAGGGAGATGTCTCCAGCCGGGGATGAAGGACTCTTGCCCTCTGGTGGCTGTTGTGAAATTTAGTATCAGGAAAAACTGCTCTAGGACTGGATTAGGAAAAAAAACCCACCAGCCAACCTCAGGGTGCGGGGAAGGTGAGCCTGCAGTGACAGATGACGTGTCTGGTAGCACTAGAGGAGCTGCCCTGGAGCAAAAAGGGCAAGAACGTTTTATTTTTTCCCCTACTTTTCCCTCTGTGTTGTTCCCAGATTCTGACCCGTTCAGCTACACAAAGTGGGAGATTTTTCTGGGCTGCACTGATGAATCCTCTATTATTCACCAGCTCGGAAGACCCTGCCCAACACAACTCTGCACCACCACAAAAATGATGTTTAATAAGGACTGATTGCCTGGAGATCCCAAAAACTGGAAAAGGTCTGTGGAGGAGCTGGGTTCCTCCTGGGTTTGCTGGTTAGGGTGAAGAGAGCTTCTCTACTCCTTGATTTTTTAACTCTGGTGAAAGCCAGAGCAATTTGGCCATCAAAGACACGGTCTGTGTTGTTGAAATCACCACTGGAGTGTGAGAAGGGAGGTGAAAAGAGATCTTTTCATTTTCAGTTTCTTTTAAGACTATGATTTTTTAAAGTTTTGAATTATTCATATTATATTTATTTCTAATATATTTTTATGTACTATACAGTGTATATAATAAATATAGATGTATTTAAATGTAATATATTTAAATATATTTAGATTTAATATATTTAACTATAATACATTTAAATACAATATATATTTAGCTATAATACATATTACATTAAAATAAAGTATTTTAAATAATTTTAAAATTAATAACTCAACCTGGCCACTTCTGTAAAAGATAATAAAAACCCTGAATTTTAACACTGGTTCTGTGAGGGACAGGTGGTGTCTAGGGCAAGGCACTCTGTGTTTACCATTCCTATGGGTATTCCAGGTGCAAAATCCTCATGGCAGGTGCTCTTCCTTAACCCAGACTTCCTACTGGGAAAGGAGGACAGGGATTCCCATCCTAAATTGCTGCTGTTAGGGTACCTGAGCCCAGCACCTTCTCTCTCTTTTAGGAGCTGAACAGGTGCCTTGCAGCCCCTGTCCTTTTGAGGCTCTTGGCTCTTCAGCTCTGTTTGTCCCCTGGATTTTTCTTCCCCATCCTTCTCCACATGAATTTCAGTCAGAGGCAACAGCTGCACAGAAGGTCCCATTTCCAGAGACATCAACATCCAGAGGTGATGGAGATGATTTACCCAGATGCAGCATTATCATCATTCTCCATCAGAATCTGTTGTACCATGGCAGTGGCCAGGCTGGGGCTGTAAATCCTAAAAAAAAAAGCCAGCTAGGTGTCCTGGGGTGACTTTATGATGTTTGGATCTCCATTTGTCTGTTTAGCTTAGAAATAAGTTCTGCACCTTTAAGACCGGTTCCGAGAGCCAAGCGGGGGAGAGAAGAGGTGCACGGTTTGTTATTACAAACTGCACTCACTCCTCCACATTCCAGCTCCTGGATTGCATTGTCTGCAGCACAGACTGACGGCGGGACAGAGCTCCCCTTTGCTTTTAGTTAGTTTTTAGATAGCTAAGGCAGAGAAGTTCCCTGGACTGTGGTTTCATTTTAATTGGAACTGTTTAAACCTGCTCTGGACTGAACACCAGCAGAGCACCGGCGGCTCGCTCCTGTGGCCCGCCGGGCCGGGCCTGGCCCGCGACATTTCCAGCGCAGGAGGCACTGATAAGAGACTGAGTGAGCTGAGCTACAGCCCACGGAGGGACTTTGCGAGTTTGTCTGCAGTAATCCGTGGCTGTCTGGGCTTTGTATGAGTCTAATCCGGCTAGCTCAGACTCTGGCCCACACGGACTTGCATAGAGAGAAATAAAAGACGAGAAGCGCTCTTCTCCACGTGGGACGAGTGTCCACTTTATCGGCTTGGGACAGGGCACCGCCGGTGGCCACGACCACCCAGGTGGAAGAGAGGGCGTGGCTCCCTTGCAGTGGAGTTTTATAGCCCAGGAGGGGGAGGGGAAAGAGGACCGCGGCCAATGGGATACGCTTGGGGAGGGGCGAGGGGAGGGGTGACCAAGGACTAGACCACCAGGGGTGTATAACAGGGGGGGTGTGGGAGAGACCAAGGGACGGGGAGTAAACCATCCACGTCGCCTGACATACCCAGTAAAAATTCCCATCACCCAGTGCAAAAACAACAACTAAATAAACTATTTAGTGCAATACAACATTTGTCATCTCTTTGGGGTGGCCAGAGGTTTTATTGTTTGATATTGTTCATTTTTGTGCTGGTAAATGCTTTGCCTGTTAAATAAACAGGGCTTTTTTCCACTTTTCTCCAAGGAAATATTTTCCTGATCCAGCTGCAGGAGGGGCCAGTTGAATCTGTTTTCTAGACGAGCCCCTTTGGAGATTTATCCCAAATTTGCCCTAAACCTGGGGCTGTAAATCCTTATCCAGGCTCATCTTTCTTTACAAAGAACAATAAATATCTGTTGGGGGTCACATTTCTATTCTGTCATGTTTATACACAAGCAGAGACCCCCTCCAAGCCAACAGGGCCATTCGTTGCTTTGGCTGAGGCAGGTGTGGCCAAACTTTTAAGCTTCACAAGCAGCTGTGTGTTCACACATGCACAGAGACCCACACAGCACCCACCGTCTGAGCCCTCCTCCTCCTTTTGGGCTGGTTTGTGCCTCTTGAACCAACACTCTGTGACAAAGACAGTCCCTCTGTACTTCTGGTTGTTCCACAGTTATTTTGGGATGCCAGGAAAAAACTTTCCCCTCCATGTCACGGTTTTGCTTGTTTTCAACCTTCTGTTCTTCTTAAAAGCCTGAGCCAGAAACATCCCCTCCCTCCAGCATCTTCAAAAAAATCAATCCATCATTCAGGGGAGAAAAAGAACCTGGCCATGGGTTTTCTCCACAGAGCATGACTCAGGCCCATCATGGTTTGTGTTTCATTTCAGGTACAAAACCCAGACAGTTAGTGGATTGAGAGGTATCTTGGGGAGATATTCAAGGGGATCAGCTCTGGCCGTAGTTTGAGAGTCTCTCTGCAGCACTGGTTTGTGCCTGTTGTGGTGGAAAACTCCCTTGCAGAATGGCAGACTTGTCCCTTCCTTGATTTCTACCCCAGGCTCCCACACAGCACAGGCTGAGGAACCAGATAAGTAAAATTAAATTTGAACATGAAGGAGGGAGATCATAACCCTTGGAGTAATTTATGAGGCACGCTTACAGCTGTTCTTTATAGATCTCAGTGGGGGGTTCACATTGTCCTCCACCATCTGATATTATTTGGCTGTTGAGTGGTACCTGCAAAAAAATAAAATAAATATCCCAACCCCCAAAAAACCTTCTTCAAGACCCCATTTTTGAGTAATAATCCTGAAAAATCAGAATTTCTGTCAGCAAGTCCTCAGAAAGACTTGAGCAGTTCCTGTTCTGCTCCAAGAACTTACGGCTTAAATGAAGAAGGGCTTGATTAAAACTCTCATCGCAGTAAATCAAGAGTAGCTCAGGGAAAAGAGGTTCCTACCTTCACCCCTCCAGAAAAATTTTGCTGCTGGCATTGGTTGAGGATTTTTGCCAGAAAAACACAAGTGAATAAAGTACTCACTGGGGTGCTGAGTCCCGAACATCACAAGCTGGAATACTTTTATTCACGTGCCTCCAATGTTATTTTGGGAGAGATTGATTAATTCAGGTGCTGTAAAAATAGTCTGCTGCAAACAAACAGATCCCTCCCTGGCACACTGGAAGGAGGAAGGATGTCACCTGCAGGGACACAACCTTGGGAGCACTGGGAGGATGAGGAGGGGCTGGGATGGAATTCCCAGAGAAGCTGGGGCTGCCCCTGGATCCCCGGAAGTGTCCAAGGCCACATTGTATGGGGTTTGAAGCATCCTGGGGTAGTGGAAGGTGTCCCTAATTAGAGGAGGGAGGTTGGAAAATTGATGGTGATCCCTCCAAGCGTCTCGTGCTAGAAGGGCTCATCCCCGTGCCTGATTTGTGAGAGTTTTTCACTCTGTTTCTTACACTATAAAATTCCCAGGAGATTTTAAATTGACTGCTAAACCCTGGTCACATTCCCCATGGGGTGCCCCCTGCACCCAAGCAGAGGCTGCTCTGAGTTGTCAGAGGAAAAGACAAAATAAAGCGCTCATGTGGGATATTATTTCATTACACCACTGGCCCAGAGCCTGGGAAACCTTGATTCTACCACCAGACAGGCTTTAGGGAGGGCAGGGAATCAGAGGGGAGGAAACCACAGCAGTTTCTGAAGAGCTTGGGTCAATCCCTGGATAATTTTGGTCTCAGCCATGCTGTGTCCCTGGGACGATTTCCCTTAACCAAGGGGCAATGTGGCCTGGAAAGGGAGGACACTTTACACCCCATGATGTGCCTGCTCTTTCAGGTAGCACCCAAAACAAGCCATTCCTGGGAATTGCCAGGAATTCGGAGCTAGGAGCCTGAGTGCTGTCTAGAGCTGTGACAGTTAAATGTCATTCAGTCCCAGTTCAGGTCCCTGTTGCTGTTTGAGTTGGCACCTGGCCTGTCCTCCCTGTTTCAGAAACACCCAGGTGACGTCCACCTCCTCTCTCTACCTCTCCTATTGTACATTTGTCTTTGTCCTGCAGGAAAAAAAAAGCCACAGAATATTTATAAACAAACCAGGATGTTTTCCTACTGGCTTGATGTCATTAAGGGAGAGGGGTGCAGCTGCTTTCACCCTGCTTGGACTGTTTTGTAAAAAAATCATGCAAGAATCTGTATAAAATCCTGTGGGGGTGGCTCTGATGGGGACAATCACTTGTGAAACTTGCTGCAGAATTCTGTGTGTAAATTAAAAAATGCTGTGATAAATAGCATTCCCTATTATACTTACAGCCAAACTTGATGGAGGGTTGGGGCACGGGGGGTGAAAGAGGTTATTTCAGATGTGCATGAACCAGCATTTATCAAATCTAGGATGATGGGAAATATGGCGGATTTTGGTGTTGAAAAGCATCATACAAAAATGCCAAGGCCTCTATGCTTTGGGAAGGAAGTGGTGTGAACAGGAGGGAAAACGAGAGTCTCAGGAAAGGAATAAAAACTCGATTTAAACACGGGTATCTGGTGCCCTCCTGTGGAAATGAGAGGAGCAAATACCGGGTGAATTTATTCTCTGCTCTGGAGCCAGGCTGGGAGAGCTGGGGGCGTTCATCTGAAGATGAGAAGGATACAGGGAGACCTCAGAGCCCCTTCCAGTGCCTGAAGAGGCTCCAGGAGAGATGGAGAGGGACGTAGGACAAGACATGGAGAGAAAGGATACAGGGAATGGCTTCCCACTGCCAGAGGACAGGGTTAGGTAGGATTTTAGGAAGAAATTGTTCCCTGTGAGGATGGTGTGGGGCGAGGGTGGATTTCCCAGAGACGCTGTGGCTGCCCCTGGATCCCTGGAAGTGTCCAAGGCCAGGTTTGAGCAATCTGGGATAGTGGTAGGTGTCCTGGCCCATGGCAGAGGGTGGGATTGGGTGAGTTTTGAGGGTCCTTCCAACCCAAACCCAGTCCATGATTCCCTGATATCAGTTGTTCTCGTCATTCCATGGAACACAGCCCCAGGAGGTGGGGGAAGGATGGCTCCAGAGATGAGCCCCCAGGTTCCAAGAGATCCCTGAGAACAGCCCCACACATCTCAGGGGGGTCTTCCCTTTATTGTGGAATGCAGAACAAGAACTGATGGCAAGAGATGCAAAGCAGGCCAGTTCAGATCAGAGAAAAATGAACCATGAAGATGATTAATCCGTGGAATAAACTACCAAAGGAACTTCCTACCATTTGAGGCTTCTCAAGTCAACACTGGAAGGCACTCGCCAAGTTTTAGTGGTTAATGGTCAAAAAATGCTTGTGGAAAGAACAAGCATGGAGTGGTAAATCCACAGCTGGAGTGCCAGAGCTGGAAGTCAGTCACAGTTTACAGGAATTAGCAGAGGGCACCTCCTCTGGCCTGGGTTATAGAAGAGAAAAAATAATTTCCTCTAATTGCTTACTTTATCTCTTTAATGAAGGGAACTTTGTCCCACCCCTTGCCATGGGCAAGGATACCTGCCCTTGTCCCAGGTTGCTCCAAGCCCTGTCCAGCCTGGCCTTGGACACTTCCAGGGATAGGGCAGCCACAGTGTCTCTAGGAATTCCATCCTGCCCCTCACCACCCTCACAGTGAGGAATTTCTTCCCAATATTCCATCTACCCTACCTCTGGCAGTGGGAAGCCATTCCCCCTTGTCCTGGCACTCCAGGCCCTTGTCAAAAGTCCTTCTCCAGATCTCTTGAAAGTCTAGGGGTTCTTTGATGTAATAAATTGATGGGTAAAGTTTATCACTTGCTCTGTATCTGATTTGAGACAAGTGTCCTGTGAGACTTTAACAAGAAGAGAACACAGGTAATTCATATCTCTTTAACATTGAAATACCCTCCAATATATTAATATAACCGACAGGATGTGTATGTCATGTCACAGTAATCATAAGCCCTGTGCATGTTCCACATTTATTACATCCTAGATCATTCCCGAGATAATCCATGTGCCTCGAGGGAGCTGGACCTTTACCTTTCTCCATGTCCTGCTGCCACCTGATGGCGCTGAGCAAAACAGATCCTAAAGCTTCTATAGTACAGTGACATTTATTGCTCTGCCACCAAGCCTATCAGGCTGCATTGTCCCCATCTCTGATAACTGACAGTTCCTGTTCCAGGTCAGAACAAAACCAAATGGAGGCTCTGCAGATGTGTGTTAACTGAGCACCAGATTAATGCATCTTTCACTGGGATATTATGGTTGGGATTAGCAGATGACTCTTATATGCAGCTACCCACCAAGCCTGCTCCATGGGACCTGATTGCACAGATAGTAATATTTAATTTATGATGACAGTAGCCAAATAGCAGCATGTCACTGGTGCCAGAGCCAGGATCCTCATGTTAACCAGAGGACTATTTATGAGGGGATGACCATTGACCCCTTCACAGAATAAGGAAAAGCCACTCTGTGGGGTGCCAGGTTTAAAGTTGTGTGGAGGAAGCTCAATGCATTTCACAGAGTGCCCCAACATTTGCATTTGTTCAGATGAGGAACAAGAGCTAAAACTCCTCACAAAGTCAGTAACAAACTTCAGCTGTGCTCAGATTTGGGTGAAGATCCCCCAGAGGGCTGAGCTGGTGGGTGTAGGAATGTAACATCCAATATTCTGAGCAGCTGACAGGGATGCTTGTCCCTGTGACAGTGAAATCCAACCATCACCACTCCAAGTTCCACTGGTGTTTTTGCTGTAAATCCCAAGCACCACCACCCCAAGTTGCACTGGAGTTGTTCCAGCCAGCTCCAACTCTCCCCACTCAGCTGCTATGTACAACTGTGCTTTTTTCCCCATTCCTTGGCTGGCAGAAGGTCCAAGCAGATCCACACTGAGGGGCTGAGAGCTATGCCGATACTTTTAGGGGCTTTTGCTCACATTCCAGCAGTGATCCGTGCAATGCAGAGCCAGGATTTTTCAGGCAACTGTCTCTGCTTTGCCAAATGCTGTTTTAAACCAAGTGCCCTCAGTCGCAGCTCACTTTCTCCAAAGGAAATGACTCCATGGCCCATCAATTCATCTTTACCATCACCATGGGAGTTCCTCTCCAGCTGTGCCCCTGCACATCTCCACATCAGCCCACCCCTGCCTGCTTTTCAGGGCTGTTTGTCCCTGCTGAAGGCAACAGCCCAGAACGCAGTGACACACAACACACAGCGCCTTGAGACACAGGTGCACCTACTGGAACAACAACATTTTGTCTTTATTAGGAGTTCCCATGGTAATATAACACAGAGTTCTTAAGGAATAAAACACAAGACTTGGGGTTGGGATGGGGGGGTTGTTTTTGCCATTGAGACAATGGTCAAATATCAGTACTCCTCTTTGTCTACACACATGATCAGCTTTAGCACTTACAGCTCCTCCACTCATGGTTCACAATCACAAATCCAAGGGTTAAATCCAGCTAGTATTAAATCCTACTTTTTTCTTTTATTATTTTTAGAGCTTCAAGTCACTGCGGTTAATTAATTAATTAATTAAGTCATCATCTTTTTTTTAGCATTTACATATGACATTCATTAAACAGACACAAAGCGGACGAGCTCTCACAGAAAAAACATGCTTACATAGCCTGCAAAAAACTTTTTTTTGTGGTTTTTTTTTCTTTCCTTTTCAAGAACAAATTTAAATTTAACAAGTTATCGTGAGTCAGTGAAGGAAAAAAAAAAGGAAGACTTAAGTGAATACTGAAGAGCCGCAAGTGTTTCGTAGAACTGAAACAGATCCACAATTCTTTTTTTTTTTTCCCCAACTCGTTCAAATTGATTTTAACATACAGGTGACAAAGAAAAAAATTTAAAAATGAAAATAGCTGCAATATATATATTAAGTTCATGGATTACTTAACAAACAAAGTGCAAACTCTTTATGCAAAACTAGAAGACCCAGGAGTTGAACCTAAATGCAAAATGCGTGGACGAATATGGCAAAGTTTTTCTTAACTTTCGTGTTCAAAGTGGCCTAAAGAGTTTAGGTGCTGCAGCTGGGAGGGTTTGGGTAGCTAAGTGGCTTCCAGACACTTTGCAGATCCCAGCATTCATACCTCATAACAACAAATTTGGTACTAATATCTTGAAAGCCTTCATATATATATATATGTTTTTTTCCTAAAAGAACCTGTAAACACCATTTAAGAAAATACAACTATGGAAAAATGGAGGTTGATGGAGGTTGGCAAAGCACAAAGAGAAGAGGGAGCAGAAGATGCAGCCAAATGCCAGGGCGGGCAGACAGTGGAGGCAACACTGTGGTAATAAAAGCTCTCTGTGCTAAGACAAGTCTTGGGACTGCTGAGCCCTCCAGCTATGCATACGTGGGGATCTGATGGTGCAGGTTTATCCTCCATGCCCCAAAAACAAGAAGCCTCCAGTCCCAGAGCCACCAGACCTTCAATCCCAGAGGGTGGTTAAACACCCAGACCCTGCGGGCTGCCCCAAAGCTGAGGGGCATTCCTTTAAGGACCACTGATGGTGTCTCAAATCCTAGGCATGTGAGGCTGGGTGGGGAACAGCCAGGCCTTCCCATGGGGATGTGCAGGATTCCTGCAGGGCTGGATAGCTGTGACATTTGTATAAGAGATTCTCAGCTGCTGGGGACCCAGCCAGCTCCCAGTTACAGCAGCTGGGCCTGGACTGGAATTGCCACAGGTGCTCAGCACACACTCCCTGACTGCCCTTTGAGAGCTAAAGATAAGCCCTCAAAGCTTTAAATAACCTCTCCTTGATGGCCAGGGAGGGAGTTTCTGCTACAAAAATCTTTCAAGCAACGTGTTGCTCTTTGCCCACAGCTCCCTGCCTGTCCATACCCACCTTCAGGAACAGAAGAAAAACTAACTGCTACAAACACTTCCAGATACTCCATCCCAGCAGTTCAGATGGTGTCCAGCTCCTCTGTTTGCACCAGCTCAAGACCTGATGGACTGAAGATCCTATGGACCTGCTCCATGCCCTTACTGCAGCTACATGACAAGAAATGTCTGGAAAATGCAACTAAGGGACACCTGAAGAACCAGGGTGGCAGTGGCAGTGACACTGACAGGAGTCTGTGACTTGGATGAGGTTCAGGAAGAACAGGGAGATTCCCAGTTCTCAGATAAGGCTTCATAAACACAATGGTACAAACATATTGAAAACACACACACAAACATTAAAAAAAAAAGTTTCCTCAAGGACCTAATTTGCAGCAAAATCCAGGAGAAAAAAAGAAACCAAGGAAAAACCAAGTGAACAGAATGGAAGTCCCCAAGGATTCTGGCTCAGCCACTGGCTGGGGTGATGTTCTCTGCCATTCCTAGTGCTGGGTCCTGTTTCTCACTCCTGGCAGCATCTAGTGACCTCAGCGCTGGTGGTGGAAAATGGCCACAGACAGGCTGGGATTCCTGGTCCTTCGTGCTTGCCTAGCTAATTCTGTCGGAACACAGAACCCTACAGAATATCCAGTTTAAAACCCTTGAACTACTCCTCTGCTTGACATTAAAAAAAAAAAAAAAGCTTTTTCTATGCATTTATTTTTCTTTCCTTTTTTTGCGTGTGTGTGTCTTGAAGGCAGCTCCTGGGAAATTCACTTTATCCTTCCTTTACTAAAAGAAAGATGCTGAATAGGACAGAGACCATGTATCTCAAATACCCTCTTTACATTTACTCTTTCATGTCAGAGGTGTCAAAACACGGTTTATTTCTTTAAATGTGTAAGGGGCTGAGGGGGGGGAAGTGCGAGGGGTTGGTGAAGATGAGGAAGGAACCTGAGGGGACTGAAAGAGGTGCTTTTATTTCAGCCCCTCCCCACACTGGGTGCCCGCAGTAACTGTCACAGGCTCTAAAAGAATCAAAAAGGATCTCCAGGTGCCCCAGTCCCCCCAAGGTGTACCCGGTGGGCACAGGAGGGTTTGGTCCTTAGCCCAAGCTGGTGATGTTGGCACGGCCACCCGGCGGGGCCACAATGCGCTGGGTCGTGCGGCGTGGGATGTTGTCATCGATCTGTGCTCCTGTAGGAGAGAGAGGAGGAGTCACCAACTCTGCAACTCTGCCAGCGTTTAAAATCCTCCATGTGGGTGTAGCACTTTGATGCTGCCTTAATGACCGGATTTGCTCTTAGAAGGCTTTTCCAGCCTAAACCATTCTGTGATTCTGTCTTTGGAGGAAAAGCCTTCACTGGCCCAACACTGCCTTAATTCTGCTGAAACCTGTTCTGCTCTGAGCACCTGAAGCACCCAGCCCTGCACAGGTAAGAGCTGGATGAATGATTATCTCTTAGCCAGCTTTACTATCCCTTTCTATAGTCCGCCCTTCTTGCAACTGAAGGACCAGCTGAGAAATCAAATCTTCCAGAAATCACATCCCAGATCCAGAGCTGCTCTCAGCTGGCAAAGTTCTCCTGAAGCTTGTGTCATCGTAAAAAAAAAAAAAGGGTTTTTGCTATAGCCTCTTAAAACCAGAAAATACCCATTTCTAAACACAGTTGGAATGGTCTCAAGCTGAAGGAGGGCAGTTAGATGAGATATTGGGAAGAAATTCCTCCCTGTGAGGGTGGTGAGGGGCTGGGGTGAAATTTGCAGAGGAGCCGTGGCTGCTCCATCCCTGGAAGTGTCAAAGGCCAGGTTGGATGCAGCTTGGAGCAACCTGGGATAGTGGAAGATGTCCCTGCTCATGGCAGGGGGTGGGAACGAATGGGCTTTAAGACTCTTCCCACCCAAACTATTCCAGGATTCTATGATGTGCCCTCTCTAGACAGCCAGCCAAGGACTGAGCCCAGAATACATTGGAGCATTCATGTGACATCATGAGAAGAAGCAGGAATTTAGGACAGCTCCTGTACTACTCTTCTTCCTCCCTAAAGGGAAAAGCTCACAGCTAAAATCCCCCCACAGCCTCTCTCATTCCATCCCTATCCCAGCAGAATGAACTCAGAGCATGGGAGCACAAACCAGCCACGATTTCAGTGCATTAAATCACTCAGCAATAAATCACTCCCAAAATCACATACCAGACAAGCTGAACCCAGACTGGTGCAGGTTCCTCACGGGCGGTGCCTGCTGTTTGGCAGGAGAGGTCTTGGCTGAGGACGCTGGCGTGACCGTTTTGGGTGTCACCGACACCTCACAGACTGGGCCGTCGTAGAGGCCTCGGGGCACCCCCCGCAGCTCAGCCAGCTGCAGGGAGAGAGGGCAACACTGCCTCAAAACACAGCTACAACACAACCCTAAAACACAGCCAAACACAGCCCAACAGCTGCTTAGATGTGGCTCAGCCAGTGACACACATTTCGGGATTGGTTGTTGGTAAGAAAATTTGAAAGCACACAGCATCTCTTCTGTACTGATCCCTGGGGAGCTGCTCTCTATCTACATTTATTTTGTATCTATATCTAGATTTTATCTATATCTATTTTACACCTATATTATATCCATATCTATATCTATATATCTACATATTTATATCTGTAACATATTTATATTTGTATTATACTTACATCTATATCATGTCTATTTCTATTTAATACGTAGCTCTACATCTGCATTATATCTATATCTATTGTATATCTCTATCTATATATATATATATGTTTATATGTATATCGGTATTGCATCTACATCTATTCCTATTTTGTATCCATATCTCTGTAAATCTATCTATATAAATATATCTGTGTCTCTGTCCAACCCAAACAGTTTTGCAGCAAACAACTATTTTCCTACAAGCTAAAACCAATGTTTGTGCAGCTCAACACCTTCCATGATGGAGAGCTGAGGTGCCCTGAGTCCGTGGGCACCCCAAGGCTCCTTGGCAATATGGACTTTTGGCTGCTCTGCACTCCCAAAAACCCCCACTTTTAGATCATCCTTGCTGTGCAATACTGTGAGTTGGGAAAAGCATACGTTCCTACTTTGCCTCTAGATTTCTGTGCAGGACAAGATGCCTACTAATTCGTATGTGACATGGAATGTGCTGTGGCTCCAGCCAGTCTGTCCCCTGCCCCAAAGGTGCTGTCCTTTAATGATCCCAACCTATGTGCCACTGGATTAAAGGCTCCTGACAGGTCTCAAATGCACCTTATTACTCATCCCCAAAAAGCCAAGCAGTGCTGAGACCAGCAGGGCAGCCCAGAGGAGCCAGGCTGGCTTCAATGGCCAGCCCTGGAGCTGCAGATTGGGATAAATACAATTATTCCAGTTGAGATGCTGCCCAATTGGATTTATAGGTCAGACATGTATTTCTGTGGGAGGACACAGTTCCTGATCCCAGGAACAGGGATCTGTTCTCCATGGGGCTAAATTATGCCAGGTTGTAATTTTGATAACTTGCAATTTCTTCAAAAGATCAATCAAAGAAAGATGATTTGCAAGGAATGGGAGGATCACTTGCGCCCAGCAGAACCAACAAAGATCAGGAGTTGTCCAGCAGAAGGCAACATTTCAAACAGCAAAATAATTTCTCCCCAGAAATTATTTCATCTATAAATAAACTCCTTCAATTCTCAGCAACTGAGTTCAGTGTCATCTCCCTTGTCAGGCAAATTCAGGCATATCAAAAGACAGGTTCAGTTTTGAATGGGTGCATTTTACAGAATCATTTTCCAACTATTTTAGCCTCTTAAAAATAGAACATTGTTCCTCTTAAGCAGTCTGTAGGCTGTGCCTGTGACTCACTAGTCACCAGACAAGAGCATCTGATCGTATCTGGCAGAAGGGAAAGCAGCATAACATATCTGTAACAAGAAATTACAATTCTAAATTGCTGCTGAGAGCTTTGATATAGAAATGCTAATGATAACTTTTCCTGGGACCTCTGTGACAGGAGAAACCTGGTGGGTTCTGGGTAGTTTGACAAAATGGCAAAATTCGAGGGTTCCTGGACACATATTCAGTTTGGCTCTCCTCAGCAAGAGAAAAATTAAAACCTGCAGAAAACCCAAGCTCAATCCAAAGTATTTTCCTGTAATGACTTGAGTGAACAGCAAAAATGAAAGAGGAATGAGATAAATGTGGCTCCCATCCAGGGAACAGCAGTGTGGCCTGAGCCAGGGGACAGCATCTGTTTTCCAGACACTTTAACTCAGTGTTGTCAGAGGGAGAGAACAAATGTGCAGCCAACCATTGACACTCACCCTGCTCCTTGCTTTGATTCGCTTGTACACAAAGTCAGGGAAGGGTTTCCTGGGGATGTACCTCCCAGAGCCCTCCGTGACGTGGAGATTCCCATCCTCCAGCACGATCTTGCCCTGGCTGATCACCACCAGGGGAGACCCACGGCACTCCATGCCCTCGAAGATATTGTACTCCAGAGACTGCAATGAGAAAACGAGCACATAAGGCAAACATATTCACCCAGCAGAGCCTGCTGGGCTTTAATTAGCAATCACTGGCCATGCTAATTGCCAAAATTTTAAGGACAGATGGAAGCAAACTCAACAGTGTTTACCTGAGCTGTATTTGCTGTGATTTAACAAAGGCTGCTATAAATTATCAGTCTAACTTTAGGGCTTTATTAATGCAAAATTTCCATTGAAATAAGGTTCATAAAGAATCCCAGAATGGTTTGGGCTGTAAGTTTATCCCATTCCACCCCCTGCCATGGGTTGGGATCCTTTCCACTAGATCCAGTTGCTCCAAGCTGCATGCAACCTGGCCTTTGACACTTCCAGGGATGGAGCAGCCACAGCTTCTCTGAGGAAGAAATTGTTTTTTCTCTTCTTTGAGAAAAAACAATTTCAAATGAGAGCCTCGCTGTTTAAACATATTTAGGCACCTATGTCTGTTGAGCTGAGGGCAGATTTAGAAGCCACAGAAAGCTTTATGTGAGTTTCCTACTAAAAAGAATAATTCTGAAAAATCTGTATTTCAAACCAGTGTTTTGGTTGATGGGTCAGGGGCCAGGACAATCTTATTTTATTTTAATGGGATTACTCATCCTCAATTAACTGGATTGGAAACATCACACCATGGGAAAAAGGCAAGTTTGAAAGAAATCACTGCAAATGTGAAACATCCTGGAATGAGATGCACTGCAACCATGTTATTTGGGGACTGTTACTCTAGTGACCATCTCTGAGTCAAATGCAGGTCTTTTTTACCGAGTTAATGATGGAGTTTGCCCTTGAAGTGTGTTATAAGTATGGGCAGGCCTGAGTGCAGCTTTGCAATTAGCCAGACCAGTGGTTAAACCAAGTCTGAACCAGGTCCAGCCTGAAAAAAACTGGGGTGGTAAAGGAGGAGGCTGGGTCAGGAGCTTATGGATTAGGCTGCTTCCAAGAACAACACCACCTCCCTCTCCAGCTCCTGATGTTTCCTTGCCAGAGAGTGGCAAGAGCAGTGCAAATTCTTGGAAAATATCCGTAAGTTGCTCAAACATTTAAAAAAGTAGCAATCGTCCAAGGCCACATAATCAGAGGGTGTCCCTGTGCCTGTGTCAAGGGGCCTTTTGTGTTCTGCTTGGCCAAACCAGGATATCTGGACTCCAAGGGCATCACTTGTATCAGTTTCTCCTCTAACACAAGGCATCGTGAGACCCAAAAAAATTACAGACTATGGGAATCATTAAGGTTGGAAAAGAGCTCCAAGGTCACTGAGTCCAAGCTGTGCCTGATTCCCACTTTGTCACTGGCCCAGAGCATTGAGTGCCATGTCCAGACTGCCTTCCTTGGACACCTCCAGGGATAGGGACTCCAAACCTCCCTGGGCAGCCCCTTCCAATGTCTAATCACCCTTTCCATGGAGAAATTCCTCCTGATGTAGCTTCAGGTGTGACGCCAGGTACAACAGGCAAAGCAATGACAGGGGACAAGGTCAGAGATGTGTTTGTAAGCAAACAAGCTGTGATTGCTCAGCTTTTCAAACTCTTGGGAATGAGAGCCCTTCATCCTCAATGCTCTTGGCACAGCTTAAGGGTGCAGCCTTTAGCCACAGCTGAGTGCTGGGGCCTCTGACACACTGTCAGGGTTTTTGGGGGATGTGCAGCTTTCAGCAGACAAAAATACTCCTGAATGGAGCTGGTTCTCCTTTGTCTTGCCCAGATCCATGCCAAAATCATGGAACCAATCCTGACTGCACTTGGGCATATCCACAAAAGAGAAAGTCTATGAGTTCTGTGTCAGGAAACTGAAAGAGTCCAGTTCATTTCCCAAAGACAACAGCCACTAAATAGAAATGACTTTCAAGCACTCCACCCAAACTACTTCCAGCTCTCTGAGCTATTCATAAGTACAAGCCCAGGTTCAGACCATGAATTCTGGCACCTAAAAGCAGTGAGTCCTTGGGTTCCGTCTTCTTAAGTCATTCCTCTCCAGATTGGATGGAGTCTGGAAGCACCTCTAAGGTGACTGAAGTGACCAGACTCCTGGAATTCCTCTGTCAGAAGCCTTAGCAGAGGCAAGATGAAGCAAAACCATCTGTGACCAATTCTGACAAAGAGTTAAGTCACAGGGAAGTGAACCAAACCTTTAAAAAAAATGATGTTTCCTTGTGAATGTGCCCAGGGATCCAAGTGTGGAAGAAAGTTTTGCTCCTTCAGCTCCAGAGTGAATGAAGGCATTCATGGGGAAAAAGAACAAGCAGTTTTTTCTTTTTCCAGGGAAAGATTCCATAGGTTCATAGTCAGCAGCGAAACAAGTTGTCAACAAATGCAAACAGTGGCTGCTTTCTCTGAGAGAGGGCTTGAATGTCACAGAGAGACTTTAGCCAGGCCCCTGCACTGGAACCATTCTGCAGATTCCCACAGGCTGAGACAGCTTGATAACTGCAGGGGCCAGGTGTAAGGGATGGGACTCAGCAAAAGTGTCCCTAAGAGTGCCACCACTGCAGAAGCTAACAGCGACAAGCTGCAGAAGAGCTTAGGGGAAAGTCTGGTTGTTTTGGGTACTGCCCTTTGCCAACTAATTTGGGCGTGACCACCAGGAAAATCCTGACTCCACACACATGTGCCAGATCAGTAGGTGGTATAAATCCACTCAGACCCTGGATCTGGGCCAGATTTCCAGAAAAAGGGTCCGTGAGCTGATAAAACTTCAGTGAAAAGGGGCAGTTTCCATTCCCACCACTGGCATGCCTGGATGTCATAAACAACACATTGTCCTACAAGGCCTTTGCATATTTTAGAGGATTTAAAGAGCTTTCTGTGAGCTCAGATCTATGCACCTAACACTCAGGAAGAGCAGATGTGCTCTCTGCTCCAGGGGGAATCCATGTGATTTCAGATGGACTCATCCTGCTCACACAACTGAGCTCCACAGTGAGACCAGAGAGGGCTTCAGGCACAGGGAAAATGACCCTGGGGTTGTCACAAGTTCCCGTTGCTGGCAGCACAGCCTGGCACTGAGGAAGAGAGGGGTAAAGGAAGTAGGCAATGGTAGGGAACATCCTTACTATGTTGTGGGTCTTGGCAGAGATTGTCTTGACGCTGTCAGGATCCCAGATGACCAGGTCGGCATCGGAGCCCACGGCGATGCGGCCCTTCCGCGGGTACAGGTTGAAGATTTTGGCCGCGTTTGTGCTGGTCACAGCCACGAACTGGTTCTCGTCCATCTTGCCAGTCACCTGGGGGGACACCACAGGACTCAATGCATGAGCCAGCAAAGAGCTGGCAGTGCAGCAGATTCCCAAGGATCTCCCCAAGGGGTAAAAACACCAAGTGGAAGGACCATGACAAGAAAATAACACATTCCTGCAGCTCCTTCCACTCTCAATGTCCAGCTGAAATGTAAACTCATGACAGGTGTGACCTACCACAGCCTTATCCCAGATGATGGACATCCTCTCCTCAGTGCCATTGGTTCCTTCAGGGATCAGGGTGAAGTTGTCCTTCCCCACAGCTTTCTGAGCAGTGTTGAAGGTGCAGTGGGCACTGCCAGTCACTTGGAGGTCTCCACTGGAAGAAAAACAAAAGGTATTCAAGATATTTTACGGTAACAGGAATGCTCCTGAAGGTCAAACAGCTTTTGGCTTGTTGGCAGCAACATCCCTTTTATCACCCATTTCCTCGTGATGAATCACATGTTGTTTGAACACAGAAAGCTCTACTCACCAGGACAGTAGTGAGTTGAGAAAATCAGGAGTGGTCGGGTCAGGACTCAGTGGTGGAGATGTAACAAAAGCTGCTGCCTTTGCCCAGTTCTTGCTCCAGTAATGGGATCCATCAGTGCCCAGGCTGGCTGTGATGGGCTCTCCATACACCACGGTGCCTGTGGGACAGGGACACACATAAACCTTCTGTGAACGCCAAGGAATGTGCACTTCCAGCCTGGCTTCCTGGCAGAAAGCATCTCCTGGGAAAGGACACATGCTGCAGGGCTGCCTGATACTTCCTCTGAAGCATTAAATAAAGATATTGCTACTGACCAGAGCTGGGAGCAGCAAAATGGGCACAACCCTTTACACAACTGCAGAGGTTGGCACTGATTAATTGTTCTTGAAATGGTTACTGTAAAGATTCATTTTATTGTTTATATTCATTTTATTAT
Organism: Molothrus aeneus; assembly: GCF_037042795.1. Taxonomy (NCBI): domain Eukaryota; kingdom Metazoa; phylum Chordata; class Aves; order Passeriformes; family Icteridae; genus Molothrus; species Molothrus aeneus. Next base: position 4,991,043 of record NC_089674.1, on the reverse strand, counting down.
TTATTTATCCTGAGCCAAGAACTTTGGAAGAACCTGAGAGCAACTATAAGGGAGTGAGGAGATTCAGTCTGATCTAGAAGAGATGTGCAAGAAAAAGGATTTTAAAAATAGTTTTTATAAATTATAGTATGAATTAAAGACCTTCTAACAAAACCAGGTTTCTTGGAGTAGGGTCTATGCATAGACCAGGTGAGAGAAAACTCCTAGCAGGAATGGTTTTTTGCATACCAAGAAAACCCATTCCCACAGGGGAAATATCAGAGTTCCTGGTTCACAAATGCAATGCAAGGGCACTCTGTGATCCCCCCAAGGCACACAGCAAATCTGTGGCAGAATTGGGAAATGGAACTACATCTCCTGACTCTGTCCAGTGCGCTCACCACCAGTGCATCCTTCCTCCTCATTAACATTTTTGGAACCACATGAAGGAACAGCAGATCCTTAAGGCCAGGATACTCTGCAAGCTGGAGTGTACCAGCACCATCTGCACACCAAGCAGATGCTGCAACTTCAAAAGCAGCACGAGCAGGCAGTCCCAGGGATCTGCTTACCAAATGCAACCTCGCCAAAATCTGCTCTGTGCCCACCCACCTGCCTCCCCAAGCACTTCATGGGTTTGGATCCGCCTATCAAAGATGTGGGCAGCTGAGATGCCAACCCTAAATACTTCAGTCAGGAAAGATGGGCAGAGGGACAACCAGAGCTCTGCAGGGTCTCACACCTCACCATGCAGAGTGAAAAGACAGAATATTTCTTTCACTATATTGCCAGAGCTACTGTTACATCTCTGGGGGCTCAAGACAGCTGGGACAGAGCCTACTAGCTGAGGCAGGATGATGATTAACTGGCTCCATGCTGCTCCCAGGACCCTGCTGACGCAGGAGGTCCAGGAACAGCCTTTGCTAGAGAGTTTCCAGGAGGAAAAGAAGAAGCTCTCTGACATCACTGGCCCCAAATAGGGTTCTGAAATCAAAACAAGGCCAAACACATGCTGGCTATTAATGGGAGGCCTCTTGTGGTCCAGCGCACTGGCGATATTGTTCGGCAGGGAGTGATGTCTTCAGGGCCCAAATCTGCCAGCGACAGAGTCTGCAGGGAATCTCCTCCATACAAAAGCCACTGGGAACATCTGGCTTTAAATAATGTCTGTTCTTTGCCATTTAGCAAATCAAACCTTGGATTGATTGTTTTTGCCTTGGATAGTCTTCGGTTATGTTTCCTCTATTGTTTGGGAGGGCAAGACCAGTGCGTGTGGCCCTTCTCAGTTACTGCACAGCATTTAACTTGAGTTATTTGAATAAAGGAACAGAGGATGGGGCACCATTTATACCCCAAATTCTCTTTATAAGGAGAAAACACATTTTGAATGAAAACTGCGTGTTTTGGCTCGCTCAGGAGGCTGAGTGAAGTGATCCCTGTTGATCATGCATCTGGGACAATCCCAGCACCTTTCACAGGCAGGGTAACATCCACCCAAGCCAAGTTGTGTTTTATGGCTTTCTGTGATCCAGGTGTGTGGTCCCTTATCCCAAAGCCCCACTCCACTTTCAGCTGGTGGTCTCAGGACACTGAGTGTAGCAAGAAGGTGTTTCTATTGATGCTCCACCTTTGTGGGGCACATGCCTTCAATATTTTTATCTGGAAAAGAGAAGAGAGACTTCCCTGGCTCGCAGGATACAACTGCACTATGACATCAAGTTCTTTCCTGGGGGGGATGCAGCATGCAGCCACATTGCTAGGTCAATGCATCTTCCTTCAGGATGATCCCCTCCGATGGAGCTGGGAGAGAAAGATTCATTCCAAACAGCTTGAGCTGCTTTCACAGACAGCCTTGAAAATCAGTCCTCCTCACCAATTCCTTTTACAGGAATCATGGGACCAAAATACTCCCAAGCTGATGCACAAACACCAATCTGTTTGCTGGAAATCAGCTCCTCTCGCATCAAACACCCAGATGGAAAGTGATGTCATTTGTATACCCATCCAGGCTTATTTAGGTTGCAGAAAATTAAATCCAAGCCTTGTGAGGAAAGAAGGGGGTAAATCATCCCTCCTGGTTACTCACCCAACCTGAGCAGCTTTAAATAGAAGTGAAAGGTTTAGTCACAGGATAAAGCAGCAGACAGCACTCACTCTGTGGGCAATCCTGACTCCTTGAGGGCCAGGCAACAGAGGAAGGGCCTGGGGGAAGCTCCTGCATCCCTCAGAGCAGTTCAGCTCCCTCACAAGCCTCAGTCAGAGAGGAGAGACATGAGCAGCAGCATCCACAGGGGGTCTGAGTCTTGCTTCTTGCAGCATCCCCAAGCAGAGGCAGTCAGAGGCAGTCATAATTCCCAAACCTAACCCAGCCTGCTGATTCTCATCCCTGCACAGATGTCAGGCTATGAGTTACACCACATGAAAAGCCTATTCCACAAACAAGAAGTACAGCACAACAGCTACAACTGGTGAGCCTTTTTGGCTACTCCAGCTAAATACAACAGGGCTTGTGAGTCAAGAACTCCATCAGGAATCAGTGCTGACCCCAGGAAGCACAGCAGAATGCACCAAGGGAAAACCACAGCAGCTGGAAGGAGGACCCAGTTGCAATCTCTGGGGGAATTCACTACATGGAGAGAGCATGGAATGACTCTGTGATATCATGAAGGCACGTGGCTTGGTGGGGGAGGATGAGTGTGAATAGACAAGTTCAGGACTGAGCAGAACAAGCAGCTCCTGGCTCTGACCCAACCACTGAATCCTTGTGTGTTGGAAATGAAAAAGAAACCTTTCCTGTAGGGATGAAGCTGATGTTGGCAGGAGCTGAAGTGCACGAGCTAAGGAGGAAATAACTTACCCTTTTTCCTGGCTTGAGCAATGACATCAGCAGCACTTTTGCTCATCACCTTGGTGATGTACAGGGGGCAGTTGGTCTGGTTGGCAATGGTTATTGCCCGGTTCACAGCCTCTGCCTCCACCTGAGAAACAGAGGCGGCAGCAGGTCAGGGACACCCAACAGCACCCCACTCATCCTCAGAAGTTACAGACCCTGCTGTCCCAGAAAACAAGGAGTGACAAGGCATTTCCCACCTCTGTGTCTGAAAAGGCACAGTGTAATCACAGCAGTTAAATGACATCAAGCTGCAGTTCCCTCTCATTACTACCTTTTCTCCCAGGCCACTTCAGAGCCCCTCTGCCTGAACTAAAATAACACTCCAGGTGCCCAGGGTCAGAATGATTAAGCTCCTCCTTTAACCTAGACAAAAATAAGCAACTAAATGTTGACTCAACAGACCTGCTCCTGCTCCAGCCCACGCAGAAGGGAGATGCTGCACCACATACTCTGGTAAACCACATTTGCAAACAAGCCTCCTAAATTGTACCCTCCACTACAATCTCTGGCTTGGGATCTGAGAGAGTGTGAACCACCCCATAAATCAACTGCTTTTCCTTGCATGTGTACAGAGAATTAACCTCAGCCAAACTGAGGGTCACGTTGTAACTGCAGCCTCAGGGTGATGGGCATCACTCTGATTTTATGGATCACACATCCTAATCAAAGGATCCAGGGACAGATTGAGCAGCTGGGTGATGCTCACTGTGCCTGCTGCCAGCAATGCCACAGACATTTTCCAAGTGAACAACAGAGGAAACAAACCCAGAGCAATCCCCCACCAGATTCCCCAATGCAAGAGGCTCCCAGAACCTCTTCCATGGACTCTGGTGGCATTGGCACACACTTAGCACTTGTGAAAATCTGCTCTGCAGTGACTGATCACAGCCCAAGTGCCTCAAATCATCATCACCTGTCCCAGAATACATTGCCCAGGCAGGTTGTGTCCCATTCCTGGAAGTGTCCAAGGCCAGGTTGGATGGGGCTCGGAGCATCCTGGAATAGTGGAAGGTGTCCCTGCCCATGGCAGGAGCGGGACTGAGTGGGCTTTGAGGTCCTTTCCAACCCAAATCACTCCAGGATTCTGTGACTGCTGGCTCTCAACACTGTGCTTGGAGGAAAAGAACCACTAGCTTAGGGAACCATGGCCAGGCTGATGTCCAAGTGTCCTGAACAGCTCTGCTCAGGCCAGCAATGCCACCACTTGCACTCATGCCCTGTTTGCAGCCAGAATGCCCCAGGAAAACAACAGCCAGGAGTTTTTACAGAAAACCAGCCCCCCAGAGTCAGCAGGGTACTCTCTGGGACTCAAAGGGTTACAGCCCCAGGCAGGGGATGCTCACAAGGGGGTATTTTCTCACCCAGATGCCCCAGACATACGGGAAAGGCTGTGATGGAGGGTTTGTTCCAGAATGTTGGACCCAAAGTGTCACAGCCAGCAGCACTCACAAAGGCTGAAAGGAAGAGCCAAGAAAAGCCCAGTTGTCGCTCCTGAGAGACAAGGGGAGGACTCAGACAGGCCAGAGCTTCCAGGCCATGGCCTCCCTTTGCAAACTCCCCATTAGAGCGGGTCTGTGCACAGCTCTGCCTCTGCAGCACCTGGGAACCACATTTCCACTCCGTGCCTCAGTTTCCCATCAGGCAAAGCAGAGATGAAACAACACACACCTCCAGACTTTTGGGCAGAAGGCATTTGAGCAACTGTGAAGCAACAGGAGAATATTTTCTGAACAAGGCTGCTGAATTCCTGCCTTGTGCCCAGATGCTATGGTGACAGGCATATAACAATAACCCAACAAGTAGTCCAAAGGGGAATGTTTGCAATTACCAGGATGCATTAGAAGCCCTAGCACAGCAGTTCTCTTGGAAAAAAAACCAAAACAAAACAAACAAAAAAAGAAAAAGACAGACATTTCCTGGAGCATTTCAACTGCTTGTGCTTCCAGCATTTTTGTGGCTGAAATAAAAACAAAAAAAATGATGGATTGCTTGAAAAGTCATCACAGAATGAACTGAGCTGTGAGGGGGAGAGTTTTCCAGAAAGTGATGGGTGAGGCTGATTTGGGATGGTGCTGTCTTAACTCAGGCCCTGTTTTGTGGCAGGAATAACATGCTGAACACTGAGGTGAGCAAAGCTAAACCCCCGAGTCAGCAGTGAAACTTAAGCCTCAATTTGAGCCTCCTGCCAGCCTGGGAATTCAGATGTGTGCACTCCAAGACACAAGTGCATGTGGCCAGCCCCTGAATGCTTCACTCTGATGTATTCTACCTGAAATGAGTAGGAGTTTTGAGTTAATACATGTTTTAGATTTGTTCAGAGAGTCCTGCTGGTTTGCTGTAGATGGAGTTCTGAATGACAGAGCTGTCCAGTCAGATGCCAACCATCCTTAGGACGGGCTTTGCATTCCCTGAAGGACAGCAGGAAAAACCAATTCTAGTGTCAACAGCACCCCAGAGAGACACAACAAACATCCACTTCACTGAAGTCAACAGGAATTAGGGATCTGCTGCCACCCTTGGAAACTGGCCTCTTTCAGCAGCCAGCCCAAGTTGGATGTTTTTAAAGCACAGAGTCACTCCCGTGCTGCAGAAAGGGGGAGGAGGGAAGCAGATGACATCGTTTCCTGCTCTGTTTCCTATGACTTTCAAGGCAGAGAATGTTGGACCAAATGCTTCCCAAGCCTGGGCAGAGCACAGCTGAGTTCAGCTGCACAGAGGCTGCCCCATATGACATCAGGGAGAGGCTTCACTGAGCCTCATCTGCAGCAGCCACATGTCCTCAGGCTGCCTTTTTCCTCCCTGCACTGAGGTAGAGCACAGTCCTGCACAGATAAACAATCCATCCATGCCTGGGACCCACACAACTCACACTTTAAAGCTCCTGCTCCATGAAGGATGAGCTCTTAAACAGCCAGACACAACTTGGCTGGTTTGATGTCCAGATCCTTTAAGGTAAGAGCAGCATTCCCTTGAAAACAACACAAATTGAACTCCGTGAAGTGTCACACCAACATCTGTTCCCATTCCCCTGATGCAGGCCAAAAAATATGTTAAAAAACCACAAATTGGATGACTGACTGGAAAGCTCAGTGCAAAGTGCTCACAATTTCAGGAAGCAAAAGATTCCAGCTCTGGGAGCCACACACAGATTTTGTGTTCTGTGGGGATTCACTTACAAGTGGAGCTTTTTTTTTTTTTTTCCCCTAGGCAACAGAATGATTTATCTTCCTACTGAACTGCCTCTGGATGCTGTTTGTCAGAATCCAGGGGAGGAAATGCAGAGGGAGCATGAGGGGCATATGTGGATGATCTCACAGCCCCAGCTCCCAGCTGCCACATCTGGAAGGCAGCAAAGCCCCAGGATCTTGGAGGAACAAAAAGAGCTGCTTGTACAGAACAGATGAACCCCACAAACCTGGAATGCCACAGTGAGGTGTCCGGCTTAGAGACAGTGAAGGACTGTGAGTGAAGGATGCAATGGGAACCAACCTCAAAGGCAAAGTTTTAAGGCTCTTTAAAACTTCTGGGATTTATTTCAAAGGCTTAGAGGGATTGGAGTGCTCGTCCCTGGAGAAATCCACAGGGAAATATGAAGGGTAACTATATTAAAGTGCTGCACTAAGGCCTGAGCATGACCTCCTCTCTCTGGTACATATTTTCTGTGCCTTCAGCAAACCACTTAATACATTGCTGTAAAAACCTCCACCCCATTGGTAAAATTTCATCAAAATATCAAATATCACAGTAATGGAAGCTATGGAAGTACCTAAAACAATGTTAGGATTTGGGCATAAATTTAAAAATTCTGCTAATTCACTGGAAGTCTGACAAAATAATGACCAAGAGAGAAGCCCAAGACACTAGACCTAGAAAGGACAATAGCAGAATTCCACCAACATAACCCCAAATGCAGAAAAATCCTGTTTCCAGCCACATTCATGCCAACATGAAGTACTTAATGGCAATGGAGAGATATTACAAATTGGGGAGGGGGTAAATGCAAAGGCAGGGGAGTTCTCACCTCTTCAGGTCTGCTCAACACATGCCCTTCAGGGCCTGTGATCCCCAGCTCCAGGATCCTTTGCTGCTCCTAAGGCAGAGAAGAAAAAAAAGCAGGGATGAGATTTAAAGCAACAGGGAATTTTTCTTGCAGTACACAGAGCTATTGGAAAGGGGCATGAGTGAGATCCTGAGCATCTGTGCTGGTTAAAAATCACATGGGGCTTTGCATAAGGGCCCTGCAAGAAAGTCCTGTCCAACTCCCCTTGCTGAGAATAACCAGAGCTCACAAAACCTTGCTGATTTGTTCACAGGAGGTCAAGGAAACCTTTTATTTGGATTCGCTTCACACTGGGCTCATAGCCCCTCGACTTTCAGCACTCATTTGTGTCTATAAAATCATCTATAAGATGTGGCAAAATGATAACTCATGGAAAAAATTGTCCTGCAACTGGGCTCAAGGACTGGGGTGGGCTCTTGCCCAGCCAAAGAACACAGAAATCCTCTGGGTGCTTGAGACACAGTGTACAAAATGAGCTGGAGATAAGATTAAATTGAATACATTATTAACATTTCTCCCTTGCTCCTGGCTGGAGGATAAACAGACCCCAAACATCAGCATCCCATGTACGGTATGAAGCTACATCCCTTCCCACTCCCCCTCTTCTTATTTCCTGCAGAACAATTTGTTCCACATAGTGACAGTCACACCCAGCTTTTCACTTTTGGGGAGAGAGGCAGAGATGCCCAATATCCACCCCAAACTGTAAGCTGCCACAAAAACCTATTTTATCAGTGTCAAAGGAGTTAAAAACTGCTGCACAGCCCCACTCACACCCTTAGTACAACTATGCCATGCTCTCAAAAGCTTTGGTGGCTCTCAGTTTGCAAAGGAGGAGTCAGAATTTAAACCCCTCCCAGCATTTGAAGCCAATACTCAGAGAACAAACAGGCCATACCTCAGCAATGATGTCACCGTTCTCAGCATGCACTTGGGCTGTGGCGCCAATGTCCCGGATCACACTCAGGACCTCATAAATCTGGGGGACAGGTAACACACATCACAACAGGAACACACCTGTTGGTGAGGCCACACCCCAGATCCCCAGAGAAAACAGAATTTTGCAGAGGAGAAAAGAGAAAGAGAAGCACTAAGCAATATAAGATGTGGTTTGCTGGAGAGAAGCAAACCATTTTCATGCCTATCACTGAATTTCCCAATTTTACAGTTGGATGCTGCTGATGTGGCAAAGAAGTATTATCCAGTGGCAGGTTTGGAGTACGAGAGGAAGAAACAGCAACAACTCAAGCCCCACAGCTGGATGATTTTAAAGGACTTGCAGAGTTGTACCTGTTTGATGTCTCATTTACTGGTGCCTGGCACGAAAAACATCCCTTATATCTGAGTGGTAGGGGCATGTTCTCCATGGAAATCCAGTATCTGGAGGTAGGAGCAGTGTGATTTCCCACTCCAGCAACCAGTCTGAGAGGGCTCAGGTCCAGTAACCCCCAACTGGCGCCATCAATGTTCCCTCATCAAAATGTTTCCAGAGCCCTCAGAGATAACTCACACACCAACACTCCCAGGCATTCCTCTTCTCCCACACCTTCAGAAACATAAACTGCTCCTCTGAACAGCTAAATGTGCCCAAATGTGCCCACCAGAACAGCAAACAGGAGGGCAATTAATTCCTTTCTAAGGTCCCAGTGATTCTACCACCAAAAAAACACCTCTGGAGCAGGATCAGTTTTAGCTTCCAAACAGAATAATTATAATTAGCCCAGAGATCCCCCTGTCCTGCCCTGTGCAGAGGCATAAAGCAGCAATTCAAAGAACTGCCACTGCTTCTAACCCAAAGGAGCTGGGAAAAAACCTCCAACCTCTCAAAATGAGAGTTTTACCATTGCTTCCCTCAGCCAGGCCTTTCAGGGTTTGCTGTTGGTTAGGTTTTATTTTTAATTAAAAATATAATCTTCACAGCAGAGCTATGGGTGCTGTTGCCAATCTTAGGTACTGTTACACACATAAAGATTGGAACCAGGATAGAGTGTCAGATCCCAGGATATTGAACTTAAACACTAATTTGTGACAAATTAAACACAACGCCTTCCTTCCTACCTGAGAATCACTGAGCTGAAAGCGATCTTTGAAAGCCATGTACACCAAGAAGGAATTCACACCTAGGGGAAAGAGAGCACATTGGAGTAAAGCCATGGACTACAATCCCTAAATCAGCTGCCAGCAATAATTCCATGAATTCACTGTAGGAGGTTGAGTAACAAAATAAAAGCAAAAATGGATCTCACCCAAAAGCAGAGACTGGGCCTGCATGGCTGATCCCCCTCACCCTCCAGGGAGAACAACGGGAAATCTGTGTCTGTGACGTGTCCAGACCGACCCTGACTGATCCTAAGCTGGCTTTTCCTCTCCAGCCTTTGGAACCACTAAAAGCTCTCACCCAGCATGTGTGGGAAGCTCCTATTATGGCATAAAATGCTGGGTTTTCAAACTACAAACAGGATGGGAAATTACTCCAGCCTGAGGATGAAATGCCAAGGGTAAATAAAGAGGGGGAAAACCTATGAGGTCGTTTTACTCAGCTCTTCACTTTTAGCATCCAGAGCTGGATTGGTCCTCCTGGGGCTCCTATTTCCCTTGTTTACAGCACTTTAATGGCTGCAGGTATCATCAAGGGCACTGATGAACCCGAAGGACCTTCACTGGACACAGGAGCTGCTCTGCATGGGGAAAGCAGGAGATTCACCTCGGGAAAATCAGTGCTGCAACACCAGTGTGCCCCAACCCCTGAGCCCTCTGCAATCCCAACTGCCCAAACCTTCTCAAGGAGCCAGAATGGGCCTAAAACAGCTTTATTGGGATATAAAAGTAAAATACTGCATGAGAGACAGCCCTAAATAATAGGGGATCCTGAAAAACAAGGAGGGGCAAGGCTTCCCTGGCTTACCATGATCTTTAACTAGAGCTTCCATCTCCTCCTGGACACCTTTATGCCACTCAGTGATGTCCACGTGCAGGGAGTAGTCACAGCAGGATTTGCTGTCCGCCCACTCTCGCCACTGGTCGAATGCCGTCAGCAAACTGGTCCCAGGCTCAGGAACCACGTGGTCAACTGGGAACGACAACCAAAGCACTGGTAAATTGCTGGTGCAGAAGCTTTCCTGGGTGCCCAGGATAGCAAGCACAGCTGTGCAAAAAGAGGCTGCTGCAAAATCAAGGCATCCTCTTTCCCCTTAAAATATTTCTAAGTTTGCAATTTATTTCTCAGTGGTTTCTAGAGAATGCAGCACAGAAGTCAATTATGGAGCAGCAGCTGAAGGAAAATGAGATGCTAATACAACCTGTTTCTACAGCTGTTGGTGTTACACATCTCAACCAGGAGCACCTTCCAGAGGACTGGAGGAAGCAGGACCAACAATTAGTGGTTGGAGAGATCTCTCTGACATTGAGAAGGTCCTGCTGCCTCTGGCACCTGCTTAGTTTGATCCTCACACCAAATCCAGCAGCAACTGGATTCACAGGCAGCTGCAGCTGCAGGACAGCCTCAGTGGGTGATGCAAGGGACCTGGATCTGAAGGCTCAGTGTTCCTGGCTTTTATTTGAGCACATGGAGTCTCTGAGCTCTTCAAAAGACACAGTGAAATAAAAAAAAAAGCAAGTCAGCATCTCCAAATCTCCAATACTGAGCTGAGAGAACAGGAAAAGCCTGTGTGATTTTGGGGTCACAAACTGGGAAGCACTGCTGGGGAGAAGGAGAGGGTCCAGCTTGAATCTACATTAGAACACACAGAAAAATATAAAGTTGCTTCAATTATCAGCAGAGAAATCCCAGCAGCTTTTTTTTTTAACTTTATGGTGACAATCAGGGCTGCTCTAAGTCACAGCTGGGATGAGAGACAGAGCCCCTGGGGTCCACTCACCCCCAGGGCAGAACAAAGCTTTGCTTTGCCCCCACACAGACACAGCAGCCAAGATTTACTGGTTTTGCACTGCCTAAGGAACCAGATTCACACTGGGAAAGGCAGCCCAGCTCTCCTGAGCAGCCACGAGCCTCAGTCACCGAAGTCAGCAGAGACCTCTCAGCTGCCTGAGCTGTGTACACACTGCAGCAGCCAAGAGCTCACCCAAAACAACATCCCTGCTGCAAAACGCTGCCCACCCTCTCCCCTATGCAAAGGGAGACAGCTTAGAATATTTCTGCTTTCCAAGAGGCTTTTTCCCCTGGCAGCATCACACCAAGGCAAGGACATGATATGCACATCCTTACTGCCTTGGCAGCTGCAGCTTTCATCAGCTCAGGGCTGCAGGAGTGGCTGGGGGTCTCTTTGTTCCCCCTGTACCCATCACAGAAATCCATGCTACTATGAGTGAAAACTTGGAAATTTGCCTCTTGTCTGGCACCACACCAAGGATGTGCTTTTCACCACCACTGCAAAAAGTAGCCCAAATATAAGCAGACAACAAACTGACCTGTTTTTAAAAAAATCATCCAATTTCTGTTCCATGATCTGACCACCCCAGTGGTCAGAAACCTTCCACTAAATTCCAGCCTGAATTGTTCCTTGGCCAGTACAGAGCCCTTGTTGCTCTGTCAAAGTTAATCTTTAGCTTAAGTAGAAGGAACAACAAGGAGAAAAATAACATTCCTTTTGCTTTTCCAATGGGATGTGGAGAAAGCCCAGGTTTACACAAATGTCTAATTAAAAAGCCAAAAAAAAGTCCATTTAATCTCTAACACATCACAGGAATAAATCCATCTCCACTTGAGACTAAAAGTGCTCTCAGAGCTCTATCAGCCCCAAGATGATGGATGGGTTGTGGGCATTGGGAAATAGTGCCTGAAGGCACCAAGGGGTTAACAGAGAGTCCTCAAAGCCCAGCACTGAGCCCCTGGGAATGCTCTGGAGGTCCCAGGAATGACTGTGCTGTCAGGGATCAGAGCTTTATCACCACCTCACTTCATGCACTGCCCAAGGATGACAAATGGGATTTTTTGGAGGCAGTGGAACCAGGGGTAAGGGAGCTCTGTCAGCTCTCTGACAAAGCCAAACCACAGCTGGTTGCAATAAGAGTCAGGCATGGAAGTGCTGGTGCAAGTGTGCAGGGAAGTCAGCTCCAGGGGTTGGGAATATCTCCTGTGGCAGCACCCCATAGCTCCCTGACAGCCAAATCACTCCCTTGCCCCTTCAAAACACAGCTCACTTTTTTTCTACAGCAGCTCTGCCAGGCAAACATCAGTGAACGACCACTTCCCCACATCCACATGGAAGAACTCAGCAGGAAAGCAGCCTGAGAGTGCAAGGTGAGAGCCTTTGCACCCTGGGACTGAATTGGTCTGAAGGGACTCAGGGGAAGGTCCCAGCAGAGCATACCAAGAGACAGTCATGGTGACAGGGACATCCCTGGAGAGGGGCCCAAGAGCTGGGGTCCTCTACCTGACCCTGGGGCAGGATGGAAGCTATGCTGCCACAGCAGGCAAGCAGGAGCAGTGGATGCTGCACAAAAGGCGTGGAGAAAGTGGATGTAATACCATATCCTGGTCTGGAGGCAATTCAGACACAAATGGCAGTCTCCTTGATTTTTCCATCCTCTGTGCAATGAAAGGGGCCAAACACATTGCAAGATCATGGCCTACATCCCCCCCATGCAAGGTGGGCTTTGGAGGAGACCAAATAAGTAAAAATGAGCCCAGATCCAGGAAAGGAGAGTAGGCAAGGTTGACTCTTTTTCTGCTCTTGAAAGGACTGAGCTCTGAAATTGCTTCTGCCTGTTGAGATGGCCAGATGGAAATGCAGCTTAGAGAAGCTTCTTCCAGCCCTCAGGCACAGCTCAAGAGCTCAGAGTAAAACAAAAAGCTTTTTCTTTCAGGTCCCCATGCTCCAGAGCAGCACAAGAAACTGATGGAGGCTCCATCCCACCACGTTCCCACAGCCCCAGGCTTCCAGGATGACCCCTGGGGATGATCTGTCCCAGGACCATGGACACAAGGGCTGACCTACCCCAGCTCACAGCAAATCTCCCTCCTGGAGAATTCCCAGGAGGCTTCCCATGGGAAAAGCAGTGCTGTCCTGACCCCACAATGCTCCTTCTCCCTGGGAATCCCATCCCACTGCCGAATCTTTCCTTCCATCACCTCGGGAACCAGGAATGTTCAATCCCCGGGTGACCCCACGCCTGCAGGGCACACTTAAAACAAACTGCAGTGACACAGGCTGTTGTCACCCCTTTATTCCCTCCACCACCACAGCCTTGATCTGGTGTGCTTCCCAGCCCAGATGTTTTCTTCCTGTTGTTGATTTTTTTTGCGGTGCAAATGAATTCAGCCGCTTGAGGTCTGAGAAGGAAGTTGCCAGCTCATTTTTAAACTAAAAGCTTGTTCCAAAAACAGAAAAAACAAAAACGAAGAGAAAAAAAAAAAAAAAAAGAAAAAGAAAAGGAAAAGATAATGTAAGAATCACTTCATCAGTGCTGAAATCTTCAAAGAAGAAATTAAATAGCTTTGGGGGCCTTGTAGTGGCTCCCTGAATCTGAGTGAAATTCAGGTCTAATCCAAATGTTTTGCTTTATTTAACACATTCTCAGCAAGGCACAGGGCAAAGCCAAGCTCAGGGTTACACTGGTTTCTCAGCTAAGAGCAGAAAACATTCAGTAGATTATCTTTTAACCTTTTGAGCTGCAGAACCCAAAATGCAGCAGCCCGGGGCTGAGGGCAAACAAGGCTGTTACACCAGCAAAGGAAATTCTTTAAAAAAATGAGAAAAACTATTTTATACATTACAAATGTTCTAATTTTTTTCCTTATTAAACACAGACAGGATTCCAAAATACCTGGACAGTCTGTCTTTCTCCTGGACAATCCAAGTTCTAACCTCCCTCTGAGGGCAGTGGGATTTGAGCACCTGTGGACACACATGCTCCAGCCCAAATCATCCAGACTCCTAATTACCCTTCCCATTCCTGGTGTGGCTCTCCTGTCATTACACACAGGCTTACAAGGTGCACCTGCTCCTGCTTCCCAGTGCTGCAGCTCCCACCCACCACCAGCCAGGGCTGTTTTCTTGCCTGCCCGGCTCAGCTCAGGGTCCTTCGCTCCTCCTCCTCCTCCTCGGGCAGATTAATCAGCTCAGGATTAAAGGCAGACAATGAGCTGAAGTGAGACAACAACACTGGGTGATCCATGTGGCTCTTCTGCACCAAAGCTGGCACCCAGCCATGCTGGAATATTCTGAGTCTCATGGGCCAAACTGGTTAGATGCTGGTAGGGAGATAATGGGGTATGAAATGAAAGGGGAAGGCAAAAACTTAGGGGAATGGATGAAATGCTCCAAGCATGGGGAAAATAAAGCAGTGTTGTTTTAACATAAGCATGGAAAAATCATGGAAAAAAAGGTTAGAAGTGCTAGCATCACCCATTATTAACACATTCTTATCATGTACTAACACAAAACCTGTACTAAAATCAGATCCCAGCACAATCCCATCCACACAAGTAATTTCAAAGTTCAGATCGTTCCTACTGCTTTTTTGCACAATTCACAGAATCATGGAATACCCTGAGCTGGAAGGGACCTGCACAGATCAAGTCTAACAACTGATTCCAGAAAGGGCAGCCTAAAAGCTGAACCACAGTTAAGGCTGGCCTGAAACACCTCCTTGTCTTCATCCAGCTGCTCCCAGCCATTAAAACCACTTCCACAGCCCACTGAAAATGGTGCCAATTTCAGCTTTAAATGGTGGCTTTAGGAAATGTTGCATCACATCTTGGCTCCCTTTTCCAAACTCTGGGGCTTTCTGCTCCTGAAGAGCTTTCCTGGAGCAGGGTGGTACCTGCACCCTGAGCAAGAAGGGAGATGGGCAAGAGGGATCCAGCACAGAAAGCTGGGGAATTACCCAACAGCCTGCAGGATACTCTGAGACTAGAGCCAGAAAAATTCCATATGATCTCTTTCTGGCGCTTGGAATCTCTCTCAAATTAAAAAAAATGCAGATGAAGAGCAATGCCATTATATTTTTGACCCCTTGCTAAACTCTAGAGAAATTATTGCTTCAGAGGGAGAGCTGGATCAAGCTCTTTGCCTTGCCTTGAAAACAAAAGGGATTGCTTTTGGGATGGATGTGCTCATGGGTGGGGATTAATGGATTTTATAGCTTCCTGGCATTGTGGCATGTGCATTTTTTTTTTCTTTTTTGCATCCTGCCTCAGTTGAGCAAGCCTTGGCTTGCAAACAACCCGTTCCTGGAGCTTCTATTAATAGCCCATGCTTCCAGCTTTCCACTGGAAAGGATTTTTTTCAACTGGTTTAATTAAGTGTCATCCAAAGCATGCATGAAAATTTTCTGGGGCTTTAGCTCATGAATGCCACTACCAGGAAGGAGAAAAACTGTTTGAAATGGACAATATAAACATGAATTAGGGTCAGATGTTACCAAAATTGTGTATGTAATAAAAACCATGTATTCAGGATGGTTCCAGTTGCTATTACAGACTGCAGTTTTACACATTATTTCTTGCTCCTATCAGCATTAAATGTGCCTATTGTTTAAGAGGAGTTTATAAGGTGAAAATCCTTAACATTTAAGCTTAACTGTTAGCAGGCAGATCTCCCCTACCCAAAACTTTAAATAGCAACTTGATCACTATAAACACATCTGCCTTTTTAATACTACTTAATCCCCACAGCAACTGCGTGTGGTGAAATCTGGTGAATTTATTGAGTTGTACATTCTGTCACAAGCCATTTTATTGAGAGGCTGTAATTAAATTCAGCCCTGGTAATTGCACAGGTCCCTACTTAGAAGTCTGGAGTTGTCAGGCTGTGGCTGCAGGAATATTCTCCTGGCACTGATGTGAAGTGGGAGTAATTCTGTGAAAGCAAGAGGAATAAAATCAATCTCTGTGAACTGAAAGTCAGGCCCTTGACTGACCCATAGATTATACCATCATCACAGACCTTATTTCATCCAGAGGCTTCAAATTCTCAGCTGGTAAAATATCACAATTCCTTCTACCTTTATGTATCATTACCCTTTTATGTGTCAAGGAATTGAGCTACCAAAAGCTGCCCCATCCAGTAACAAAGCCATTTTCAGCAACAAGAATTCTGATTTAAGAATTAAACCCCAATTTCCAGCTAAGCAGCCCTGCACCCACCCAGAGACCACAACCCTCCTCTGAGCTCAAAAATCCCAAATCAAGCAATCCAGAAGAGCCTCACACCTCCTTTTTTTTCTGATTCCATCCTAATTCTTCCTCTAAACCGCACTCTGGGTCATGGGTTTGATCTGGGAAAAGGAAGGACAGTGACAAAATCACTTCAAAGGAAACTGCTCCATCGACCTGATGCACCTCAGCTAAAGAGAAATCAAATGAAGGATTTTCTTCACATCCTGGTTCCAGCAACCAGATTTTCAGCTGTGTATTTGTGGGGATTTATTCCCACAATATTTTATTCTTGTTCCCTCCCCCCTGTCCCCCTTCCCCAAGAAAAGATACTGGAATAAAGAGATTATTCTGAGGAGTTACAGCCCTGCACAGAACAGCATTTATGGTACTAATAAAACTACCCAAGGACTGGTGTCCTGTACATGCCTGCCAAATTCATAGTAAAGGCAGCCTAAATGACATCACATGTTGTTTTCTGTCAGTTCAGATCCAGTTTATAAGACCTGATGCAGAGAAATCAGAAGCTGGACCAGGCTCAGAAGAATCAGACACATCCGTGCTCCACTGATTACATTTTCAGACTGCAACATTCCCTTATTCCCTCACTGATGTCATACAGATATTTCACTTGCCCTTTTGGCTGATTACATCCAAAATACAATTGACAATTTGAGGCCAGCTGGACCCAAACATAAAGAATTCACACAATTATTAATAACCCCCCCAGCAGCTGGCATGGCAGCATATTAAGGTCAGATCAAAAAAAAAGGCTCCATCTCTTCCCAGTACAGGTTTATTGTGCATTCATTGTATCTCAGGAGGTCACCATGGCAGAGAAGGAGGGGAACCAAGTTCAAAAGAGACATGTAAGTGGTTCCAAGATTTATCCTTTCTTTCAGGCATTACTCCACACTTGAAGGCCGTGAAAAGAGCACACAGGGCTTCAAAGGCTTCCATATGAATTGGTCTGTAAACCTTGAGGGACTGAGATGGAAAAAAACCTTGGTTCGTAGCCATGACTTTCAAGTCAAGACAAAACACAAGAATTAATAACACATCCAAGGGGCAAGAGCTGATCAGACACAGGAGGACAAAAGATCACGTGCCATGAGCCAACTCTGTCCCTCTCAGGTCACTGGAGATGTGTCCTGCCCCTTAGGCTTTTTCCACTCACTGGGAAGCTGGAACAGTTCTGGCCTGGCATTATTCTCACCAAGTTTTGGATTCTCACCTTCATTTCATGGCCCAGGGCTGTTTCAGGAGCGTTAGAGATGAAGACGAACACGACTGCAGGATGCCAGTTTTTACAATGGAATTTTGTAGTGGTTCTGAGAGGGCTTTGTGTGTTTGGCATTAGAAAAGTTGGTTTCCCCCCCCCCCCCCAAAAATAAACTAAATGTGAAGAGTTTTGATTCTATACAAGCACTTTTTATTAATACAGCTTGTATTAATACAGAGGAAAAGAAAAGCCCTGTATTTGTCAAGTAAACATCTCCCCTGCCTGGATGAGAACCAGACACTTCCTCCTCTCATGACTGTAACAAGGTGACATCATGTTCCAAGGAGGAAGTTGTCACCCATCACTACCAAACCACAGCCACTTCTGCTACAACACCAGCAGTCCCCATCCTGTTCCCACTCAAACTACACTCACACACAACTGCAGGCAGGGAAGTGAGCGCTGAATCAGACCTAAATGTTTATGGAGAAAACCTGGTGGGAGGTGCAGCAGAACCTGGTTTCCACCAATGGACAAGGATCAAGCAGCACATCCGTCCCTCACACAGCCATTTCCTGACCACACCTGCCCATCTGCAGGTGTTCTCTCCACTCTGCAGCACCCATACTGCCTGCAAATTAGCTCTTGTGCTTGCTGAAATCATTAACCTGTGGGAGGTCCTAACTAGATTATCCCCAGTTTAATAAACAGAGACTCCTGTGGCATGTTCCCCAAGCCGCTGAACTTCCTCCTCCAGCTCTGAGCCAGCCCAGCCTGGCCTCACAAGCTGTCTGGTGTTTTCCTAGACTTGTGAAGAGTCCAAGGTTTGGGGCATAAAGCTTCACTCCTGGGCAGGACCTGAGCTGCCCACCCACAGAGAGACACCCATCCTGTGGCAAACTGGTTTGGGAAACTCCTACACACAAGATCTAACTTTTGTTTTATCCATGCACCAAGTCTTTAGGGGCAACTGTTGCTTTCTACACCTCGGCTTAAATGTGGTATTAGAAGGAAATTATTTACTATAAGGGTGGGGAAGTCTTGGCACAGGTTGTCCAGAAAAGCTGTGGCTGCCCCATTCCTGTCCAAGGCCAGGCTGGCCAACAGGGGTTGGAGCAACCTGGGATAGTGGGAGGTGTCTCTGCCCATGGCAGGGGCTGGGACTGGATGGACTTTAAAGTCCCTTCCAACCCAAAACATTCTGGGATCCCATGAACAGTTGGAACTGCCCCTGGATCTGGGCAGGATGGCTCAGTGGGAGATGCTCCATACAGCTGCCACCTTCCCCTTTATGACAGTGTTTGCATTGCAGTAGGACTGACTGGTTCAGAGTCCTCAGCTGTGGTCCTGGTTCCATGGCCCAATTCTGCTTCTAAGAACACATTGCACACCTACATTTTACTCAGCTGCACTACAAAAGCTTTCCAAAACTTTTTCCATTCACAGTGGAAAGAGTCTCTGCCCATCAGGCTGAAAAGTCCTTTGTAGCCCATCAGTAGCCAAACTCTTCTCTTGGGACACTGATATAATCCTCAGAAATCTTATCTGAAGAAAAGAAAAGCCTGCTGGAAAGTATCATTAACTGACAGCCACTCTGGAATGAGATATTTTTTAAGCAATATTGGAATATTGGAACAGAGAATCCTGTGACACAGTCCCTGGCTGCTGAACTGGCCTTGCCTGGCTTTTCAAGGAGTCTGGAATCTTGCCAGGCCCATGAAGAGCCCCAATTTGGAGGCACAAACCACTCAGGGTGTTGCAGTTTAGGAACTTCCCCCTACCCTGCACCAACTCAGTGCTGTGCAATAATTTGGGAGGGCTCGCCAGGATCTCCTTCCCCAGTTCCTGCTGCTTGGAGGCTGTGCAAGGGAATTTCATTCATATGTAAAACACCACCATCGAATCCCCCAGATCCAAAAATATCTATGCTGTACATATGTAGCTGCTTCTAGGGACAAAAGCAATGTGGTGGAAACACACTTGGACAAATGGGAAGGGAAGCTTCCAAAAGCTGAGCCCTTTTTGGTGGGCTCTGAAAACCAACCAAAGCATCTCCCAGTTCACATTTGCATGTGAAATCTACAAGTTCCTTCTTTTACCTACATAGGAAGCCAAAAGCACACTCCTCTGGATCTGCAGATGTCAAGTGGGAGGGACAGGGATTACCTCCTTACTTCCAGTGTTCCCCACACCAGCTTCTCAGGTAGCTCTTCACAAAAATAATCACTTTTTACTTATGGTATGAGGCTCTAGGTGAGCTTAATTAATTTGAATTAAAACCACAACCTCTCAGCAACAAAGCCACCTCCCATTATAGACAGCCAGCAACCAGCATGAAGAAATG
Source organism: Molothrus aeneus (assembly GCF_037042795.1). Taxonomy (NCBI): domain Eukaryota; kingdom Metazoa; phylum Chordata; class Aves; order Passeriformes; family Icteridae; genus Molothrus; species Molothrus aeneus. Next base: position 4,971,427 of record NC_089674.1, on the reverse strand, counting down.
GAATGACATTCCCATTGTCACAGAGGAGGTCCCAACACCAATTGCAGGGTATCAAGGGAAGAAAAGAGTTCTCCCAGAAGCCATAACTTGTAAATGTCCATCCCTGCATTCCTTGCAATGCACACGGCTTCCATGGAGTGAGGGCTGTGAAAAGATGCAGGCACAGCCCCAAGCTGCTAACAACTGGCAGTTCCTGAGTGTGATTAAAGTGTGCCAGACAGGAGGAGCTCATTTGTATTCCTCAAACAATTCTCCCTCTCACCAGAAAGATTAAAAAAAAAAAAATCCAGTTTCTAAGAAACAGATGGGATCTACGAAGTCTAAAGGCACTGGGGCTGAAGGAAAGAGGGGAAAAATGGCTCTGCTGATCAAAGACATCAAATCCCACTCCACAGGCAGCACTCCAAATCCATCCCAAGTGGGGAATCCTGCAGTTGGTTACAGCCTTTGCTTCTTTCAGGTTCCACTTGCTTCCCTCCCGTGGCACACAGAGCTAATTTCCAATGTGGAGAGCTGAAAGGTCCTGCCTGACCAGGGCATTTTCTGCTTAGTCAAGCTCACAGGAAGGAAAAAGCAGCCAAGGTGTTGAACCTTGAACTGGTGGGGAGGCAAAAATTCCCTGCCCAGAAAAACAGGCCAAGAAAAGAGCTGGTGGCATCACTTCCTACTGCTTCTTTGAAGACCTTGTCAAGACTTGAAGGTGATTAGGACACTTTAGCTAGCAAGGTTTAACACACATGCTCTGAAAACCTATCACAAGCAGCTAATGATGTTATAAGAAGCGAGGTGGATAATAACATTTTATTTTAAGATTTTTTTTCCATCCACAGCCGACCTGGAGGAGCCAACTTTTACACCAGCCCCCATGAAAACATCATGTACATTTCCCATGGATGTAAGCGGCTGGGTGAGACACAGCCCATCAGAGAGACCCACCAGCTCTTTACTCCTGTGTCATCTCTAAGGCCTGCATCTTGGGGATGAGAGCACTGGACAAAGAAAGCAAAAATTTGGGGGTTTTGGGGACTTTTCACAAGGGCATGTACTCATAGGACAGAGGAGGTGGCCTTAAGCAGAAGGGGGGCAGGTTTAAATGACATATTAGGAAGAAATTCTTTATTATAAGGGTGGTGAGGCCATGGCTCAGGTTCCCCATACCTGGAAGTGTTTAAGGATAGACTGGACAGGGCTTGGAACCATCTGGGTAGTGGAAGGTACCCTGCCCATGGCAAGGGGTGGAACAAGATGATCTTTAAGGTCCCTTCCAACCCAAACCATTCAGTGATTCTGTAAAAAAAGCACTTCAAAGCAGCTCTTCAAGCAAAAGAACACTTCCCCATGCAGTGGGAAAGCAGCATCATTGATCCCCAGCATTAAATTGAATAAGAGGCATGAAGTGCTATTGCATCAACAGACAACACAGGTTAATTTCTCCTGAAATAAATCCCTCTTTTTGGATGCATGAAAAAATCTAGGTCAGTCACATCTGCACTGTCAGAACTGCTGCCACTCCAGCCCTTGTGTGTTCCAAACTAAACCAAGCTCCAGCACGCATGGAATTGATTCCGTCCCCTCCTTCTTGCACAGGAAGAGGCTGGAGCAGAATGGGTCAAAACAAACAGAGAAAGTGACCCCTCACCTGCTCTTTAAAAAATATCAGTGCTACCAAGTGGCAGAAGGATGGAGAGGAGAAAGGGGCAGGATCCCCAGCAGCTCTGGGGAAGGAAAAGATGGAAAACAGATAAAAACCTCCTGATTGACTCAAAAACAAGCCAGGCTAGACTGCAGAGGTTTCACAGGACTCCAGCCCAACATCAGGGCAAATGACTTCACCTTTCAGCACTGAGAGGGAATGATGGCCCAGCTCAGTGTGTGACACCAGTGTTAAACATCCCACCACACCACAGGTCTCCTGCATCATCCCAGACACAGACATACGGCTCCTGAGTCCCTGTGTGCTCCCCACAGGAGCCCGTTCCTCACAGCACAGAGAGCTGGCAAACAATAGCTATGGCCCAAAGGGTCAAAAAACTCCCCCTCAGCACACACAGAAACACATAACACATCTGAGGTCTGCACAGCTGTTTCCTCCTGTGCTCTCTGGCAAGGGACATCAAGGACTTGGCATATCTCCATGAGCCCCCACTGGAATCCCCCCCAGAACAATGGGGCATCCCATCCAGCACTGCTGGGATGCTGGGAGCAGAGCAAGCCCTGGACAGAGGCTGCACAATCCGCTGCAGGCAGAGTCTAATGGACTTAGAGGGGTTTAAAAGCTCGGGAAGAGAAGCTCACACCAGGGAACTGCCCAGCTCTGCTTACAGGCCCACTTTCTCATTAAGGATTTTAAGCCTGCCCTGAATGAAAGGTACAAACACAGCAGCAGGAAGCTGGGAGCTGGTGAAGCAAAGAGATTTAGGGTGAATCGGGGCCAAGGCTGGTTTTGGGGGTGTAAAAAGGACCAAGGGGAGCTGGAGAGAGGAGGGACAGGGCAGGAGGGACTCTGAACCTCTGTGTGGTGATGTCATTATTCCAGTCACAGATAGCAAGGATTCCTACTCATAGAAATCCCCAATAATGTGTAGACACTTTCACTATGTTTCTAGAGAATTAAACATTTCTTTGGGGCAGAAGAAGCGCTGCCAGAAAGAGAAACGAGTTCCAGAGCCAGGGCAGTCTGTCTGCAGGGCCGGTCCCAGAGCACAGTTCCTCTTTCATCTCTAGGTGCAAAGAGAAACAAAACTGGGGCTGGTGCCTGTGGAACAATGCAGTGCTGTGTACACACAGCCAGGGACCTGGGGAGACACTGCAGCTCTGTGGTCGCTGCTCTTGGATGCAAAACACTTGGTTTTATAATTCCAGCTCAGCCACAAGTCCCTGCCTGACCACTGCTGTCACCCCCTTCTGTCTCTGCTTCCCTTCTCTTCCTCTTCCCATTTAGACTCTACACCAGCACAGGACTAACCCTAATAACACAAAATAAATGCACCCAGTCAGGTAGAATAGAATTTAATCTCCACTGGTGGGTTTAAATACCACCCCACATCCTCATCCTGTCTAAACCCCACTTTAAGCTGAGACTGTCACAGAGTCTGATCTCCTTTGGGGCATTCTCTGTCACACTTAGATCAAAACCCAAAAGGTGAGGAATCATTCCTGACTAGAAACATCTCCTTCCAGCAAGGTGGTGATCTTCACAATGACCTGGGAGACCTGGTGTCACCTCACTTTGAGTTGGATTGTGGCTGGGCAGCTCAAACCCTGCTCAAACCCCTGCCGTGCGGCCCACAGGAGCTCTTTAATTGCAGGGTCAGGAATTAGGGAGCCAACAGCAGCCCATGTGAGGCTCCCCTTCATTTCCTGAACTTCCCAAGATACACAGGCTCCCCTCCCCAGCCTTCCCTCCCCATGTCATTAGGATAACTGCTGCTCAAGTTCAAAAGGCTGTTGGCTTCCAAGCCACCAGGCCAGAAAAAGCTATCATTTCTCTCACTGTAATTTCTCTCTATGATTATAACAGTGGTTGACTGAGTCAAGAGAGGCAATGTCAGCAAGAGATTTCACCCAAGGACAGCAGATACCAGAGAAGAAGCAGAGTCTGGGAGGAGGGGCTCAAATGTGTGTGGGAGCTGGCCTGGATGGATGGAGTTCTCACTGGGACATTAAACAGGCTCAGGGATCAGAGAGCCAGTAAATATACAGAGCTTAACTTTTTCATCCCTTCTGCAGGGCTGGGAGCAGACAGAGGCAATCCTGCCCCTGCTCAAATCAGGGGGAATTTTTCCACTGATTTTGATGGGGATTTCACCCATCACAGTTAATCAGCAACCAAACCATCACCAGGCTCCAAGAGGCCACCCTGTTCCTAGCAGGGATTCTTCCTCCTCTAACAGCTCCAGGGACTGGGTAATATCCTGGGGTATTAACCTAGCTCAGATTGGGAAAACAGGGACTCAAAAATAAGTGTGCAGAGCCAGACATTGGGCTTTGGTGATCCTTGGAGATCATCCCTTGCAACTCAGGATGGTTTGTGAGTCTATGAAAAATGCCATTTTTAGCTCACCAAAACTTTAGCCTCTTGTAAGGGCAACTTCAGACAGAATCCTTTTCCAAAACTCTGGAAGGACTGTTCTCTTTCCATTGAATACAGGAAAGTTTAGGGAAGCAACCAGAACAGGTTGGAGCGTATTTAATACTCTTCTCTCCATCAAAATTCTCTGCGGAGCATTCTGGAATTCTCCTTTCAACTTAATGCCCAAACACTGCATTCTGACATTTCAAAAGGGCGAGAATCCAAGTTTCTTTCCCAGAGCAATGTTATCCTAAAACCCAGAGGGAGGGCTTTTCAGCTAACATACCCACACCAGTATTTTTCTAAGGTGGGGACCAAGAAAAGGACTGTGCAAATTGTCACTGCAGAAAAACAAAGATATCACAATACGTCATTTCAGGCAAAACCAACTCTGTTTGTTCCTCTGCTAGCAAAGGCAGCTGGAGCCTTGCTTTTGGCACTGCAGAGGGGAGAGACAGAAGGATCATAGCTGGAATTCCTGCTCAGATGGCCTCAGGGGAGCCAGCAGAAAAAGCAATCAGCCCTAACTCCTGAGTGGAGCAACCTAGGGAGGGCTCAGGAAAGCAAGGGACTGAGAGACAAAAGGGCAGATTTGGATCCTCACCCCCAGCCCCTTTTCACTGATCAGCTGGGAAGACCTGGATTGGAGCTAGATCTGCTTCCCACCAGGAAAAATCTCCTCTGGTGCCACAAAAACCACACAATTGTTCCATTTGACACCAGGACCCATCTGATTCCCCCTCCCTGATGCTGCAGGGATGAATTTAGAGAGGAACAAGCAAATAAGGACAGGGCTTGGATAAAACAGGTTACATTCCTGTGCATTCCCTGGATGTGTCTGCCATGAGAATTAAAGAGGCAACATTGAATTTGATCTGAGCTGAAAATGAGGTTCACCAAAGCAGATCCTCCAGATGATTCCTGGCACTGCAGATCAATGCCAAAACTCACCAAAGTCAGAATTTCACCCACAATTTTTATAAACCAACCATCAGTGGAAACCTATCCAAGGTTCTTGGTTCAATTTCACTGAAAACTGCATGCAAAATAAGTATTTCCCTAAAACGATTGTAAACAGCCTTAAAGTGCCCTCCAGCACAAAAATGTGAAATAAATTGAAGCATGAAGCTAAGGAAGCTGTTTTTGTGCCCAAAGTGAGGGTCATGCATAGAGCAGAGAAACAGATGGAGTAAAGGTATTTGTAAATAAATCATACAAAGTTTGCTAAAAGCACTAATGAGGAAATTGGGTGGTTTTTTCCACAGATCTCACATCCAAAAAGATGTGTATTTTCCTAAAAAAGACTGAAGAACAGAGACACAGCTGGATACAAGTCCACGGGAGGAACAGATTCCCTTTGTAAAATCCCAGCATTTAAAACATACAATGAGATAAGAGTGTCATTTTCAGGCTGCAATTTGTGATATTGTGAATCCAGTTCACCAAATATTGTCCTCTTAATCATAAGAGAAAAAATGTTGCCATCCACCACAGCTTCCACCTGCTCTGGGGAAGCCCAAGGGCCACCCACCAAGAGAGTGTTGACCAGAGCTTCACTGTGGAAGAACTTTTCCAAATGCTGTAATTTTGCCCAGAGAAACAGCTGAGCTGACACAATGCAGAGGCTCCAAAGCTTTGAAGTCTACTCTGGATCATTCATCCTGCTTTCTGCTGCTCCAGTTGCTGATTCTCACCTACCAGAAATGTCTCTCCATCATCCTATTTAGTACAATTAGTCCTTGCTGCAGTCTCAGGAGGATTTTTTTGTTGTTTAGAGATGGTTTTGTATTTTGGTGTCTTTATCTGAGATACTCAGGATGGTAAAGTTTAATCCCTAGTCTCCTCTAAATGGTTTGCTCATGGTTATAATCCAAATTTATGCTCATTTTCACAGCTGTAAAAGGAGAATTTGTAAAATGCAGTATTCTCCTCCCACCTCCCTAACTCAGAAAAGCATTACATTATCATTAGTGAAGTATTTAGATATTACAGCCATAAAGGCAATAAATATTTACACACATAAAGGATTTCTGAAACAGGAGGCTCTGCAGAGGTAAAATTAGGCATCCAAAGTACAGGGCTACTCCATAAAAAATTTGCCAAACCAATTTCTACTTTCAAAAAGCGCCACTGAGGGGAACAGTGCTGCTGAAAGGTCACATGCAGATGACAGAGAATGTTATTTTGATCTAATTCAACTTAACAAGGAGAACAAAGTGATAACTCAAGTGTGAACCAGGTACTCTAACAAAGGAACAACCAGTGAAACAAAGTCAATGAACTGAGGCTGAAAATAAAAAAAAAATAAATAGCATTTCAGTGCTATTGATTTAAATTGACAGCAAAGATTTGAAGGAGAACTGGGTATTAGTGTGCACAAAGGGATCATCCACAGCCACATCCCCTCTGTGGGTGAGGCTATCTTCAGACACAAACCTCACACTCTGAAGTGAAAATGTTATGAAAAATAATTTCCTGAATTATTTTAAGATTATTGCTTTGAAGCATTAACTAAGACCAACTTCCAGCCTCCTGTCAACCCATTCAAGTCCACCCACCAGGCCAGGGATCAAGGACTGCTCACAATCACGCTCTGGGGGACGAGGATGCTCCAGTCCACGCAGGGCTTGGCTGGAACTGAGGAGAGTTAAGCTGGTTTCTGGCTGTGCTTAAGATCTCCTTATACCCATAGACTGGACAACAGACACTAATACATGCTCTGAAACAGCTTCTTTTATTCCTCTGTACCTGAACTCCCCTCCTTGTGGAGTGGCAGCACCTGAGAGTACATGAAAGACTGTGAGATGCTCAGATTTTGGATCACTTCTCATCTTTATCCCTCATTCCCACATGCAGCAACTGAGCCTGGGACACCATGGCAGATTTTTACACCTATCAGCTGCCCTGCAACAAAGGGCTGTTTTTTTCCTCGGGCTCAAACAAAGTTACAAGGTTATGACTATGACTTGCTTGTGGAGTTTTAAGATCCTGCGGCAAACATAAGCAGGGACGGATAGCCTGGAAGTCATTCCTGAGGCATTTTAGAGGCAGAAGGGATTAGATTAGATACCAAAAGTATCTAATCCTGCTGCCAGCACAACAGTCAGTCTGCCTGTCTTTTTTATTTTGGGGTATTTTTACTTCACAATTCCTCTCTTTCTCCAAAGGAGGAGCCCAAGTGGAGCTACACTAAAAAAAATCCTGGTGGCTAAAGCAGATCCCGAAATAAGTGGTCCAGTTTTCAAAGACACACTGAACACTGGCATCAGTGGGTGTGAGAAACACAATAGATATCTTTCCACAGACAAGGGACCAAGGCACAGGAATGTGGGGGATCTGCTCCTCACTCCGGAGCCAGACGTCACAGAGACAACTGGTTCCAGCAGCAGCACAGCCAAAAACCTGCTGAAGTCACACCACCAGCAAGGGAAGACAAATGAAATGAGTGACAACTGCAAGATGGGGAAATCCTGGGGTCCTGCTTTTCCACCCCTATTCCCACAAGCTTTGCCCAGCAACTTGACCAGACATCACCCACTGGTTCAGAACAAGGTGACTCCCAAAGCTCCTGTTCTTATCTGGGAAAGAGAAAAGCCCAGCTTTGGTGGAAGAGGAAACCAGGCACTTACTGATCATGGTGGTGCCCCCAGCCAATGCAGCCTTGGTCCCTTGGAAGAAATCATCAGCAGATGTCATCCCCTGCTCTGGCATCTGGAACCGGGTGTGGACGTCGATCCCTCCAGGAATCACCATCCTGCCGTGGGCCTCGATAGTTTTCACTCCCCCTGGCACGATCAGGTTCTCCCCTATTTGCCTGGGGAAAGAGGTTTTGAGGAGCAGGTCAGGCACACCCAGGTAAGCAGCCTGTAAACAAATACCCCTGTGCTACTTAGCCTAGCTGCTGTTGTCTTTTTCCATATAAAGCAGGGCACAGGATCAGGACACGTAGGGCTGAGGGTGCTTTATTCTTCCCGTGGAAGCAGTTGCCTAACGGTGAGTTAAGTGTGCAATTCCTTCAGGACTTTAGGATAACATTAAAAGGAAGGGAAAGAAGGAGCCCCTCTGGAAGGGGCCGTGCAGGTCATGGATGATCACTGCACCCAACACAGCTTTCCAGTGGCTGGGCTTTTTAAAGCAACAGCTCAACACTTGATTCCAGCTCTCTAACAGCTATTGGTTTGGAACAATGAAAGAATTTTTGCTTCTTTATTTTCTACCTTCCTCTCATATGTAAGTATTACAGAGTCTCTACACAAACATAAATTCAGGCAGATATTGGTTACCAAATTCCTGGTGAGACCCTCAGAGGTCTCTCCAGTCCAGCTCTTCACAGACCTATTTTTAGCAGTGCAGTAGTGGATGCAATTAATTAGCTGTCTCTGGCTAGCTCCTTTAACTTTTAACCTTGATTGAAAAAGCACATGTGCTGGCTGTTTAGCCAGAACAGGAAAATTCCTTGTTTGTAACCTCTAGCTTGTCTGTTTTTTCCTAGGAATAATTTTCCAAAGAAATCTGTAACACATTTAGTGTGCCAGGAACATATGTTCCAGGCCTGAAAACACAGAAAGAAGTCTGAACCTCTTCCACTACAGGGTCCTTTTTTACTTGAAGAGGGGTTGGAGTGATCTCTGCATCACAGACCCAGAGAAGTCATCACTGCAAGAGACTTCCAGAGGTCACCTTAGTCCAGCCTCCAAGTCTAAAAGAGAATTGTGTTAGGATGCTGAACTCTGAATTCAAAATATCTGAAGTCATAACTCAGTGAGACTTTACAGCACAGATAACTTCAAACACATGTGTCATCTCAGCATGGGGCTGCTCTCATGGCTAAAATTAAGCACATGTAAGTACCTCCTTGGAGCCAGCAGGGTTTGGGCCTGGTTGTTTATTTATTAAATACCCTGCTTTTAAAGCTCCTTCATTAAACACCAGGATAGACGTGGAAATATTAATTTTTCACTGTAATTTAATAGATCTCTCTGAGATTAAGCTATTCCAGCCAATCTGCAGTGCATTTCTGTACATACCCAATCCCACCATAAGGCTTCACTTACTTTATCAACCCATCCTCCATGTAAATGTCTGCATAGAAGGACTGGTCGTCATTAACTATTTTACCACCTTTGATCAAAAGACGATCGCTCTACAACAAAAGAAGCACAACACAAGACACAATTATTCAATGGGAGAGCTGACAGTCTGCAGTGTCACTCCAGAGATGAAAGAGGAGGGAAGGCAACAACCTCTGCATTATTCACCAGCACACATCAAATCACAAGTCAACTGCTGCACTTTCAACTGGAAAGATAAAATGCTTTATTTCATCTGCAAGGCCTTTCATCACTGATGATCCAAAAAAACCCCAAAATCAGAATGAGGAAAGAGGTGGATTCCAGTGATCTTATCTACTCTGGCAGCTTCACTCCCACGTGAAGCCTGCCACCATCACCTGCAGCAGCACCACTAAATAGCACTTGGAGGGATGTGTTAGAACCACATCTCGTTTCTTTCTGCCTTGGTCGTGTGCAAAATTTCCTATACGCATCCACACCGTGGAGTCACTGCTTGGCTCAATGTGAGTCAATTGCTGTCAGGGAAATGGCCCAAAAGTCTGTTGCCAGGGGTTACACAACACAAACAAACTCCTTTGGTCCACTTCAGTGATGTTTCGATGCAGTGGATCCAGAGCACCACTGCAGAACCAGATGGAAATTTGCACGTATTTAGCAAATTAGGGTTAAGGGAAGGATATACAAAACAGTTATTAAAATTTCCTCAAATTAGAAGACAGTTTGGCAGGAACAGGAAGGTAATTATAAAAAGGCAGCTATCAGGCAGCACAACTTTATCCCAGCCCAGGTTATAGCTTGCTTCTGCAAGATTTTAGGTAAAAAAAAAATGTTGCCGTTTGTGTTTTTGTGGGTTTTTTTGCAGTAGTCATAAACAAGAGTGAGACCCACTGCAGAGCTCCTGATGGGGAGGAGAGTTAAAAGTGGCTGCTACATCCCCTGGTTCCTTCATTCCCCACATCACAGATGCATTTTTACAGCAGATGAATATTTAAAGCAAAGCACATACATGCTGTGAATCTTTGGTTTAAACCACACCTTTGGCCCTCAGAGCTGCGCTTGTACTTACTCTGATTCTTTTTTCCCTTCTCAGGAGGGGAACAAAGCAATACTACCACAGCCAAAGACTGGGGAAATCAAAAGCTGGACTTTTAACTCAAGAGGTGCCACGGACTTAGAGAAAATATATGTAAGAATTTATAGAAAAATACATATAAAACATTGACGGGGATGCTCAGGGCCCTGATTTTGAAGTGCCAACTCCACTCGTTGAAAGAAGGAACAATCAGGCATTTTCCCAAATTCCTCATAATAAAACTGAAGAGTTGGAGCATCAAATTCTCAACTGACACGGTTCTTTTAACACCAAAAGAGCTCCAAGAATTGCATCAGATACTGATTTATACCATTAGATCCATCTTTTGTAACACTGCTTAACATCTAGGAAATGTTAAGACCATCTCCCTCCTTTTCTGCTTCTCCTTCCTCCTCCTGCTGCAGTGGAGAGTTCCCCTGGATAATGCCACTGATTTCAAATAAAAAGAAACCCCCAAAATTTAAATTTAGGAGCTGCTGCAAATGCCAATAAGCCTGAGTGAATTAATGTGGGGTGTGAAAAACCCACTTGTCTTTCAATACCAGCCTCTCCAGCAAACTGTTCTATATGTTTACCATTTCCAGAAATACTGCAGTGTTGATGCCCACCTCCACTGCAGGCTCCTCATGCCTTTAAAATGGGAAAGTCTGGGCATGGATGTCACCAACAGCTCAAGTCTTCATACACTGGGCATCAATTACAGAAGAAGAAGGGAAAAATATACATGTAAAGTGGCCACAAAACGCAGCCTAGAACATTTTAATGATGCTTCTGGCAGTAACCAGGGCTGCTGCTGGGCTCTTGAGAGGGCTCCGAGATCAGGACGAATCCTCTTGCTCATCTCAACCACCTTGGAGACAAAAGCACATGCAGCTCACATCCCTGTGAGGGCCTGCCACCAAATCTGTGTCTATTCAGCAGCAAAATCAGGGCAGCCACACATCCATTATCCTCCTTTTTCCAGTGTTAGCCTCAGCTGATAATCCCAGGTTTGCACAACAGTAAACAGAAGCAGAATCTGATTTTCCTACTCCTTTGCGGGAGGATTGGGTGCACAGAACATAAATCAGAGCGTTCAGCCAGAAGAAAAATGCGTCATGCTACTCCTGGCCCGTGACAGGGATTCAGTAGGAACCTCTATCGCCCTTTAAACAGAGGCAGCTTTTTAAACTCTTTACCATTGGACTCTTGGAGGGAAACTGACTCCCCTTTCCAGAGAAAAAATAATTAAAAAAAAAGAAGAATGCACCATTTAGCAATAACCATTTTATACATCCCCTGCCTTCCTTAAGCACTGCAATTGTACAATCCAGCGACTCCTGCCCAAACCCGACACGTCAAAGCCCCGTTTCAGAGCTCCTTTTCCTGCCCCCGAGGATGAGGAAGGAGGACGGGGAAGGGTGTGTCCGTGGGGAAGGTGAGGAACCGCTGCCAAGGATGAAAAACTCCTGTGTCCAAAAAAATAAGCAGCTCCAGCAGCCCGTTAGTCGAGGATATCTTACGTAACCAAAAGTTGGTACCCTTGGATCTGCAATACCTGCCCTAAATCGGCTCCCTTAACAAGGAGACCGAGGGAGGGGTTTATATAACGGCTCCTTCCCTGCTCCCCCAGGACCGCACCGAAACCTGCGCCTTGCCAGAAGCTTCCTGGAGAAGAAAAGACTATCCTGGAAAATCCCCAGCGCCAGCCCGGCGGGGATTGGGGTCTCCAGCTGATGCCCTCGCCGGGGCCGCCCTTCGCCGGGTTGGGGCGGGCGGGGATGGAACGCCCGGGAAGGCACCGAGCCCCTCCTAGGCACAGCCCCAGGGCTGGAAGAGCCCCTCCGGGCACAGCCCCAAGGCAGGGACCCCTCGCCGGGCACAGCCCCAGGGCACCGAGCGCCCGAGCGGGGGTCCCCGGTGCTGTCCGGGGGTCGGCGCTGCGCTGCTGCGGGGCGATGCCGCTGAATCCGCCCCCGGCCGGGCTCGGCTCCGCCGACCCCGGCCCCCCCAGCGCTGCAGCACAGGAAGCGCCGCATTATCCCTGATCCCATTATCCTGCCCCAGCCCCGCATCGCTCCGGCACACAAAGGGCTCCATCCCCGCGCACCCCTCCCCCTTCTCCGCCGCTATTCCCCTGCGCTCCACTCACCGTGATCCGCGGAATATTTTTCTTCCCCTGATAAGACATCTTGGGAAATCAACCCCCGATGTATTTATTCAGTAATGTTATATGTTTTTTAAAGAGAAGCGCAGCGGCTGCTACACCGCTATTGTCTCCCGCGTAGCAACTGCTCCGCAACCTCCCCTTCACCAGTGTGTAAAGGGAAAAAAAAAAAAAAAAAAAAAAAAGAAAAACCCACACAAACAAAAAAAACCCCAAACGCAACAAAAAAAAAAAAAAACCGGAACAAAAATAAATCCCCCGAGGCTAAATCACGGCGAACCCAGGGAAGGGGAGCGAGGGTGGGGGGAGCGGTGCGAGAGGTGATCGGTGCTCTCCGCAATGGCCGGAACGGCAGACGCAGCCAACCCTGCGCGCCTCCCTTTCTTCCCTGTGCCCGGAGCCCGGCCCGGCCCAGCCCCAGCAAAGCCCGGCCCAGCCCAGCCCAGCCAAGCCCAGCCCAGCCCCGAGCAGCGGCGGGGCGGCAGCCGCGCATGCGGCCCCCGCCGCTCCCGGGCCCCGTCCGCCCGGCGCGCTGCGCCATTGGCTGAGTGCCCGCGGGGATGCAAATCAACGGCGGCTTCCGCCCAATGGCAGAGCGAGGGACGCGCCGGAATGCAAATGAGCGGAAGGAGGGGCTGCGCGGTCCGGGCGACAGGGCGCGGGAGCAGGGATGGGGAGCGGGAAGGCGTCGGGATATCTCGGGATATATCGGGATACACGGACCGGAATCCATCGGAACACGCCAGGCACCGCCCGCCCGCCCGCCCCCCCGCTCCCATCGAAACGCTTCCCGCGGGCCCCGGGTTAGTGAAGCTGCAGCGCTGGGCGGGGCAGCCGCGGGGCTCTGGGAAATGAGCCCTTCGGGGGATGCGAACGCCGCGTTTTATTCCCCGCAGGGGCTGCGAGATCCCCCGGGAGGAGCGGGAACGACCCCACTATTGTCGGGTGTGCGGACACCGCCATGCATCCCCCGCTGAGGCTGTACCCCATCCCGGGAGGAGCGGGAGCCATCCCCCACTCCCGGGGCTGCGGACAGCCTCCATCCGAGCCCCCGCACGAAAGGAGCAGAGCACGCCCGGTGGGGACCTCGCTGCTTTCGATCTTCTTTGTCCTACCCCACCCTTCCTGGCGCTCCCAATTAGCAAATTGGGGGGGGGGGGGGGGGGGAGGGAATGAAGATCTGAAGCCACTCCCGACGCTTTGTTTTCCCAGTCTGCCTTCTCCCACACCTCGTCCAGAAAATGCAGCCCGGATCCAACCCCCCACAGACACCTGTGGTCACTAACCTGAAACCTTAGTGCCAGGGAAATGTGGGCTCAGAGCTACGCACCCGGGCGTGGGGGTCCTCTCCATGATGCCTCGGGCCATTCCTTACTACTCCAGTGCTGCCAACTCCGTGTTCCATGTTTCAGTCACACTTGGAGTCAAATTTCTCAGTCCCTGAACTCCATAAGCTGGTACTTCAAGGAAAGAAATGCATTAAATGGCATAAATATCTCCTCATTGTTTACAAGGCACTTGTCCGAGTGCAGGAAAAGGAGGTGGGATCCGTGGCCAAGCAGGTTCCTCTGACATCAGCTGTGCTGGGGTAAGGTACAACACAATTTTTGGAGAACTCAATACCACAAATTCACTTCTGCTTGAAGATTATAACTAATAATTAAGGATCAAAGACTTACCTTCTTCCGTCACTCACGATGAATTTCACATCACACAAACTGCATCTTTGCCTGCCACAAAATTGTGATCTCTACGTACCCAAACACACCATGTACAGCCAGTAGGAAATGAAACCTTTGGTCTAGGAGAGCAATAAATCATTATAAAAACATAATCTGTTCAAAGAGACTCCTATCAGGACCTTTTATGTTTGTTTCTTCACAGGAAGCTCAAAGGAATATAGAAAGTAGTTTTTCCTGGGTATAGGTAGGATATCCCACAATACTTAAGGAGATGATATGTCAATCAGTTAATATCCAATTAGCAACAAATGAAAAAGTGGCTCATTATGACAGTGACAAAATGATTAATTTGTCAGCCTGTAGGGTTTATTTTGATTTAATGATTAGAATAGACAACCCTGAATGAATTATCCTGAGCCTCTGATGTGTGCTTGAAGAAGTTTTGAAACCTTAGCATATTTTTGCTCAGAACATGGCACCAGGAATCTACATCATGTCTCTAAATTTAGACAGTGCAACTGTTCCTCTTTTTTTCTCTTTGATGCTTGTTTTCCTCCTCAGTTTAATACCCGAATGATTCCATGCCTTTTATTTGCAGGTAGGAGAGTACCAGAGAGGAATCACACACTGCCCAAGGCTGGGAGGTGGCACCCAGGCCTCGGGCAGTGGATCACCAACACACCTAGAGCCCATCTCAGCATCTCAGCTGCCCAAATACACCTATTGCAATTTTTCTTTTTTTTATTTTAAAAAGGCTTCCTACTGCACATGGGCTTAATTCAGAGCAGCAGTTCTTGAACGTTGAGTATTCCATAGTCATATATTCCATAACTTGGATCCAGCAGTGACTAGGGTCAGAAAGCAATAACCAATCTTAAGGTGACACTTGTCTTTCTCATCACCTTGTTGCAAGAACCTAAGTAATCCAGAATGAAATAAATTCAGAGATTAAAGGGCTGGAAAACCACACTTGTTGAAGATGCAACATCTACACAGCACCAAATTTTTAAAACTTCCATGATTTAGGACTAGAAATGAGCTCCCAAGCATATCTACTAGCTCCATTACAGCACACCAATATGCCCCAATTTTCTTTGCTTTTAACAATGCGCTAAAACGTTGTCAAAATAGGTAATTTTCAAATTACTGTAGTTGCAAACTGGCTTATTTACCCTTGCTTGAAAAAGGTAAGGAGTGGAAATTGTCTATTGTATAAGCTCACGTAAGGAGAGGGGAGGATTAGAGCTAATTGACAATGTTAGGATGAGAACAAGTGGGGAACAGCCTGGAATTACCTAAGTGCATCTTTTTGATTGGTTCTGATAGAGCTTGGAGCAATCTGGTCCAGTGGAAGATGTCCCTGCCCATGGCAAGGGGCTGGAACTGGGTGAGCTTTAAGGTTCTTTCCAACCCAAACCATTCCATGATTCTCTGAGTAATTCTTCTGGTAAATCTCTAGTTCCTGCATAAACTCCCCCACAAGTTAAATGAAGAAAAGTAACTATTTATGAAACATCAGAGGCAGGAGTTGGGTCCTTTGTTAAAAGAAGAGAATTGAACTTCCTTGTTAAATCCTGGCAGGGCTGGATCCAGCCCTGCTGCCCTATACAGTGCTAGGATATTTTGAGAAGTGATGGGATATCTGGATAATACTGATGCACTTTGTCTTCCACAGGTCTCTTCTGCACACAGGGGGCTGAACAGGATAAAATTATAGGTGTCACATTAATGAGCACTGTCTAATCAATGCTAATAAAGGGAAGGACAAGAGTGTCCCTGACCCATCCTCAGGCTTCAGGTATTTGGGGGAATATTGGCCAGGATCATCAGCAGCCCTTCCTGCCCAGCTGCTGCAGCACTTGTGAGGCTCTTGGCAGCAAAAACTTTTTTCATGTTAAAGGAACATATATATGTCTAAATTTGTATCCTGCAAAGGTCTAGAGGGAAAATGGCACAGGAATGCGAGAGTCTTTGTGCAGTGATAATCTATGCTAAAATCATCAAAATAAATCTATGCTGAAATAAATCAGCACGGGCATCAGAAGAAATCAATTTACATCAGCTCTGAATCTTAACTCAGAGATTCTGTGAACTACCATAAAGCACTTGGAAAAGAGTTTTATTCCCACTGTGAAGTTACTGGATGGTTGGGAAAAGAAGTATTAAAAAGAGTTTCTTCCTCTGTGGAATTTTAGTGTAATGGCAACAAAGCCCACAGAATTTCTGCAACACCCAAATTGCTTCTACTCCTACTGAATACTTAAAGGTGTGTCCCCAATGGCATTTTGCCATGAAATTAAAAAACCTTCAAATGGAAATATCCATTTTAAAACTTAATGAAAAGAGGAATCAGAGATGGATTTAAATGAACTGGGCCAAAAGAGCTTTCAGGAGTTCACTCATCAGGCCCTAATTTTCTCTCATGATCCTGCCATTGCAAGTGTTGCATCAGCTCCAACTCTCAACGATTTTAAAGGAGTTTTCCATGGATCCAGGAATGTCCTGTATCCTAGGAAGTGTAGGGAGAATTAAATCCAGGCTGATACATGGTAGGAGGAGTTACATCTGTCCTTCCCAAAAGATTATGAAAGAACTGTCCTTTATTAATCACTGTAAATTAAATTACTGAGAGGAGTTAAACTTGACGATGAGCATCTCTTGCTTTATTATCTTAGAGGAGAAAATTAAAATTAAGAGTCATAGCACAGAAATGACCATGGGGGGGTCAAATGTTACTACAAGGAGGTAAAAATCATGCAGCTTCTCAGAGAAATAGCCTTTTTTTTTTTTTTGCATACAGACTATCACTTTTTTTGAGGGTAAGATTCACTTTCTAGCCACACAAACAGGTCAATCAAAATGTGCATTCGATCAGCAAATTAAAATTAACATTCCAATTGATTTTCTTTCTTTTAAAATCCAGAGAAACCTTCAAGAGGCTCAAAAATAGCATTTTAAGAAGGCTGTTGGTGTTAGAGTGTGTTTCTTAGAGGAAATGTCCTGAGTACCATGATGTGAATTTTCCTTAAACAATCCCAGCAATTAAACAATTCCCCATCATGTACCTGGGAATGAGCCAGACTCTCTTCAGGGTTCTAGACAGGGATTGCTCTGTCAGGGGTTATACAATTCACAGAAAAAAATGTGCTATTCTCTCCAAACCGCTCACAGCCACATCCCGCCCTGACCTGCACCACAGCTAAATGCAGAATTTCTGGAACAAAGGCATGGGACATTCAGGCCTCACTGTCACTGCTTCTCCCTTTCATCCTCTCGCACCCCCAGGCCCATGGGAAGCATGGGTAGGTACTAAGAAATGTCTGTTTTCAGTGACTGTACAGTTTTTTAACATTATAATCTCTTCTTCTTTCCCAAAAACCTACAGGGAAAAGCATCAGGCTCTCAACCACTGCTGTCCCTGCTTGTGCCAGCCAGCTTTGCCTTCCTCTGAGGTGCAGGATGATCATGACTCAGAGAAAAAATGGAATTTTGACCTGTATTCTCCCACCCTGAGAGTCATTCCTGTTCTTTGGGAGGGGATCATAGGACAGGACATTGATAATCACACAGAAGTGCAAAGAGGTTTGGGTTTTGGTGGTTTTTTGCTCCCAAATGCTGTTGTTTTATAAGCTAAGAGAGTTCATGAGGACACATGCCCCCACCCTACCTGAACTTTGTTGACAACGTCATTTTCCAACTTTGCAACAACCTCCCAGGAGATAACACCCAGATTTGATGTGCCACAAGACAAATGTATGATACAGGGAGTCAGGCACGGCCCTGCAGGTAGAAAATCTCAGGCAGACCCTAAATGACTGCTCAGCGTCTACTAACACCAGAGAGGGCCTGTTGAATTGTGTCCAGGGAGGTGGCATAAGGGTGGCACACCAAACTGCCACTCCCATGTGCCAGTAATAGAATTCATCCCTTGGGATGCAGCCTGTATCAGCTCCAAGCTGAGTAGGGAGATCTGGCTCCAAGTGTTTAAATTTTCTCATCAAATCTTTAACCCAAATAATCTGTTGGCCCTGTATAAAAACCCCTTCTTCATTCCTGCCTGGAAGTGTGATATTAGTAAACTCTGCATATAAAACCACTCCACTAGACACCCATTGGATGTATAGAACAGCAGCTGTGCAGAATGATGGCTTTGAGAAAAAGTTAAAAGGATTGTGGCATTTTTGCTCCTCACTGTTTCCACAAACCATCCTGACCCATTGGAAGAACATGCAAGTCATCCTTCCTTATGATTATTTTGCAAACAATGACTGTCGAAACAAGGCTAGAAAAATTGCAGGCATTGTAACAAACTAAACTCAGGACTGCATTTCAGTGTCTGGAACAGCTCCTGTGTTTTAGACAACAGTTCCATTAATGTTCCAGAGTCTGTGATTATTTGAGCTCTCAACAACATCCTGTTATTCATTATTTCTCTCCAGGAATGAACAACCATGATCCTGAGGGCTTTGAGGTTTTAGGAAAAAGTCCAGTCATGTTGCAAGCTTCATGATAGTGTTTTGCAAGTGAGTCCTCTCCTGTCAATTCCAAACTAAAAACATTTTCCTACTGTCTGTTTATTCATTGTTGTTATTTGTTACAATAGGCTTTGTTGGTTTAGACCAGCAGTTTAAACACAGTGCTCTGTGCTTCCCAAAGGACCAGGAACTGTTTTAAGGGAGGTAAAAAAGGAATGTAAAAGTGCACAGGGGGAACACCTGAACCACTGGAGTAACAATGAGATGGCAAATGAAGGAGAGATCCGGAATCCCAGCTCTTGTACTGGTGTTGTAGAGTGTGAGCAGCTACTCAGGCTCTCTCTGCAAACCAGATTAAAGCCCTGTGATCTCTCTTACAATTAAACCTTGCTTTTCTCTATAGATGTTCCCTAAAATACTGACTCTCTCCCAAAAATGTCAATAGGTCAGAAAGGCAGAAGGAATAGCAATTACAGATATGGGAAATCTGAGAAATACACTAGGAGAAATGACCTAGCTCAAGCAATCAATGGCCAACGTTTTTTAAACCCCAGATGAATGCCCCTCTCTCAAGACTTGTCATGTAAGGAAAAGGGGAATATTGCCCTGGGATGCCATTCCAGCAGTCCCTGCTCTGGGACCAGGAACCTTCCAGCTTCTGCACTGACTACAAAGCAGAGCTGATGGGCAACAGAGCTGGGGAGAGGCTGAGGGAGCTGGGCAGGGGCTGAGCCTGGAGCAAAGGAGGCTCAGGGGCCCTTGTGGCTCTGCACAGCTCCTGCCAGGAGGGCCCAGCCGGGGGGGCCGGGCTGTGCTCCAGGGAACAGGGACAGGAGCAGAGGGAACGGCCTCAGGCTGGGCCAGGGCAGGCTCAGGGTGGGCACTGCAGGAATTTCCCCATGGAAAGGGGGCTCAGGGCTTGGCACTGCCCAGGGAGGGTTGGAGTGCCCATCCCTGGAGGGGTCCAAAGTAGGCCTGGACATGACACTCAGAGCTCTGGGCTGGGTGGCGATTGGGCAAGGTCAGACCTGATGGTCTTGGATGGCTTTTCCAACCTGGATTATCCTGGGGGTAAATCCCACTGCAGAAACTGATCTTGCAGGTGCACAGCAGCTCCTGAGAGCCAGGCCAAGGACCTCTTGCCTCATTTAAGGAATCCCACATCTGAAGATTATGTTCTTGGTACATCCCAGTGTTGGGGTCAGGGCCTCAGAGCACTGAGCAGGGCCCAGACACTGAACCAGCAGCTCCAGAAACAGGAACAGCCCAAACAGGGAAGATGAGAAAGTTCAGATGGGAAACAGAAGCACAGCCAGTTCTCTGAGGCCTGGCAGCTGGAAGCAGCAGAGCTTGGCTCTGAGCTGAGCTGCAGACCTGTTGAATTGGCCACCAGAGATGGAGCTGCAAATGCTGCTGGAACTGAGGCTGAGCCTTCCTGGTGCCTCCAGAGATGATCTTAACCCTGAATTATGAGGCAGCACAGCCCAGGGGCAACACATGATAGATGGCTACAGAATATCCCAGGCAAGACAGACACAGAGAGATTTGATTGCCCTTATCTTGCCCCACAAAACAATATATTGCAATTTAATGTGGAATAATTACATCCCCTTTTTTATCCTCTTGACAGTTGAGACCTCAGAGAAAAATATAAAAAATAGCTTGTCCATATTGCTTTGTTAACTATTTCAAAGGGGTTTAAGACAAGATCTTTCTGTATGTGACAGAAAGGATGACTGAGTTTTAAACCCATAAAGCCAATTTTACTTGCTGAGGATTTAACCATTGATTCAAGCTATGGGTGCAGTCATCTGGAAAACCAAAGCTAAAACATTCCTGCAATAAATTCCCAATCCATAGCATGACATTTATCCCAAGAGACTTCACTTACCCCAATGCTCACTACCCCTCACATCACGATCCATTGGCATCAGTGTTAAGTAAAGCTAATGAGAAACAACTCAAGTGTTTTGTACCATCCCATTATTTCATCCCCTCAGTTAACATTTAGACAATAATCTTTAAAGTAGAACCAAAAACACACTTTAAAAAATATTATTAATATTCTCAGTGGATTCTGATTTTGCACAATGTTGTACTTAAATTTTTATTATACTGGTACCATTTAATCAGAAAATAATTTATCTTTTCAGAGTTAATGTATATCCTGCTTATACTTATGTCCCACAGGACATCAGATTGTCCAAAATTAGCTCTTAAAATGTCATGAATTGCAGAACCTTTGACTCTCCAAGATGAAAAAGCCTTTTATTCTTGAAATGCACCTTGATTGGTCCAACAAGACCAATTAATCATGGAAAGTTACTCCATTAGTAGACACTTCAGCATGATCAGAGTAAACTTCAGGCATGTGTAGTAGCAAATTTTTGTTTGGGTTTGGGAAAGCAGGTTTGGAGCAGTGTGGAGCACATCCTCCTCCTCCTCCTCCTCACTGGGGCTGGTGTGTGGGAATTCTGAAAATCTGTGCCTGCCTTTGTAAGCTCTTTGTGACAGCAGTGGTTCACATGTGGAAATATGGCTGGATGGAGCCCTTAGGTCACTGCAGCAGGGGCTGATTTGGGGAGGATGAGCCTCTAGTTCATATTTTATAACTAATACATTTGATTAATTTCTATTTTTATATTACCTCCAGTAATACTTCATGTTCCTGAAAGCAGGAGAAAGTGGTGAATTAGCCCATATTCTGAATTCCAGGCAGATTTCTGCCCATCATACACAATCATTATCAGATTTAAAAACCAGAAGGCCCATCCTAGGAGCAGCTTCCAGAAGAAAGGGCTGCTCTATGCCCACTGGGAGACTATTCAGAGAAACTTCTGCCCTATGCCAGGAGTTTAGCAGGCTGCTGGTGGGTACTTCATTCATTCATTTCTGCTCTTCCAACCTCTGCCAGCACTGTCAGAGGTGTGCACTGAGTATTTTGTGGCTCACAGCTGAGTAAAGCTGGTTTAAATCGATCTAGTGAGGAAAACAGATGGGCATGGTCAGGCAGATCTATAGGTTCAGTGGGTTTTGCCTCTGGAAGAAGATGGGCTTTATTACACCCTGACAAATCCAGAGAATGAGAGGTATCTGCAGCAGTCTTAAAATCCTGGGAGGAGTTCTGGGTTGCTACGAGGATGCCACATTCCTGTGAAAGTCCCAGATCTTCCCGAGTCAAAAATTCCCACTGTAGCCAGCAGCCCTGATGAAAATTGGCATTGAAATGCAGCTCCCAGGGGTCGCTCCGGTGGCTGTGCTCCCCTGGGAGCAGGGGTAGGAGTCCCCCCTAGAAGAAGCCTGCAGGGATTTGATCCCGGTAGGTGGAGGCTCATTGATGTTCTCTTGCTCACAATCGCGTTTCTGTTCCGTGAGCTGCATTCCCTGCCTGGGTGGGGCATTTCCCTACCTTCGTGCTGGGGGAATCGCCTAAGAAAGAAAAAAGTCGCTGTTTCTCCCCAGACGGGAGGGCAGGGCGGGGTGTTTGTGAGTGCGGGGGAGTGGGGGGGGGTCTTCTTTCTTCTTGTGCCCCCCTCTCGTACACCTGCAGAGAGCACACGGACAGCTTTCGAGCTCTGAAGGCTCTGCGAGAGATGCTGCTGCCCAGGGGAAGGCGCGGACTGCCACACGGATGCGGGGGACATAAAAGCCAGCGGCTGCAGGTGGAGAGGATCCGTCCTCTCTGCAGCCTATCGCGTGCCCGAGTTCACCCCCCACAATATATATATATATATATATATATCTCTATATATATGCACCCACCTTGTCATTCAGGTTCTGCAGCGCCTCCTTCCCCGTGGCACTCCTGATCTCCACCTTTCTCCCGAATTCAACAGATGGTTCCCCTCCCTTCCCGCTCTGCTTGGAATAGACGGACTGAGCATCCGGACCCAGGTGGGCAACATCCTTCTGCTTTGCCACGACTTTGTTACATCCGCGGCCCACCGAGAGCGAGTCGAAGTCGATGGTCTTATTCTCCAGGGAGCCTTCCACCGGGCAGAACATGCCACAGAATTTCTGCCGGGGCTTGGGACTGCCCGAGCCCAGGTTTTTGAAGAAGGCTGGCACTTCTTCTTCCTCGCCCTGCCGCCCGTTCTGCTTCCTCTCAGCCATGGCTGGGGTGGTCTCCCTGCTGAGGGGGAATGACAACAGCGGTAACCAGGAGGATCCTGCACACACACACACACACACACACACACACGGAGAGAAGAGATGGGGAGGGGGAAAAAGGAAAGCGATAGGAAAGAAACAGATCTGGGTCCTAGAGATACGGCAACATCAACTGCAAAGGGCTGTGCCCGGCAGGTCCCCTGCCCCCATCGGCACCAGCCAGCCTGTGGCTCGCTCTCTTTGATGCAGCGCAAAGTTGAAGCAAGGATGGGGCAGATCCTGCTGCAATAAAGGGAGGAGGCTTCAAGTTCCCAGCATCCAGATGAGGAGGGAGGGAAAAGGAGAGAGAGAGAGAGAAGAAAAAAAAAAAAAGCTCACTCTGCAGCAGAAACTGAGGACTGCTCCGGAAGTGATGCGAATGGTGAACTGGCAAATGGACTCGATCAGGTTGGAGCAACAACCCCCTTCACACCCACCCTCTCCCCCTCCCCTTCCCCGGCGTGCAGATCTCGCTGTTCCAGGAGGCTGATGGGGACCGGGCACCTCCTCCCCTCCGGCTGCTCCCCTTGCCCGGGCAGGGCAGAAAGGGGCTCTGCCTCCCTCCCTCCCTTCCTCCCACCAGCCTGTTCCCTGCCTCCCCCAGCCCAGCAATGGTGGAGAGCTCCGGGAATCCCATTGTTCCTCACTTTTCCCAGCGCCGCGGAGCCGGAGGGCGGGAGCAGCTGGGATCGCAGCTGGGTCAGTGGGGCTCGGGAGCAGAACGCTGACTCAGCTTCTTGGGGTCTCGGGCGCCGCTGGTGCAGACCCTCTTCAGGGGGAAAAGGGCTGATGGATGGCACTGAAGAGAGGATGAAACAGAGACGCAGATGGGAGAGGGATGTGGGAACCGGGGGAGAGAGGAAAACGAGCTGGCAACCGGGACTCACCTCCAGGAGCCAAAATTATTGACCTTGCGAGTCAGTTAAGCCTCTGCAGTGCCAGGAGACCCCGGTTCCTCCCTGCGGGAGATCAGGGGAGGCAGCCAAAGGCGGCTAGGGCTGGGGGCAGGTTTCTAGAGGAGGAGACAGAGCAGCCCCGCGCGCTCCTGCCCGTGGTGACCGTGACCCTGCGACAGGGGCGAGGGGAGATTGGGACAAAGGGGACATGGGGGCAGAGGGCAGGGAGGCAAAGGGGAGATGGGGGCAGAAGGGAGATGGGAGCAGAGGAACGATGGGGAGGAAAGGAGAGATGGGGTAGAGAGAAGATGGGGGCAGAGGGAAGATGGGCAAAGGGGAGATGGGGGCGAGGAGAGGTGGGGGCAGAGAGGAGATGGGGGACAAAGGGGAAATGGGTGATGGAGAGCAGATGGGGCAGAGCGAGGGTGGGGAGCAGAGCGGAGATAGAGGGCGAGGAGAGATGTAGCGCAGAGGAGATGGGGAAGAGGGAAGATGGGGGCAAGGGAGAGGGGATGAGGTCAAGGGAGAGACGGGGGCCCCGGCGGGTCTCGGCTCGGCCCCCGGCGCTGTCCCTTCAGCACCACCCGCGCCCGGCGCCGTGCGGGTCAAAGCCGGCCGGACTCTCGCTGCCCGGCGCAGCCCCTTCGCTGCTGGGCTCCAACCCAGCGCCTGCTACGCATGTCTGGCATAATCTGGGACTTATTCCCCAGGGTTTGTACCTAAACGAGCCGCTCCAGGGCCGGCAAGGTGGAGGGAGGTCTGGGGTCATTCCCAAAGGGCTGGTTCGAGCAGAGTCCACCAGACCCTGTGAGCCTGGGAGACCCTGGGGACGTGGGAGCAGAGCCAGTCTGGTCACAAAGGTAAGAAGGGCAGCACACAATAGGTCGAACGTGGCCGTCTCCACATGTTAATACGTTTTTCATGTGTGATTTGGGGCCCTCAGGATAATCCATATGTGATATTTGTGCGGGCCAAACCCAATGGCCAGGCTACTTATTCCCATGCATTATTCATTGATAGGCATCTTTGCACATGCATGCATTAACAGTTAACTGAGAGGCATCTGTGTCCAAATGGCTACCAAGCACCTCTGCAAGATTAAAAAAAAACAACCCCAAAAACTACTAAAAGAAATAAATCGAGGTGTATTTTAAAAAATAATAATCCCAGAGCCATCTTTCCCTGCAAACCACACCGAAATCAAGGCATTTGTATCCAAAAGGTGGAAAACCACCAAAGCCAAGGTCACAGCTGAGCAAAGCCCCGTAATAAATGCACAGTGCAGTGATAAAAGACTCCAGACTAAAAGGAAAAGAAAATAAGCCTGCAGTTTGGCCCTGGAGGATGAGGATGATGTGCTCTGGTAACTAATGAAGGAGGGGGGAATGCAAAGACAGGGGCTCTCCAGGGAAATAGCCCCACCTCCTTCCCCTCCTGGGATCATCCCCAAGGACCCAGCAGGGTTATAGCCACGCTGATCTCAGGTGCTTGGCTGGGGACTGGAGCCCAACAGATGGTCTCTCAGGTACACACAAGTGCTGTTTTATTTAAGGTTTATAAATATTAATTGCCACAGCACTGCTGATCAGGCAGCACTGGAGCTGCGGCGAGCGTTGGTGGAGGCTCCAGCAAGAGGAAAGCCTTGGAGTGATTGTGTTGACACGTTCTGCAATTTGCTGAGATGAAGGCAGTGGCTTTTAGGGACAGCCTGGAATCCAGCTCATTCATCTCTTGGCACAGACCTGGAAGATTCTCAGATGGCCACAGGCACAGGCTCTGTGGAAGGGTGGGAAGGATCTGTCAGGAAAGCCAGAGGCTGTGCAGGGATCCAGACAGGAATGAAATCCTGCAGACAGGACTAAATCTCCAAATGTCTCAGAGCTGGTAAAAGTCGCTTCCAAAGGCTGAATTTTCCTGCTGTACAGATCTGACTCTTTTACAATAACCCTACCACATACACATAACCTCACAATGAATATCAATCTCCAAGTGCTTCCCCTTTCCACAGGCACCTGAGGACACACTGAGCAGAATTTCAGTTTCAGGGTTTGTATTTCCCGCTGGGTTTATGGCAACTCTGTTGAAGACCTCACCCGTGTCTGCTGATCTGCTGAGACTCTGGCTGGTCTCTTGTATCAAACCAAAGATGATTTCAATCACCCAGAGGAAATTCAGGCATTCCAAAAAATTACTGAACTGCTAAAAGACATCCTCCTTTGGCTTTATTCTCCTTTTTGGGTATTTCACAGTGTCTGTCTACTAATTCTGTTTTTATAGTCCTTTCATGGACACTGAAAAAACAATGGAGGCAATTTAAAAAAGTATCGCAGTCTGGCTCGCTGTGATCCCTAATCTGGCTCGGCCGGGGGAAGCATGGCATAAAATAGAGGAATGGGTACAGTGAACTTGCCCAAAATAAAAGATCTTTAATGGCAAAATAACAAATGCAGAAACTGCACCATCTGAGGGACAAGATCCAAAGAGCTGGGGGCATGGCAAACACAACCAGGGATCTTTGAGGGCAGGGTCCAATCATCAACTCAGAACTCTGCCTTATATACCAGAACCAGCTGAGAACAAGAAGCAGAAGCCTGACCAGATACAGGATAGTTCTATCAGCAGCCTGGCTCCCATGACCCCACTCTTCTGGCTGTGATCTGGCTAGGTGTGCCCCTTCAGTATCCTGTTTCCCATGGCCTCAGGCTGATGCCTTCTGTCAATGCTGCTGAGGCAAAAGTCCCAGCTGGATGCAATTCCATAAAAAAGTTTTTATTTCCACCTATGAAACCCAAGTATCAGATCTTGCAAAACTCCCAACTGTAGAAAATTCTATTTTTTCTGTTACACTTGAACTGAAACACTTAAATGTGTCTACATGATTCCACAGCTTTATTCCTCAAATATTTCTTCCTCCAGGAAAAGTCTTAGCATGAGTAAAGATGCACCAGCCAGTGCAGTGAGAACTCAGACCCTCAAAATCGCTCTGGGTTTGGGACCAGACATAGAAATTATTGCCTACATGAGTCCCACTAAACCTCTATAATGCCTGTAACACAAACCTTGTTTAAGATTCCAGAATTTCCAGTCAGGTATTATCAGATTCCCATCAACTTTGTTATCATAAAGAGAATATGGGATGATAGAATTTATATTTCAATTTGAATTCATAGCTACATAACACAGAACAATTCCTGAGTAGTAAAATATTAAGCCAGCAATTGGAAATGCCCATGCTCTAAGCATGGAAATAACAACATTTTACTGAAAAATCACTGGCAGCTGATAATCCATGTGTTTAATAATCCCATAGGGTTTCTATTTTCACTGAGAACCGCATAAATTACTTTGAGAATGACACTGACTCTGATTTGAATTTCATAAACCTGGTGTCAATATGAAAATTCCTCAGAAAACTGCTCATATTTGGCCCTACAAAGGTGAGGAAACACTGGAGAAACCTAAACACAACCTTAGAAATTGATCAGGGCAGTTGGAATCACACTGGTAGTTTCAGTCTCCATGCAGCAGCTTTTTATTCTGCTCTTGTAATGAACATTAATGAGTTCTTGTTATATCAGTTATAGGGGTGTGCAGAGCAGAATAAGCTGAATGCTTATTTGCAGATAAACCATTTAGCAACACATGAAAATGGGTTAAATTTATAACATTTTATGTGGACATATTAATTGAAAAGAGGAACAAAAGAGGGAAACTAAGTAGAAAGACATCTTCAGATTTTCTTAATATCCTAAAACTCCGGACACCTTGGAGCAAGTGACTTCCATCAGGAACAACACCCCAGAAAAGTGATGAATAGAGCGCTTACCTGAAACTGCAGAGGAGAGTGGCAGAATTGGCCTAATTTAAGATCCTTTTATGCTCCTGCACAAAAGTCCTGAGTGCCATAAGTACTGCCTGGCTTCAGCACTCAGCACCCCATGAGAGGAGACAATCCCCATCTGGGGATTTGCCTTGGCAGAGACAAGGAGAAGGATGGCATGAAGACCCTGGATTGCACAATTTCCTTTTGCAAAAATAACTTTACACTGAGAGAAAGGAAATGTGAGCACAAAGATAGGCATTGGGCTGGCTCCTTGTCAAACAGGGGGAAAATTGTCTCTTTACTCTCATACTGAGACTTCCTTCATGCGCAGAGCCCTGGAATCTGACTGGAAAAACTCAGGAGCACAGGACTGATCCCTGTGTCACACCAATGGTGACCAGCAATTTCTCATCTCCTGTTCCATCTGGCCAAGAAATCCCAGCTTTTACAAGAGCCTGGAGTGACAGGACAAGGGAGAATGGCTTTAAACTGACAGAGAGCAGGTTTAGATGGGATATTAGGAAAAAATTATTTTCTGTGTGGGTGGAGAGGGAGTGGACAGAATTCCAGAGCAGCTGTGGCTGCCCCTGGATCCCTGGAAGTGTTCAAGGCCAGGCTGGACGGGCCTGGAGCAACCTGGGATAGGGGAAGGAGTCCCTGCCCATGGCAGGGGGTGGGGATTGGGTGGGATTTAAGGTCCCTTCCCACCCAAATTGTTATGGGGTTCTCTGATTCCACTCCTCATGAATGAAATGTCTAATGGTGCTTTATTCCATTTCATTCTCACAGTTACTTCCAAGGCTGAACAATCAAACTTGATTTGAATTAGAAACAAGGCAATATAAGCTCTATGTTGTTTTATTTGTCTTCCATCCTTATGTGAGATAATTGCTGCAAATCCAGAATTTTCTTCATTTATTAAACTAAATGACAGCAACTACTTCCAAATCTGGGGCTCTTCCTATTGCAAATAATTAACTATTAATTCTTCCAGTGGGTGCAAGATTTATCATGCAAAGCAGGATCCCAGTGAAATTTGGGTATTTTCAGAGGCAGAACTCTGTAACAGAACTCCACTGAGTCAATTCTCCAGTGAGAATGTGCAAAGAAAGCCTGGCACAAGCCACTGTGGCAATTTAAGGGATGGCTTAGAGAGCTCCAGCCTGGATCTCTGTAGGGGATGATCTGTAAGGTCTCTTCCAACCCAAACCACTCTGATTCTCAAAGAGAAGCGCAACAAAGCTTGAATGTAAATCAACAACATTTTAGGGATGCTCAGAGCAAGGATCTGTTTTAGGCTGTGCTGAACTCTACAACCAGCACTGCTTACAAAATTATGCAGCCCTTAAAAGCATCAACCTGTTGCATGTGCCATTGCAATAACAATTCCCCTGCCTGGCCAGAAGCTGGGAAAGCCACCTTCCCTCCTTCTGAGTGTTGCCTTACCCATTGCTGCTCCCCACATCCCACCCTGGATTTGAATTTCCTAAGGCACATGTTCATGATCGGGAGGTGGCACTGAATAACTGCCATTTCCAGAACACTCCTTGAGTATTAAAAATCCAACCAAATCCTAAAATGCTTCATTGGATTGGAAATTGTTGTGGCAGAGCATAAAATCTGAAAGACCAAGTTGTCCACAGAGAAATCATTAACCAACTTCCCTTTGGGATATGATAATTGCTGGAGTGGCTGACAGCTTTTCTTGGCGGTGAGCACTCAAAGACGAGACACATTATTTCAGGAACATTAAAGACCAGCAGAAAGTCTTTTGATAAATGAATACAGTCCATTCAAATGCTGAGACAAAGATCTTTGTTTTTTCCACGGTCCTTTTTATTTCTGTTTATCCTATGCCTCACTTTTCCTTTATGTTTTTTTCCTCAGCGACCTCAGCTAGCATAAATTTCTGAAAATTAGATAATTTCTGCCACTCAGATTTTGTTGCCAGTAGGTTTTAGTCCATGCAAACAGTTTTGGTCCATGCAATAGTACAAATATTGAGTCAATTACCAGAGGATTTTCCAAAGGTCCAAATGGAAATGAGGCCCACAATTCTCAGTGACTTCCAGAGGGAGTGGAGAGCCTCATTGCTATCAAAATCTCTTCCCAATAATCCAGCATGTGAAAGGCAGCAGCCCGCCCTAAAATCAGATTTTTCTCAGCTATTTCCAGGATGATCATGGACAGAAGCAACAGGAATGTCTCAGAAGTGTTCAATATTTAAGACAGAATTTCCAAAATTTTTGATTTCCTTGAGAACCACAAATGTCCTGTGACATTTGGAAGCCCCACCACAGCTGAATTACAGCTGATGACTGAGATATGCTTCTTCCAGACAGTGTCATTAAGAGAACTCACCCATCTAACCACAAAAAGGCAACATTAAATATTAACATTTCCTCTGAACTCCTCTCTCAGAATATGACAGCTTCTGGCTCACCATCACTGACATTTGTGTGGAGCTGGTACTGGGCAGGAAATAGCCATTGATTTGGGGACTGGAAATTATCTGAAGTTTTTCCAGCATTGTCTCAAAAGAACCCAGAATTGATAATGGCAACTTTACTATTGGAACATGGCTTAAAATCTGACCTTCCAAGGCAGGGAGCTCTGGCCAAAAAGCAAAGAGGAGTGAGTGAATATCAGTTTATGTCCTGTAACTGGGATCTCCTGACTGCTCCCCATCTCCCCAGATAAGGTCTTCCCATTGCAGACATGCCAGAGCTGTGATCCATGTGAACTTCACACACCTTCCAAGTACTACATTAATAAATAATAATGTCAAAAATAATAGCCAAGGTCATAAAGCACAGCTTGGCCTGTGATTCCCCTGCTTGACTTTGAGCGCTGGCAGCTCCCTGGGTTCCTCTGAGACAGGGCACAACAGCACTAAAAATAAGAATCAGATGTAAATTCAACAGGAGAAGGAGCTCAGGTTCATGAAAAACAATTTCTTCTTGGATTAACACACTGCAACTGCATCAGGGATGAAGCTCAGCTTCACCTTTCCTTTCAGCTGCTCTAGAATTGCTCTCCCCTGTCGCGGCTCTTCCCTAACAATTCTAGAGCAGCACTTCCCATTCAGTGAAACCACCTTGCCTTTTACTGGAATAAAAATACTTAAATATAACATAATGATATCCTGGGACATCACCTGCCATGTGATACTTCCATTACAGGATGCTGGGCTCAGGGAAGGCTTCCTTGGGCACTGGAGCCAGTTTTGAGCACCGAGAGGCAGCAACAGAATCCACACTTGGTTCAGAGCTGAGAATATTCATCACACATTCACACAGGCACATCCCACCAGCACAGAAATCCTTCCCCTCTCCCTTGTAAGGAATTCACTGTGCATATCTGAACTCCACAAGTTGAAAGAAAAGAGGGGGAGGGTCCATCAGGCCCCAGGGGAGGAAGGGATGCTGGATGAAAATGCCCAGGTGAGTTCAGAAGGTGTTGCTTGCACTGATGGTTCTGTTTATCAGCTGCACGGGCTGGAATCTCTACCAGTTCATAGTGCAAAAGCATCTTACCATTAAGCTGCATTAAGCAGCTTCGCCTTGTGTTTGGGGATGGCTTTAGAGCCTATTTTAAACACAGGGCACCTGTCTGCAGAGGTAGGCTCTGAAAAACTGCTCTGAATGCTCTGCTGGCTTACATGCACCCATCACTGACCTGGTGAACCCAGGTGAAGGAGAGGAAAAAAATCTTGAGTCCATCAATAGAAGTAAACAGACTGTCCTGCTTTATTCTGCAATAAAAATGCCAACCAGAGGCAGTAATAGAGAAGAAAGAACTGCTACACTGGAAATCCAATGGCTATGGCTAAACTGGGCCACAGTGCCAGATAGGTACATTTTTTTCCAACTGGAAAAAATGGGAAATAACTACACAAAACAGATTTTCAAGCAGTGCAACATTTTCAAGAAACAGAAAGAGCTAAAGCGTCCTATATGCTTCAGATCCTTATTGCAGCAGGTCATGAGCTGTATAATATTACAAACATACGCAGAAGCAGCAGCCTTTTCCAAAGGTCTCAATCAAAGATTTCCTTGATGATCAGTGTTGCCA
The DNA here is from genome assembly GCF_037042795.1 of Molothrus aeneus. Lineage (NCBI taxonomy): Eukaryota > Metazoa > Chordata > Aves > Passeriformes > Icteridae > Molothrus > Molothrus aeneus. The sequence continues at coordinate 4,939,945 of NC_089674.1, read as the reverse complement.
GGGAGCTGGGATTTGGTTCAATGTCAGAAAGAAGGACAGGGATGACAAACAGTTAAACAAAAACTTCATGCTGAAAATTTCATGCTGAAAATTTCGTGCTGTAAATATCAAAGCAAAAATCAAACCAAGTCATTAAATCCCATAACAGGAAAACTTCCCCTTTCTCTCTTGTTTTCACAAAGATTTCTCTCCTCTCCACATGTGATGTCTGGGAGAGCCAGTGCTAACTGGAAAGATACCTTAGTGTTGCTGAATTTTAATTTAAAGCTAAGAAGAAGCCTCAAGCTTCAGTTTCAAGCAGTGATGTGCCCTGGGCTGTCTGTGCACTGCTCAGGTTCTTCATTTTGCTGACACAGCTTGAAAACCCAATCAGGCCACGCTGCCCAGCAGGAGAGCCCAGGCCCCTCTGCAAAGCCTTCATCCCAGCACTCATGCACAGCCCCCAAAACCATTTGTCATTTCTGAAAATCTCATCTCATTACATTTTAAACAGTCCCACAGACAAAGGCAGCATTATTGGCCTCACTGTACACATGGGAAATGAGGCATAGAAATTCAAATTCACCTCCAACCACAGCAACAGCCTGGGACAGAGCAAGACACTGGGCCAGGCTCCTGTTGTGCGCAGCCAGCCCTGTTTGGGGATCCTCCTCCACCACTGCTCTGCCCTCACAGTTCCCTGCCCCTGTTTCCAGGCAGGAACAGCATCAGTGGTAAGAAAAGGGACTGAACAGACCAACAGCCCTGAAGCCTCAGATCTCTTTGTGCTGCTCTGCACAAAGTCTGGGGCATTGCTGTTGCTGCTGCAATGAACCAGCGTCCTTATGTTGCACTTATTAAATAAATTTAATCTTATTAAACTGCATACAAGCTTTTATTTCATAAATCTGTTTGCCTTCCAGATCACCCAGAGAGTTAACTCCTGCCTGGGCTCTGCTTTTCCTCTCCATAACCTTGCAGACAGCACTCCTGACAAACCAGACATCCCTGTGATTCCATCGCTGCCAACTTGGAGCACTTGGAATGGGCCACAGAGAGGATGGGAGTATCCAGGATGCTGCCTTAGCATCCCATAAACTCGGTACCAGTGTTTCAAAAAGAGTACAAGTTGCTTGTATATTCCCTTTAATATGTGCTTTATACATGGAAATATTTGTTTAAAATCACCTAAAACCCCTGTTGAAATGAAAACACAGGGTATCACTAACTCTTGGAGGGGAGCAGTACCAGGAGATGCAGAATTTCTGTTACATTTTGGGCAAAACAGCCTTTCCTGACCTGGTGTGCTGGGATTTTGTTTTAAAGATCTGAGGTCAACTCTAAACAATTTGTTAAATAAAATTGAGTGAATCAAAATGTAAAGTTTCAGGTTTCCATCTGATAGGGATCATCTCCTCTGGAGGCCAAGCAGGTTGAATTGTACTTTTGTAGGATCAAAGGAAATGTTTGCAGAGAAAGTTCTTACTTCAAAATTAAGAGCTGCAGTTTAAGAATCACTTAACTACCTGCAAAGATAATTTGAATAAATATTTTATAAATATTTTGATAACTTGAGTAAATTGATACATCAATCTTTTAATTCATTAATTCTTTAGTGATTAGAAAATTAGACATGGGGATTAAAGACAAAGTGACATAATAACAAAATTAATTACTTAAGATGTCTATTGCATTAGGCATTAATTAATCAGCATCTCAAAAATCAGATTTAAGAAATATTAGTGCTAGGCAAGCAGTTTTTTACTAATAAGAACATGTACACAACTCAGCACCAACAGAATTACCTGAAATATCGTCAACATCAGAAAATCCATGAAAGTCCAGTCAATTTGGTGGAGCAGGATTTTAAAGCACATAATTTTTTGGTGTATCTCTCTTGTTCAACTCAAGGCAGGACACATTCCCTGAGCCCAAAATATATTCCCACTCTCTAACTTTAACAAACAGCAGTAGAAACTAAGTGAAGGCAAATATTGAAGAATGTTTCACCAGTACCAGGTGGGGGAATAAATGATCAGGTCTGATAGAAAAGATGCTCTGACTGAGGATAAATTTCAGGGTGCTGGGAGGAAACAGTCACCACTATCTCTAGGAATAATTAAGTTGGGAAGCTGGGTTTGATTCCTTATGAGAACACACAGAATGTGGTCACTGGAAACCTGCCCCCTCCTTGGAGATGATTCAGTCTCTCTCACCTGTGACTTTCTCTCCCATCACGGTTCTTTGGGAGTCCCTGTGTGTGTGCAGCCTTTAGCACTGGGTCATTTTCAAGGTTATTTGAGTTCTGTCCTGAACAAAGACCATTAATGTGACAGCAAGGGCCAATTTCTGAGCTCCTTCCCCAGTGCTGGAGGAGTCTCTCCTCCTTTAACTAGAACAAGCCCGTCCCTTTGGTGGGACACGTCTGTTAAATGGCACAGACAACATGGACCCTCTGCTCCCGCCGGTTACAGGACAGACCATCCCTGAGCTCTGATGTTTTCCATGGCAGCAGCAGCTCCCAGAGGGAGAGCAGTGCTGGCAGAAGGAAAAGAGCTGCATTGTGTCTGGAGAGGGGATGTCTGCACACTGATAAAGGAGCACTAAGTCAGTCTTCAGAGCACTCGCAGCTGCGGAATCTACCGGCTCTAGTTCATCCTGCAAAAACACCACGGTAAGCTGCTGCCTCCCCAGAATGCCCACCAGCATTCCCTCCTGCAAAGATCCAACTGTACAAAGCTCCCAAATTTCCCCTCTTTGTGTGCTGTGGACATACGGTTCATTGTGGAGTGCGCAGAGACAAAGGAAGAAAGCACAAGCTCACAAAGGAACCCCCGGCTAAAAAGCGCTGTGCACTCAGGGGTTAAAAAGGAAAGCGAGCTGTGAGGATGTTTAGAACAGCAGGGCATCAGCTGGAGCCGGCACGGAGGCCTTCCCACTGCCATTCATAACAAAATCAGGAGGCAGAAAGTTACTATAGCAATGGCAGCAGAATGCAGCTCCTCAGAGGCTAGAGAGCTCCTGCAGACATCGGGGCTCTGTGTCCCCATCCTGCAGGGTGTGAACTCCCATCAGCTCCACTGCACCAACATACCCCCCTCTCCATGCAATTCTCACTGTAGATCACTGAATTTTAGCTTAAACCTCACTGAAATGAAGCCCAGCTAAAGACAAAGCACAACCGTCCACCCCATCACTCTCCAGGCGCTAAAGCAGCCAAAAAGTCACCCATTCCTGCACAATGAAAGATTGGGCTCACTTTATATGACAAAAAGCACTGAGCAATAAAACCATCCATGGGTACAGACCCCTCCTCCAATGCCTTTTTCCAGGCAGTTTATCAGTTGTGGATTTATCCACTTCCAGCAGGGTAAAGCTCTGCTGGTGTTGGCATGTTATCCCACTGGCCAGCAGCGTGACAAAGGTGTGACAAGGGATTCTCAGGTGTCCAGGACCACCTCCAAACCTGGCCTTGAGGTTCCTGCAGAGCTGTACTCGGTCCCTGACTCAGCCCCTGGGCCTGGGTTTGACACAACTTCAGCAGCACCTGGATGGGGCTCGTGTGAAATGAATTCAGCATTGTTGGTTCATCTCCAGGGGCCACAGTTTCCATATGTGCTAATGCAAAACTGAGCCCATCTCCCAGGAGATCTGATTGTCCCCACATAAACACAGGAAAGCCCTGGGGAATGCTGATCCAGAAGGACTGGCTGGGACAGAGAGCAACCCCCTGCAATTGTAAGAAAGCCCAAAGGTAAGGTCTGGTTCAGATACATCCATACAAGATCATCTTCCTACTCCACAGATCATCCCCTAAAAGCCTAAAATCACAGCTTCTGTATTGACCAGGAGAGATGCTGAAGGGATATTCAGTGAAAAGAAAGACATGATCAGCCAAAGAATATCACAGTGTGAATGTAAATTAAAGCAGCCACAATACCTGTTTACCCCCGGGGCTTTTAACAGATGATGGGAATACAGAAATGGCTTAGAACACTCCTTGTGTCTCCCTCCTGTTTATCCCCATGTCCAATTGAGCGATTCAAATCAGACCCAGAGGAATTTTCCCATTCAGGGAAGGCTTTGGACTACATTTCCCCCTCTATTAATAAACAGTTGCTGTCTGAGCTCTGCCAAAGATTCTCAGTGTAAAAACAGAGCAGACTGAGACCACTTTACCCAAAAATCTTGCAATTTCTATTTTCATTTCTGGATTAGCAGAACCAGACTCTTTCACCCCTTGTGAAGCAATGACTCCACCAGCAATGACCATCCATCCCCAGCTTGTCCAGCTCCCACACAGCACCACTGACACCCTGCCTGATGATTTAGTCTGCCTCAGATGTCTCACCTTGTCTTCCCTAATTTTTAGTGCTGACCATTCTGCACACAAAATGGGGGGCTGCTGCAAGCACTGATTTCTAAACAGGCCACGTTGCCTTGGTTACCCATTGCCAAGCCTCTCCCGAAATCAGCCTTCACCTTGGATTGGTTCTGTTTTCTGTGTTACTGAGGAAGTTCTGCTCTCAGACAGCTGGACTTACATGAATCAATTAAATAAATAAAAACCTGAGGGAAATGTCCTTGGATGTGCACCATTTGTGAAGTCTTGTACAAATCCCCGTCAGAAACAACAAAACCAGCATCAGAGGATGCACTGCTGTATCAGTTTGGCACAAAGGAGGTTTCAGAGCACTCTAGGCTCAGCGTATGTCCCCCTCCCGAGGAGCTGGAGCTGACACAACTCTGCTGTCCATTAGTGGTGAGACAGAACTAAAACTAGGGCATCACTGCTGCTGCCTGGGCCCAAAGCCCTTGGCTGCCCCTGCCCCAAAGCCCAAATCTCCACAGTTCAAAGAAGGCAAGGGAGGAAAGAAATCCCTTTGTGCTGATTTTACAGAGGGAGAACAGCAGGATTTTCGGGATTGTCAGATTTTGGGGTTACAAGCAGATCTCCTGAAAGGGGTGCGGGATGTTTGGCACGGGGACTCACACCAGGGTGGGTTCAGGGTGCTGAACACTCATCAACACAGCACAGACCAAAATTACTCACAGAGATCCATCACGGGCTGCTTTTGATAAACAGACACATTGAGAAAACTTGGATGTGTCAGTGGGTAAATCCAAAGAAGAAGACACAGCCAAATCCAACAAAAGCAGTGCTCACAATTTCTGTTCACTATCCTCCTGTCCCTAGAAATTAGCTATTTTCTGTAGCTACAGTTAAAAATAACACCTGATTAAAATTTTCAACACTGTCTGGGAGAATTGAATCAGAGCTAACTAAAATGTTAATATTTACTGAGAAAAGTCTCTGCATTCTTCTGTGTAAGAGCAAGTTATATTTGGTTAATCCCATTTTTGGAAAGTACAGGCAACATTTTCAGCACTGTAAACCAAAGGGTTATTGCTATCTATGTTTATTATATTTCTAATTGTCATATCAAGTGAAAATTCTTTAAGAATGTGAAATAAATAAGATATCCTGCAGCACTCCTGCTCCACCTCTATTGAGTTGTAAAGGCCACCTCTAAGGCTTTCAGTGTTGAATCTTAATTGGATCTTCCAAACAGAAACAATCCACTCCTCACACAGGAGTTCCAGTAAGGAGAAAGAAAAAGAACAAGGAATTTTAATTGCAGTGCAATCCTTCCTTGTTGCAAACGCCACATTGCAGGGACCTAACAGACTAGAACCAAAGGCAAAATTCACTGGGAACCTCTCAAAAGAAAACACATTAAAGTCCATTCATAGATGGATCTTCAGGCATTCGGCCATGGTGTTGTTTAATGTAGGAAGTAATATAAATGAAACCATTTGTCACTCCTGACTGAAAGGAAAAAGGGGAACCAGCCAATTTGTCAGCAGATTTTGCCTTCATCATAATTGCTGCATCCATCTTTGCTGCCTCTCCATGCCCCACCACAGGCCCTGCTCCAATCTGTCAGCAGTTCTCACACTCAGCTTTTGTTCTGGGAAAACATTTCATTCTATAGTTCATATATCTTGATGAGAGCCCTATAAATATACACCATTTTCTACCCTTGTTCCTGAGCTGTATCCAGCACCCTGAACAGCCAAATTACCTTTCAGCACCGCATTAAGTCAATGGTTCTCCACTGCAGAGCACGGGTGTCAATGGGGGAAGAGCCCACTGAGCCACCCTGCACACTCAAACAACCTGCAGCTCATCAGTTCCATCAGGAATGGTCTCAGTCTCTACAGAATATTCAAGGTTGACAGCAGGCTGCCAACTGCAATTCCTGACAAGCCAGACAAAGATTTGCCAAGAGGATTTGAGATCCAGCTCCCATTTGGTCTGTGCTGCAGCAGGCAGTGCTCTGCTGGGCATGAAGATGAGTTGGGAGGATGGGGATTAGGGTGGCTTTCTTAGGGAGTTATTGGACTCTGGTATTACCCAGACCCTGTCAGAACGTCTGACCCAAATTAAGTTTGGCAGAAACATATTCCAAACCTGGGCTATGGACTTGAGTCCATTCACACCATGGAGTTACAGAATGGTTTGGATTGGAAAGGACATAAGAGATCAACCTATTCCACCCCCTGCCATGGGCAAGGACACCTTCCACTATCCCAGGATGCTCCAAGTCCCTGGCCTTGGACACTTCCAAGGATCCAAGGGCAGCCACAGCTTCTCTGGGAATTCCATCCCTGCCCCTCCCTACCTCACAGGGAGGAATTCCTTCCCAAGATCCTCTAGCCTTCCTCTCTGGCAGTGGGAAGCCATTCCCTCTTGTCCTGGCACTCCAGGCCCTTGGAAATTCTCTCTCCATCTTTCTTTTAGGTTCCTTCAGTCACTGGAAGGCCACAATGAGGTCAACCCAAACCTTTTCTCCAGGCTGAACAATCCAGCCTTTCCTTCCAGCAGAGCTGCTCCACCCCTCTGATCATCCTGGTTCCTCCTCTGGACTCTCTACAACACCTGCTTCTTCATGGGGCTGTGGAGAGGACTCCCAACTCTTCCCACAGCTTTAAAGCAAATTTTACAAGCATCTTTTATTTGTGACCATCACAATGTCAGAGTAGGAGTCCCAATAATTCCCAAGGCAGGGTCCTGACAGCCCTTCTGCAGGGCAGCCAGGCCTAGGTGGAGCAGTTTAGCTGCGCTGCTCCTCCAGGTTGCAGGATAGGATGCCTTGGGACTTCAAAGGGGTTTTGTGTGTATGTGAGGGTATTTTGCAACCCTTGGGAAAATCAAATTGCATGTGTTCCTTGTGCTTGTCCCTGATTGCCCCAGTTAATGAGTTTTTAGTGCACTGAACCCTACTTAATACATTGCCTGATAAAATGAGAGTAATGAATCAATTATCCAGAAGGGCCAGCTTTTGATCGCTCTTACGCACTTATCACAGCGGCAGGGTCCTTTCCCCACCCTCCTCAGCATCACAAACCTTCCCTTTGTCATGATGTCCTGGACACAATGAGGGGCCCCTCTGGGGGAGTAACGTGGCTGCTGGCCACACTTTGTCCCTGCTGTGTGGACAAACACTTGGCCTTGCTGCCACTTGTGCCTTGCTCAGCTGCTCTCAAGTCTCCAGCCAGGACCACACTGGAGAATGCAGTTATCCTGGAACCACAGCCTTGTTTGGGTGGGAAGAGACCTTAAAGATCATCCAGTGCCACCCCCTGCCATGGGCAGGGACACCTCCCACTATCCCAGGCTGCTCCAAGCCCCATCCAACCTGGCCTTGGGCACTGCCAGGGATCCAGGGACAGCCACAGCTGCTCTGGGCACCCTGTGCCAGAGCCTCCCCACAATTATTCATCTACACTAACCGAGGACATATCTTCTCCACCAAAACTAAGCCTTGCTGAGCTCTCTGTGCTACCACCAGTTTGATATTCACACTTTGATTGCAGCTGTTTGTACTCTCCATGGGAAGTGCAAACCCATGGCATGGGGGGTGACAGTCCCCACAGTCAGGCTGAGCCTGCTCCCAACACACCCCTTAAACATCCTTAGCCCCAGTTCATGGAACAGCCACTGCTGACAGAGTTCTAGGAGTGTCTGCTGTCCCCACAGTGCTTTCCTCAGACTGTCTCCTGCTGCTGTGCTGACTTGACAGATGCAAAGTTTCTCCTCCTATTTTAATCCACTGAAGCTTCTGACCTTTTATGTTCCCTCTTTAGCTTAGGCTGCCCCTCTCTCATGGCAACACAGCAGTAAAACCCTTGGAAGTCATCCCAAAAGAGGAACTACTGCAAACAGCCATACTTCACTATTCACTCCTCACAGCTGAGGAAAGAAATATCTTCCTTTACTGCAGAACTAAAAAAAAAGAACTAATGCTCCTGCAGGAGCCTATCTGTGAGGAAAGAAGGATTTCTTCCACCTTAGTGACAAATGTTCCTGCATTTCTAGTGGAGAAAGAAAAGGAGAAATCCTAAGCAACCTCTGAAATCATCTTCCCAAGGCTTCTAAACACCTCACAACATATTTATTTCCAAAACACTTTGGGGGTTGATGCTCTCCACTGAACTCCACAGTGAATAGCTGAAGGTACACGAGTTTTGCCTGGAATTTTGTGGATGATGAAAACAAGCAGATTTCTTTTTTTTTTTTTTTTTTTTTTTTTTTTTTTTTTTTTTTTTTTTTTTTGTGGAAAGATAAAACAGCACCTGTATGGCCCTCCAACCTTCAAACTTGGGAAGAAGGAAGGGAATAAGCCTTGGAAAAAGTAAAGGAATAGAAGGGACTTAAATAATCAGACTTCCACTGAAAGAAACCTCACTGTAATTTGGGTAAAGATCATCATAGGACTCCAGACCATTCCATTTCATTCAGCTATGCCTGGATAAACCTGAATACATCAGGGTCAGGCCCTGCCAGAACAATTCATCCAGACTGAGTCATTCTGCAGTGCCCTCCTTCCACTTGCTCACAGACACAGAGCAGAGACTCTGAGCTGGACCAGTTCTGTCAGCTCAGCCCCATCAGGAGACTGGGAGGCTCTGAAACCTTCAGGTCTTGATAATTCCATTGGATTCTGAACAAAATAATCCTTCACCCCTGAATTAACACCTAAGCACAGATAAACTCGAGAGGAGCCCAGCCCCAGACACAAGTCTGGTCAGGGAGCAGCAAGCCAGAGCAAACAGCCTCACATTCCAGACTGGGTGGATCCCCCTGACGTTTGGAAATACTGGCTCTGATAGTCCAGCTGCAGAGCTGGAGGGCAGCACCTTCCTGCCAGCCTGCTTGTTTATCTTGGCATTTCTGGATCAGCAAATCAGGCAGCTGACCCTAGAAATAACAGCTGAGAGCAGCCCAGCACTCACCGCCACTGTCAGGAAGGGCTCTCCTGAAGATCCTGATGTTAAAGGGAGGGGGCACAATAGAAATACACTGGCCAGATGCCCATCCTGTCAGGAAAAACCCTGACGTGTTTACAGCAAGGGCTTCAAAAGGGCTTAGCAATTAAGATTCCCAACTTGAGACGTCTTACAGAGGCCCAAATTCTTGGTGTGCCTGCCTCCAGCAGGTTGTGCATCCAATTTCCAGGCACATGGGAACAGAGACATGTGCTATGCTGAGGAAACAGAGGTGTGATCCAGGGAAGGAAGAAGGTTTTGCTTTTTAATTTTTCTTTGTTTCCTGATCCTCCTATTGGAGGGATGGAGCAGCTTTGCTGTGAGGAAAGGTTGAGAGAATTGGGATTGTCCAACCTGGAGAAGAGAAGCTTCAGGGTGACCTAACTGGGGCATTCCAGTACCTAAAGGGGCTGACAAGAAAATGGAGAGAGACAATTTACCAGGGATGGAGTGCCAGGACAAGGAGGAACGGCTTCAAACTGCCAGAGGGAAGGGTTAGATGTGATACTGGGAAGGAATTCCTCCCTGTGAGGGTGATGAGGCTCTGGCACAGGGTGCCCAGAGCAGCTGTGGCTGTCCCTGGATCCCTGGCAGTGCCCAAGGCCAGGTTGGATGGGGCTTGGAGCAGCCTGGGATAGTGGAAGGTGTCCCTGCCCATGGCAGGGGGTGGCACTGGATGATCTTTAAGGTCTCTTCCAACCTAAAACATTCTATGATTTGTCAGACAGAGACCCTGATAGAGGGAAGAAGAAGCCACTAAAGAGGGGGCTCAGCTGCAGGAACTTTAAAGCCCTGAGAGACCCTCAGGCAGGGGGTGGGGGTAAAGCCTGGATTGCTCTGCTGAAACTGAGAGCAGAGAAGCTCAAGGGCTGGAACAGCTCTGCTACAGCCACCTCAAGGAGGTCACCTCCCTCACCAAACCCAGGGCATAACAGATTCTAACCTATCAGAATATATCTGCAATTTTCCCTTTAAATTCTTGGAAAATGACCTTTCTGAAGCAGAGCTATTTTAGCAGTCAGCCAGTGAAAGAACAGCCCATGGCAAGCTCGGGGCAGTAATGGACTCTGAGGAGCTAGGAGATGCTGCTGAGGCTGGGAAAGCACCTGGGAAAGCACAAACACAAGAAGCTGCTCATTGGTTAAAGCCAGGAGACTCCACATCCCTCTTGGAGCAAAGCTTGGAGTGGCAGAGGCGGGAGGATAAATACAGCTGCAACCCAGGGAAAGCAACAGCAAGATCTTTGGCAATGCAAACACTTTGGGTGCTTGCTCCCTGGCCAGGGAAAATCAAAGGGAGGCAGAAGCAACATAGGGCAGAATATTTAAGCATCTACCAGCACCCTGCAAGAGAAGAAAGCTCAGCACAGACAGCTATGACAAACTTTATATTCCATTTATGTATAAATGGCCTTATTAAAAGTCTGTGTTATCCCACCCTACAGAGTTTATAGAGGAAAAATACAGCTAGAAAAACGAGGACCTAATGAGTAACACACAAGGCCGTCTGGGCTGCTGTGATTAAATGCTTTACAGAAGCATCCTTAGGCCAAATCCCATTTCTTATTTCCCTGTCTGAGCCTAATGCTACAAATGTGTATCACAGCTTCTTCTTTCCTCCTACAACCATGCAAAGAGATATAGATTTTACTCATTTTATGCCCCTTCATCTTGAGCCAAATCTCCTTGCTTTTACCCTCAAAGTGAAACACAATATAGTCTATGCATTGAGGGAAATGTTCTTTTATCTCAAAGTATCCCACATCTCAGGAAAAGGAAAAAAATCACCACTAGAATTGCAGACTTCCCTTGAAACATTCCAAATAGGAACACTAAAATATCTCCACAGCTCTGAAAAAATACAGTGTCAGTTTTACCCAAGTTATAGGTGATTAAAAAAAAAAAAAAAGCTTTTAAAAACAATAAATTGCCACTAGTCACAAGCCAAATGTTGTCTTTTCTTCATGTTACCCAGAATCAACACACACAAAGGTCACATGATGAAGAATCAGTGTTGATTGATTGATGTTTTCTTTTAAAAATCAAGCTGGGATGAGAGAAAGTGTGGTTTTCCAGGGAAGTTGCTGCATTATCAGGAAGGGCTGCAGCAGCTCCTGGTTAATCGAGCTGCTGAAAGGTTAATTATCTGTCAGAACACACATGGGGTGGGGGAAAATCCCTGTGAGCAGTTGCTAGGGAGTAGAGGTTCCAGGAACAAAAGGCAAATGTGTGCTTGGGGCAGAAAATCTCCATTCCTGGATTAGGGCTGGCTAGGGATGCACTGGTGGGGTTGGGAACCAGCAGGGCCTGGTTCCCCGAGCCTGTTCAGGGCCAGGACTGGACTCGATGCTCCCTGTGGGTCCTTCCAGCTGAGAACATTCCATGATTTTGAGACTACCTGCAGGCAGAGCTGGCCTGGGAGCTCCCTGTGCCAGACCCAGCAAATCCTACTCCAGGCTGGAACTGCGGAGCACAAACAAGACACAGGAGGAACAACAGCTGCCAGTTCAGCCTCCACGGCTCCGTCCCTCACCCCAGCACCTGCACCAGGACAGTGGGAGCTCCCCTGGCCCTGCTCCAGGCTCTGCATGGCCATGGCAGCCCTGGAGGTCACAGGGGATGGAGGAGAGCTCGCTGTGTGCTTCAGCAGGCTCTGACTGAGGTGCAGAGAGCTGGCCTGGGCACCCTCAGGTTCCACAAAGGACAGACTGTGCACAGGGAACCTGAGCCATGTCCCTTATCAGTCCAGCTGCTGATATTTCACACACACCTCCTGCAGAATGAAGCCTTTGCTTGGTGCTGCTGAATTTGCAACTCCCAGTGAAGGGTGAGGTGTAGCACAAACTGGGCTTACTGGGACTCTAACCCAGCCTGTCCAGAAGCCTCAGCTTCCCTTCCTCGTGCTTTAAACCAGTTGTCTTTTGACAGATGCTGATGCTGGAAAGCATCCACTGCATCTTCAGGACCCTTAGAGGAGCCTGGTATGTGACCCAGTTTGAGGACATTGTCACAGGGAGCCCCTCTGACAGCACAGTGATGTCACAGCCTACAGAGAGCAGCCAACACATGTGAAAGTTCAGCTCTCCTGCATGAGGCAACTCATCCATCCAAAAACTGGTGTGCCAGGCTGTCAGCAAATCCAGGCAGAGATGGGAATGTCAGCAAATCCAGGCAGAAATGGGAAAAGCAAATATTTAGGCAGATTTTAACAAGTTGACCAAAAACCGATAGAAACTCACTTCAGGAAAAAGGAAAAGCAGCTGCTGGTTGAATATAATGGAAGCTCTAAGGAAGAAAGCAGCCCAGTGCATGTGAATGTTAATCAAGCCCCATTTCTCTTCAAGCCAAAACATGAAGGTATTTACTGGTGTGTTGGAGAAAAGCCTTCAGGAGGTTTAAATTATCCTGTCCAACCCATATTCTAATGGCTCTGCCTGACGTCCAGAGATCATCACTGAGTTTCTGGCTCACTGCCCTGCTGCATGTGATAAAAGCATGTGGGGCTTACCAGCAAGGTTTTCATTGCTCTCCATGGGAGGCCTGGGAAGGCCAAGGGATTTTGCCTGGAAAACAATGTACATTTCCTTGTTGACAAGAATGTTGAGGGACAGATTTTATACCAGGCTCTGTGTGTGCACTGAGAAAGCATCAGAACATGGCAGCATCACTCATCCCACTTGGAATCACTCACACCCCATGCACAGAGATGTCCAAGGCTCCACCTCCCCTGCGCAGCAGAATTTGGCACAATCCCAGTTTGGTTCACACCAACAAGTTGATATCACAGACAAACTGCTCTCCAGTGAGACTCCACAATATCAACTCACTGCAGACATGACACAATGGATTTTCAAATCCTGATCCTCATGGCACAGCTCATGCAGCATTCCCGTTGCCTGATCCCACTGAATAAACATAGTGTTGTACTAGAGATAAATGTGAAATACTAATTTTATCAAAAACAGAGATTAAAAATATGCTCACTGACTCAGCATGCTGACACATCCAGTTCAGTAATTTAAGACTAAAGACCATCACCTCATTATCGCTGTAAGATACGGCCCAGAAAACCAGCCCATCAGAAATCATGGAACTCCACACAAATATGAGTCTCATAGGAATATTCTTCTATAGGAATATAAATTCAGTAATTGCTTCATGGGTCATTAAATCTGGTTTTATAAACTAAGACAGACATAGAATATAATCCAAAACAAATTACACCAGAACAGGTCAGAGAGCACACATTAGCATGCAATTGGCTGACACTAAAATTATCTACACTGGCTGAGAATTTGGAAAAAATATCCTTGGTATTTGGGATCATTTCATGAAAGGATTATAGAAATCCTTTTCTTTTAACTAAGGTCATTAACATCTTTCCACAGCACGTTAATATTTCCATTTTACAGAGGACTGAGTCACAAAGACTTTCCTACAGCCGGTATCAAATCAGTGGCATAAAGGCACCTGCTGCTTCAAGTACTCATCCTGGAAAACAAACACACAATTCCTATTTCTAGCCCAATTAAAAAATAAAATCCTGAACACTTGGAGAAGATCAAATTCAGCAGAAAGGGGTAGAGAGCAAAATAAACTGGAAAGAGAAAGGGGAAGTTGTGCAGCCTGTGTGGTTTTGGCTGGCAGTGGCTGTGCCAATTATACAAATTATGCAAATGTGATGCTCAGCTAGGTGCGTACAGCAGCAACAACATACAAGTGTTTTGGGACAAAAAACACATGTTCCCATGTTTCAAGCATTCAGAATCACAAATCCCAGTCAGAGAGTTCTGGCAGACACGGGCTGGGAGGAAATCTTTTCTTTTCTGCCTTTTCTCCTTATTTTCTTACATTTATCCTATTATCGATTCCCGAATGCTCCCGACTGACCCAATCCTCCCCGTGCCACTGCATCTCCCTTCCTCATGCACTCAGCAGCACAAGGATTTCCGGCAGCTCTCCGCCCGCTCCTCACAAACCCGAAACTCTCGTGCACAAGCGCTGAAATCTAATTAACACCCCTTCCGCTAATTTCACATTAACTTCGCTCCGACTGCACTGCTGGGAGGAGCGCTGGGGATTTATCAGCGGCTCTCACAGAAGGGGACAGAAGGCAGCACTTTGAGCATCACTCTTTTCTCTTTTTCTCTCTCAGACCGTTCTGCCGGGAAAGAAAAGCCCCCAAAGAGAGTCTGGTGTGGAGGCTGCCAGGGTGACATCACCGATGGTGCCACCGCAGGAGCAGCCAATTGGGGAGGGCTCTCTCGCTGCCGTCCCTCTCACCTACTACAGGAGCCTATAGGAGAATGTTCCACACGGGAAAGACTCAATCCTGTTTCGTCGATGCTTATCTTGCCACTCCTCCCCTCTCTCCCCTCGCCACTCCAGCGTGAGTGCTCGTACATCCGCACAGCCGCGGCAGAACTCTGCACAGCAAACACGCGGGTCTGAGCATCAGACTGCAGGAAATGATTCACATCACAGCTTCCTGCTGCTGCTGGGGAGCAGGGAAATCCCTTCTGTTCAGGGATTTCAGTGGGAGGAAGAACCTTCCTCCTCCTAGTCACTGGTGCTTTTAACTCGTTGTTATGACAATGCAGCCAACAGACTTTGGGTTTCTATCCCAAATGCGGTAAAAGCAATTCAGCTCCAGCCAGAGAGCCCAGCCAGGCCTGCAACGCTGTGAAAAGACAGCAGAGAATTTAAAGGTGGGGCTCAATAGCCTTGAGCTGCAGCAGGGGAGGGTCAGGTTGGACAGCAGCAGGAATTTCCTCCTGGAAAGGATGGTCAGGCCTTGGCAGGGGCTGCCCAGGGAGGTTTGGAGCCCCCAGCCCCGGAGGTGTCCCAGGAAGGCCTGGATGTGGCACTCAGTGCTCTGGGCTGGGGACACGGTGTGGATCGGGCACAGCTTGGACTTGATACTCTTGGAGGGCTTTTCCAGCCTCAGTGATTCTGTGCTCTGCCTTTCCCTGGATACCTGGGAACTTAACTATACAGGACCTAATTTTTAGCACCCAAAGCCCAGCATCAGACTGGGGCAAACTGCAGTGCTTGCAAGAACGCCCTGCTTACACCAGAGATCCTCGCTGCAGCAGCTGTCTACCAGGAAACGGGCACATAAAGCTGTTTATGAGCTGAAGCTATTAAAGAAATTTGTTGAAACCCCAGAGATCTATTCTACCTGTCAGACAGTGCTCTTAAAGCAGCAGCTGTCATTGTCTGCTGCTTCTCACTCTGAAATGAAATGACAATTGGCACATTGTGGGAGCAAGTCTGGGCTGTCTCCCGGTAGTGCTGCAGCCTTCTCATGTGAGAGGCGAGCAGCCAGGCTCCCTGGGAGAATCCTAAAGGAGACTGTTGTACTCCAGGCACACAACTTCAAACCCAACTAACTTGCAGCACCTAAAAGTCTTGCAAGTACAAAGAGATTTTTATGTCCCATTCTTTGCAAAAAATATCTGAGCACTGCTTCAGCTCTGGCCAGCCCTCACACACTACAAGGCTTTAATTCTGACTTTGCAAAGATGAAGCTGAAAAATCCAGCTCTGTGTATCCATTTCTGACTCTGACAGGAACTCTGTTCCCATCTTAGCAGTATTTATAAAAGCAGCTGTATTTTTACAAAGAATCCTGTAATTGGAGCTGTCTCGATGAGCCCAGGAGCAGAAATGCTCTGACCTCGCCAGGCCTGGGCAGCACAGACAGCACAGCCCAGCAGGCAGAGTCTGCAGCTCCTTCTGACCTCCCATCTGTAGGAAACTGCACTGAGAAGAATTCTATCTTATCCAGCACCACTGGGAGTAAACACTGGTCACAAAGCATTTTCTAGGCCTTCAGGAGGAATTCTCAGACAGAAAAATCCAGAATAGTTCCAAATTTGGAGCTGAATACTGATTTAGTGTGCATCCCACTCTTACCTATAAACATGACAGACCACTTCCCAGAATCCTGGAATGGTTTGGGTTGGGAGGGATGTTAAGGACCATCCCATTCCACCCCCAGCCATGGGCAGGGACATCTTCCACTATCCCAGGGTGCTCCAAGCATATCCAACCTGACCTTGGACACTCACAGGGATGGGGCAGCTACAGCTTCTTTCAGCAACCTGTGCCAGGGCTTCCCCACTCTCACAGGGAAGAATTTCCTCTGTATATCTCACTTGTTTCCCTTCTTTCAGTCTGGACCCATTAGTCCCTGTCCTGGCACTGCAGGTCCTGATGAAACTGTAAATTTCCTTTACATCCTCCTTCCTTGGAGGTGAAAACAAAGCAGTGGCCCCTGAACACCCCCATCCTAGGTTGTGCCAGCTCCAGTTACACAAATCAACCATGAAGTAACAGCGTGCAAGACCTGGAGCTCTCCCAGCATCCCCATTCCTACCTGATGGAACTGTAGGGCTCATGGAACCAGGAAACACACACAAAACAGGGCAATGTTTTGTCTCAGTCATCAAACTCCCCCTGACAGAGCTGTGGACTCAAAGAGGCTTGAGGTGTTTGAGCAGAATGGAGAAGCAGTGTGAAAACACGAGGAAATGGATGTCTTCAGAGCCTGGGAGAGCACAGGAATGCAGCAAAGCAGGATGAGAACATCCCATCAATGACCTTCACAGTGAGTAATGGGAATAATGCAAAAGCAGAAGAGGATTTTAACCAGCAGCAAAGTGCAGAGGAGGTATTTTTGTTGTTCCAGCTGCAAAATGAGAATGGTCCCACAAAGCTCCTCCCAGCACCTGGGGACAAGGACCCTGCCTGCTCCTGCCCAGAGAATGAGCTGGAAGAACCAGGGGTGCAGTTTGTGTCTGACATTGCACCATGCACTGTTTGCACCTTGTTAGCTCATAAGCTCACGTAGCACTGTTGAATTAAATGAGGAATTACTATTTTTCATAAGGAAATGAGAGGCAAGAAACATGCTTCACGCAAAATTTTGCATATGAAGTTCTTTCTGTTGATAATTGACAGTCTCCCACCTTGTATTTAGATGCAGGTTACATGCCAGAAGTAAAAGGCTGTGAGAAGATTGGTCTTAAAAGAGAGTTTTTAATTGAAACGCTTACTTAGAAGACACAGGAAAGTGCACTTGAGAGTCAGAGGCTCCTTGATCTACCATAAAAAGGCATTCTAGGATCCAGGGGCTGAAATTTAAATTTCAAAGTAAGGTAGAAGTTAAAGACTGGAACAGCTCAAGGTGGAGGTTCTGCACAACTCCACACACTGCCAGCTTTGCAAGGATGTGTCCTTTTGTAACCTAAATTATACACCTTAATACACTGCAAGAACTTCAACAGCTGTAGGACTATTCTCTTTCTTTTTTATAAACACCAGAATAAAGCATTTTCTGGCCTTAAAATTCACTGATTTGTCTTCAGCTGACAAACGGCAAGTTACGCAAACTGCACCACTAAAAAAAAATAATCTCAAAACAAACTTCCCAGTCTTATCAGAAAAGCTTTAGGAAAAAGTTTAAAATAGAAAAATGCATGTTTCCATACTCTAAATTCTCTGGCAGCAGCTCAGAAGGTTAAGTCATGTTTACTCTCCTTCCTGGAAAAGCACCCCTCGCTCTCCCCCTAATGTCAGCACTGCCTGTGCTGGGAGCACAGCCCAGCTGAGTCAGCTCAGCCCATGTTGGGCAGGGCACAGAGGCACCTAATGAAGTGGAAACTAATTGAGCTTTCTCTTTTTCATGGGGATGCTGTATCCAGCATGAGGTTTTCCAGGAGTACCTCCAGGTTTTTGTTTTGTTTTGGAAGTGCTGGTTGAACTACAGGGCATAGTTCAGGAATCCTGGTGGTTTATTTTGGTTTTCAAGGCCCAAAACACAAAGGAGTCTTCATAAATCACAAACGCAAGGCAAAGATCCTTGCAGGGAATCAGGGCTTCACTTTCAGATGGTGAAATGCATATTTTACAGGTATGTATACACACAAAAGTGTAAATAATGTTTTTATAGTGAACTGTGCCATTAAACAATTCACATTCTAAGCTTCTCATGTGTACAGTGAAGCCTGAATCCAGTGTAAGGAAGACTCAACATCCCACCACTGAACTCAACCACAGAGCACCTGGAGATTCCCTCAGGTCATGGTAGAAAGGAACTTTCCCAGACTGAAATTCCTGGACAAGAATGAAAAGAAACTTGAAGACAGTCCTCAACTCCATCAAAATGTGATTTACACCAGAATAATCCCAGAGCAAAGAAAGTGCTGCCTTATGCAAGATGATCTTGTATTTATTCTTGCATTATAACCAAAAAGGTTTTGAAGCAATTCAAAATTTCAGGCCCAAGTTTCACTGTGAGACCCAGAGAGAAACTTTCTGAAAGTAGGATTTATAACTTTTGCTTATTCCTCTGGAAAAAGAAAATCCCATTTACATGAAGTTCTGGATTTACAGATTAAAAATATAGAAAATAACTAAAATGGGTGGTACCAGGAATCAGAATGGTGCCATTTCCACCTAGAATAAACAACTCTCCTCTGGATAAACAGAAATAACCTGTGCTCTTGAACCAAGAACATGGAGGCAGATTAACAATTAGGGTTTATGTCCCTTACTCTTTAATCTGCAAATTAAACCCAATGAGGAAACAGAAGAGAAATACAAGGAATACAATAGAGTTGATCGATCATACAAAATCTCAGCAATTCTACTTTACATTTAATATGCCACCACATTATTTTCCTTCCAGAGTTTTTCCTGGACAAGGTGCTGGAGGACTTGGAGAAGGTACACAAAGGCATCCAGGGGAGTATTTTTATTAATGCTTCAGGAAATGAAGCGGATGATCCCATGTCACTAAAAAACAAAACAAAAACAAACCGAAGCAATCTTCCAAAAAAATTATTCCAGTCTATAAACAGCAGCTTAAATGTTTGTGTCACCCAGAACAAAACAGTTCCATAAAACATCTCAAAAAGCAGACCTGTAAAAAAAGGGAAAGAGAAGAAAGACAAAAGAAAGGCGCAGCATGAAGTAATTTCAGACAACCAGTTTTGTGAGAGCTTTAATGGCACAAAATGTTTATAAGCTACAACTTATACATGTAAACTGTATATAATGTTACAAAGTGCTAACTAATTTATGAAGAATGCATAATCACTTTGGCTCAGTTAACTCCAATATTTCAACAAATGTCAATTAAAAATTTGAATTTCTAACAATCTTCAGCTTTCACTTTTGAAAACAGTAAGTAAATATGCATTTGCTGCAGTTAGGTCAGCCTGCATCTTTAATGTGCGAGTTTATGCATTTTTTCTTGATCCTATTTACAAGTCTAGGCCAGTTTTCACTGAATGTAAGAAAAATGAAGCCTACACTTTTTTTCCAAAACTGTAAACAGGTATAAAGCTTTTTAAACAACATTTATCTTAACAAAACTTCAACTCTCAATAACTGAAACCCCTTTGTGAATGATACAACACTCTATTCCTGTTCATTGTAAAAGTGGAAGTTGCAGATTTTCCTCCAAAGCTTAGAATAGGGTCTCAATAAATACTGCATTGTGTCCCAGCCAGTGTTCCAGTGACCACGGGGCATTCCTCAGCTCTGGGTTTCACAGGTTTTACTCCAAGTGTCATTAGTGCTCTTGATACTCCAGCCACAAGTTAGCACTGTTATTTATCAGACATTCTGAAGAATTACCTTTTAATTTAGAAAGGTGTCATTTACTGGGTTTTCCTCTTTAAAAAGTATTCCCTACTAAGTAAAAATCTCTTTTTCCACTACTCCAATTTCATACAAAACAAGGTGCTGTGTTAGAAGTGAAAGTGGTCCAGCCTTTCTCCTGTCCCCTCAGATTTTAGCACAGTAAAATGAAGTATTTGATGCTCTCTAAAACACCCTTCACCAGTTCCCCTGCCCGCCCCCAGCTCTGGGTGAAACCCAATATCCACACCCAAAACAAACCCGCACTTGTGGGCAGCTCAAGTGCCACTAAGTATTCTCAACTAAAAGGAAAAAAAAGCAGATTACTCAAGCAGATTTGTTGCTCACCCTGAAAGCATTCTCTGACAGTATTCAGAAGTAGAGAATGAAAATAAATACAGTTTAGCAGTGGATTCATACTTAACTTTTTCACTTCCTGGGAGCTAACTGAAGTTTTTTTAACCCAAATCTCAGCTGGGATTTAGCTTCTATGCATCAACTGGTTCATGCAATCACTGCTCTATCAAATAATCAACTTTATAAAGTCTGATGCAAGCAAACAATCATAGGTAGCTGTTTTCTCCAAATGGCTGACTAGATTTTCTTATTTTCTACAAGTCAGCCAACTAAAGTTTTTATTTAAATGAGATTTTTGCTAGTCTAAAAATTAGCATTGGTTCCCTAAATACTTAGTATTAAAGTCTATACCATATATATATATATATATTCATATATATATATATATATATATAAAAAAGGAGTATTCTATCTTTCAGAGTTCATGCTACATGTTCTGAAATCCAATAAAATATATTTAGGGACAAGCCTGTCCCAATGCTTTGTAACAATTTGGTACTAAAGCTTCACATTTTGAAAAGAAGTGTCACTGAAGGAGGACAAGGCTTAATGTTCCCTAAGATAAAAGTTCAACAGCATCAGTAAGAAATCTACCCTAACATGAGACATCACAAGTGACTTTCAGGTTCCAAGTATCCCCAAAAAGGAGATTGTACAGTAAACAATGAGAGAGAAGAATATTGAAAATTCATTTGCAGAAGACATTTCAGAGCTTTTACAACTTGTGAACCTTTATGCACCTGCAAGATTGTCCCCCTTAAGGATTAGCCAAACGCTTTTCCTGCTGAAATTGCTGGATCTTCAGAGATGTAAATGGGTCCACCACAAACAGAATAATTTCCTTTTAAACAGAGCCTACCTACACTACAGCTGCTGGGTTTTTCCTTAATTTAGAACTACTGTGAAAAGGAAAATTTCACACTGAAAATTTTCCCTTAAGAAAACAGGTAAAGAAAAAAAAGCTTCTTCGCATGCAAACAATGCAATTTTTCTAATATTTCCTAGGTATCAGACAGGTTTTCCTACAAGGAATAAGGAGCTGACTTCATAGAAAAGACAAGATTACAACAATTACCTAGTATTAAAATATGCTGATGGATTTAGTTATCCTACTTTAAAATTTATGCAGTCTTTGCCTCCTGCAATTCAAATGGTGTATATGTTACCCAATGCAAGGGGCCGAGTAAATTCCCCCCGAGAGCTGATTTAAACTGGATCTTTATTGCCAGTGATTTCTCAGTTTATTCCACAACCAGCTTCTTTTTTACAAAAGAAAAACTCTTTCCCACTTCAATCAGTAATTTCCTTCCAAAGAGACTGTTTTATCACCACCATGCAGTCAACACTTAGATCATGCACAACTGCAACTGAAGTCAGGTTGCACTAAGGAGGCAACAGCATCACTGATAAAATTAAACTTGCTGGTGGCATTTTGCATTGAGAGAAGCCCTTGCAACATAGAGACAGTTGTAAACTCCATCCAGCAACTCTGACGTGTCTTGCAGGCCAAGAGGCAGGGGAATGGGAGAGAGGGAAAGAATGTGGATAGCCAAACACCTCAACAGAGTTCCAACACAATACTGAATTCCAGAGTTAGCAAAAACCTGGATATGGAAGGAAAGGGTGAAGTCAGGGTCATGCTTAAAATGGTCTCAAGTCAAATGTACTAAATGAGACAGTAACACCTTCACAGGTCACATGGGGTCCAGGTTTGCACTCCATGGGTTCAATAAGTGCTGGCTGAAGGTGTGGTCAGGCGTTTCCCAATGTAGATGCTGAAATAAAAAGTATAAGGATAACAGATTGCACAGGAATATTCCCTGCTTTCCCACAGTCCCCACACACCCAGCTGCTCTAATCCCTCTCTCAAGTCTGAGATCCATCCACAGACTTCACTTCTCTTCTATGAAACTACTTCCAGTGAGGTTTTGCATTAGCCTGGAAGAATCCATGCTCTCAGTACTCACCCAAAGTGGGTTTGCCTCCAGTGCCAGCTCATCTGAAAACCCCAATCCAAAAGCTTTTGTGTTTTGAGTACCTGACACAGCAACTCTCCCAGACAACTGAGGTAAAACATACCAAGTGCTGCCTATAGGGAGGGGGGTGAGCTTTAAGACTCTGAGCATTGAGGATCTATGCAAACACTGACCACAAGCAAGATTTAAATCATTGCAGAAATGCACAATTCTGCTGTAGTACAAATATTTCACAGTATTTCCTCACATATTCTATCCTCATTTATTTCAAAGTTTAGAAGAATTTAAAGAGACACTTAAACTACATCCACTAAACCAAACACAAAGCTAAATAAAACCGTGTTTTGAGTCCATGCCTTTGCCTCATCCCAGAATTTAGGGTGGATAAACAGAAGGTAGGGATTTAGGCAAAGTGAGAGATTATGTTGGATTACACAGGCAATGAAAACACTGCTGAGCAGAGACACAGCTGATCTTGCAGGACACATCCAATTTTTCATCTCTTTCTCTAAGTACTCAAACTTTGACTTTCAGTAACACCACAATGCAGCATTAAACTGGAAATTACAGGGTTTGTGCCACACACACCACCTCAGCATCATTATTTGTACGGTGTAGTTTCATATTGGTCAGTAGAAGTTATTTTCCATCTATTCTAATTTTCCCCTTATAACCTGAAGCATTTAAATAGAAGGCACATAATCAAATTGCACATGTTACAATTGCAAAGGTCATTTGCTAACTCATCCATGCATATTCAATATAACTTGATTTATTCTAGAAATAAAGCACATTAAAGGCTGCAAAGTTCTAACTGCTGCAACGTTTTCCTGCTTTTGTAAAAGTACACCAAGTCTGAGTGATGAGCAAAAATCATTACTCAGAAAAAGTCCTTTTCAGCAGGACCTGACATTCAAGCAAAGTGGAAAGGCAAAAGCTGAAGTGAGAATTAGGTTAATACTTACCCTAGTCCCAGAGCCAAAACATGAGATATGAACAGAGATGGAATGAAAACCTTAAGAAATTCTGCAGAGAAAATGCCACCTTTTTTCATTGCTCCACTTTTTCTCATACTTAGAGACACTGAACGTTTAGGATGTCTGAAATGGAATTCCCTGGAAGAAGAGGGGGAGGGGGGAAAAATTCAACAAGACTTTTTTGTTTCTTTCCCTTTTTTTTTTTTTTTGCACACAAATGCACAGATCTCTGTAGGAACATTTGTTTTGTTTTTTTAAGTACAAAGAGCTAGAGATCAGAGCCCGAGATCCCTTACACAGAGTAAGGAATCAAAGATATTAAGAGGAGGGATTGTGCAGAGACCACTTACACAGACAGTATAGACACAAAGGGAGCAGGAGCTGCAGAGAGAGGTAGGTCCGAGAGAGGGAATTTCAGGATGTGATTTGTTAGCAAGAGGCCTCATTTTTTGTTCCAAACACAGATACAGAAGTCTGCCAGATTTAGACAGCATCCTCTATTTTAATAAAAATGCTTTGCATTCAAGGATCTCAAGGTTTCCCCTTCCGTGGATGAACATTACATATTTTACATAGAAAGAAAAAAAGGTACAGAGAATTTAGGAGACTTGCTCAACACTCTTCCATTCAATAAGCCAAGACTAAATCTCATGAATCCCAGCTCCAAGTACCCAGCTCTCCCACTAATTATAATTTTATCAAGAAGCCTGGCAATCAGCTTGCTGTGGCTTTGTATTACCTTCAAGTCATTCTGTTGCTATTTTGATTTTCATACTTCATTGTTTTGACCTTTTTAGCCTCCCCACAGAGAAATCAATCTCTTCCTAAGATGAACTTATTTTGATTGTGAGACTGTGATAATCTTTTCCTTCATCTATTCATTAAAATATATCAATATTCATTAAAAACACGGAGTTTAACTCACTTGGGAGGAATGTTTTCAGGCCTACTTGACCAGTCTGACACCCAGTCTGCACTTTTCTTCAAAACTTCCAATTCTTTCTCTCCTTCTACTGCTTCTTCTTCGGACTGAAACACAAAGGGGACGAGCCTTGTAACACACAATTAGCTGCTCCTCAGGGTGTTAAATTGAGAGTGACAACAACTGTGGTGACATGATAAGCACCAAATGGTGGCACCTGATAAACGAGTAAGTGTTCTTGGACTGCTGATTATTTCAAAGAGATTTGATTTTGCCAGCAGAAGTCAGGAAACCACAAATTCTACTACTGTAGCCAGGATTTCCACATTATTGCAAGCTATTTGTTTTTTTAACTAACAAAAACAAACGATTATTTTAATCCTAAATGTAATAAACCAGAACTGTGCAAAAAATATTTACAAATGGAAAAAACCATTAGGTTGATGGCATTCCATTTAAAGCCCACAAAACGTGACTAAAAGCATGGCAAGTCAAATAAAATGGTTTCAAAACCGTATTTTGACTTTTTAAAGGTGTTATTAATAATTTAAAATTTACAGTACTTGCAACTAGTAGCTTCTACTGGGTGAATCCCAGATGCAAGAGGCAAAAGCAAGCACTCACTCTAACTGTATATAAAGATTTAACTTCACATCAATAGAGGCAAATGTTACCATATAAGAAAAGAAATAAATTAGGAAGAGTAGAGAACACCACTGACTTTAACTCCTACTTAGTATTAAACCAATCTCCTGAGTGACTCTTATTAAAGTAAGATAAGCCACTTACAACATTAAGTGGAACCACAGCAAACCCAGAGGTAATCAAATAGCACAGTCACAAGTGAGATGCAGAGCTCACCAACACCTTCATTCAGACCCTTTTGGCTCTCAGGGCAGAACTGCAACAGTCCCAGGTCTTTGACAAAATTAAATGCAAGGTTTCATTCTTCCAGGAATGCTTTTTATTTATACTGCTGAAGACAGCAAATTTTATGAAATTATCAAACTAAGAGTTCAGCATTAGTCTCCTCTCAGTTTGTGTTACGGAGATTACTCACTGTCATGTGAGTGTCTGCACAGCAATCACTGAGCAGCCTGAAATCTTGTGCAGAAATATGAACATTTTAAACCCAGCTTTGACACCCAGTGCCAGCAGGGTTACACAGTAACATGACTGCTAGGAAAGAAGCAATTCTCAACTGTACAGATGGAGACTCATTTTTCCCTCACTCCAACATTATTAATCTCCAAGTCAAATTTCAATTAATAGAGAATATAAGTCTTTTGACATCACAAAGAGCATGTTCTACACCTCAAGCCTAAATCAAATATCCATAACTTACAAATGTATATTTTAAAAGTTAAGGAAGAAAATACCTGAGAACTACTGTCTTTACTTGTGTGCATTTCCACATCAAAAGTTATCTGTCCATCATCTTGAGGTGACGGGCTAAAGAAAAATTGATATAATAATGTCATTTTGTCAACTAAAGAATCATCAGTGTAGGTAAATCTCAGCTGAATTATTTCCTCATGTACTTTTGGACATTATTCAGCTGAGTTACAGGCTGCACCACCCTTCAGATCCCAAATACCAGCACTACAAAGTCTTCCCAACCCCCCTGCCGTTTCAATTTTTTTAGAATTTATAATCCTACCTTTCTCGACAGAGTTCACAGTTGCTCCCTAGAGCAAAGAAAGCACTGCCCAAAAGTTCAGCTGCTACAGAAAAGATGCAATTCCCTTTATTCTTGTAGAGAACACTACCAGTACTGTGAATTACATGGTTTTGTATCATTACAAGTGGAAGCATCACACAGTTACCACGAGCCAGCAGCTATTCCAAATACTGGAGCACAACAGACTTGTCCCTGACAAAAAGCTCTACCCATCCACAGGACAAAATGGGCCATAAATCACAGCAGAGTAGCCAACACTCCTTTACCTGTCACAGTGGGAACTACCTCTTGAACTGCTCTGTCCTGACTCGTGCTGAGCATCCAGGAGGATTTTCTCCATGTCTCCGTTGTGGATGGAGGAGGAGGATGGCACGTGCTCCAGGCCCCCGTTCTTGCCGTTGCTGTTGTCGTTGCCGTTGCCGTTCATCTGCAGCTCCACCCAGGAACCTGTAGGGCAGCCACACGTCACACCATGGACACCCCAGCCCTGCACACACCTTCAGTTTATCAACTGCACCCAGAGGCAAACACCAGCATGCTGGGCTCAGATAACACACACTGACCTGAGAGCGCTCAGAAACACGGGACAGAGACAACAGCCACAGGATTCTTCTTCTTCTTTCACCAACACAGACACCCCTAAAAGCTGTGCTGCTGCTCCCTAACTCTGGAGCTGGTCAATAAGATGTCTCCTTTCTCCCCAACTATTAATACTTTAATCAGCCACATCTCTCTGCACTTTGTGAACTACACATCGCTCCATTACACCTCATCCTGTTCTACATTCCTTTCTCAAACAGAATTTTCATTCCTATGCCCCTACTACAAAACTGCCTCCTGTGCAGCTTTATATTCTCCTTTCCTTTACTTCCAAAGGCCTTGGATCAATCCCCAATTTTTCTATACATAAGGCAGCCTGCCATTCTCAGGTCTCCTTCAGCTTGCTTTGGCCTGACACAAACATCTCTCATAAAGCTCCAATTTACTGTTTTCCCCCCATTGTTTGGTAGTTTTACCAATGCACTAAGATCCAACAAAGAGCAAGAGTGTACTCTACATGACAAGAGCAGCCTGCTAAAAAGTTCACACCCAGTGTAGATAAAGAGAGGATTTTTATTTTAAAATGTATTTCACTTCTATTTTATGCGCAGATTAACCAAATATGAGAGTGTATGTTCTGATACATTCTTTAGTGATATGTTTCAACTGGTGACATGTAGAGATACATGTCACCACAACTCCTCTGTAATTTAGTTTATTCCACCTGAAGGTAGGAGCTTTCAGGGTTCTTTTTGTATTTGGTTAACTATTTTTAAAAGTTTGGACATCTTCCCCCAGGATGTAAAAATATCCAAGTAAGAAAAGCAAGCCTGAAGCTACAAATACAACATTTTGAGCATTATTTGTACAAGTCCAACATTTTAACACTGATTTTTGTTTTCTGAAATGCACCTGGGAGTGCCTGCACTTATTTTTTGTAGCATGGTTTTGTCTCTGGGAGCTCCATCAGTGACACAGGAAGGGATGTTTAATAATGAGCCTGTTTCCAACTTAATTTGATGAAGAGTTCTCCTTTAGCACCAATTATTCACGATGCCATGACAGTGATGTCCATGGAAGCATCATGCTCTGGTGGTTCCCAGCCTGGTCTCCCCAGGCTGGATTCACAAACAGGGAATTTTGGGAGT
Source organism: Molothrus aeneus (assembly GCF_037042795.1). NCBI lineage: Eukaryota > Metazoa > Chordata > Aves > Passeriformes > Icteridae > Molothrus > Molothrus aeneus. Next base: position 4,912,384 of record NC_089674.1, on the reverse strand, counting down.
GCACAGGCACCTGCTCAGGACAGCACATGAGGCTTTTCAGACAAGCAGGTGTTAACTGGGAAGAGGCAGCTTTGCTCAGTCAGCATCAGACAGAGCCTGTGTCATTCCAGATTGGTGATGATTGCTGGTGTCTCAATTCCTAAATAAAATGGCCAAACTCTAAGAGCTTCATCAGAAAGGTTGTTCTGCCTTGCACAAGAGACCACACCTGCAAAAAAGCAGGTGGCAAATGCAATTAGCAAGTGGTCAAAAGTCAGGTAAAAGAGCTTTATATTCCCCAACAACCACCTTTGGCTATTGGAAAAATCAGGATCTGCAAAGCATCTAGGATCAAAAAAATCAGCAGAGGACAAAAGCATGATGGGATGTGTTCCTCTGACACTAGAACACCCAGAGGATGGTGATCAGATCTCCTTACTCTGACACACAGCTCTAAATCCACTGTCACAAATAAAGTTTTTACTCATTTACCTCGGGCTGACAAATTCTGTGTTTATCTAAAACACACTGGGGCCGTAGTAAGAAGAAATCCCAGATTTTCCTGTGAGTAAAGAGTCCCTGGGAGCTGAGTAGGAGTTGACATGAGGAGCAGCACGTTCCCAGCTGACCTCACCGGGAATGACTCAAAATACATTAAGGAAGCATAATCTGCCATCAAGCTCGTGCACGCTGCCCACTCCCACCAGCACTCACAACCGCTTCGGGACAGGGAGCAGGGAACATCACAGGGTTCCAAGACTGATTAGAGGGACATAAATCTCTGTTTCTTTAAAGAGATGGACAGGAATGTATTGGAGAATAAACTGCCCAAATAACAGAGAATGGGGCTTGCCCCGAGCTTTTTTGTACATTAATCACCTGCCTGAGAACTTTTACTTTCACATATTTCTACTTGACAGTAAAATAGGAAATGTGGCAGAATGAAGAGCGGTAGAATTAAGAGTAATACAATTAAGAAATGTGGCAGCATCTCCTCCCTTCACAAATCACGTAACACACACTCTTTGGAGAAAAAAAACACAAACAATTGTTCACGCCAATGGTATTTTTCTCCAAAATTGTTTGAATTTTGGCTTTGCTCTATAGTTAATTATTTCACTATGAATTTATATACACCGACTTCAATTCTATGTTTTTCCATGACTTGGTGAACTGTTTAAACAGCAGGGGTTAAACACGTTGGGAAGACTGGTCTCTTTTTGTTTATTCCCTCTGATTTCAGCTCAGTACATGAAGTGGAGATATCAAAGGCAATATATTAATTAAATACCTGTACACATTTTATAGATATAAAAATACTCCAAGCTACTACCAACTCAGTTGCTCACAAGTAGTCTGAGACATGATCAACCTGAATTAACTAATAAATATCACTTTTACAATGAAGTACAACATTAACAACAAAAAAAAAAAAAAAAAAGAAGAGGGAAAGGAAAAGAAAGTCAACCAGACTCCCACAATGGTAATTATTAAGCAGATTTTCCATGACAGAACTAGATGGGCTCTTGCCTAAGGTGGGATCTTTTTTTGTCAATATGTAACAGAGCTTTATAATAATTAAAATATAGGAAGCATCTAGAATTCCCAAAGCAAGCAACTTGGGTTTTTTATCTCTTTGAACCCAATAAAGCACAGGTTACCAGTTTTATTCCCAGCTCTTCTGCCTTCCAAGTGCTAAGGGAATCTTTGAATAAAAGGCCCTAAACACGCACAAAAATATCACACAGAACACCATGAAAAGGTGTCTCAGCTCATTAGCCTGAAAAGTTCACTGAGAAGCTGAGAGAATGGCAGAAAAGGCACCTCTCTCACCGAAGCATTGTGCAGGGGCTGAACATCTAAAAGCACCACTGAGTCTGTGGGGAACCGACTGGGTGCATTTGTTTTGTTGCTGGAGCACAGTGTCAAACATTTCCTCTCCTACCTCGTGCTCAGCTCCTCCAGCAATCACCGAGCTGGGTGAGCCTCTACGAGCAGCATGACCCCCGTGGGCAGATCCACCCCTGGCTTACAGAGCTCCCAGCTCTTGTCGCCCCTATCACCAGCAGATTAATGAGTCCCAGAGTTACCACCTTGCCAGAAATTAAAAATAAATTATACAGACATCAAATATGGCCATTTCTGAAGTAAGCATCGAGTCAGGCACCCAGCACGTTACAACTTTAACAGCCTAATTGTTATTGAAGTATAACAGGCCTGAATAATTTGCCAAGATTATTGACTCAGGTAATATTGTTTAAGGTGCCACGACTATCACACGATGGAGTGTTACCACATCACAATAGCAGCGTTATGAAAAGGACACAGTTTATTCTTCCTTTCATACAATTTCCATTGAGTTATGGAAAAGCAACAATAACGAGTTTATTTTGTGGTCAGCTAAACTACATCGTAAACCACGGAGGTTACAGTTAATCATTAATGCAATTTATTCACCTCTCCTATCTTTAAAATTTAGAGATGAAAAGACATTCCGAAGGAGCTGTTTATAACGAAGGGAAAGCATTGGCCAAGTAAGTACCAGAGCCTACATGATGTGCCTTACTAGTGTTATCCCAGGAACAAAAGGATGCAGCAAAGCAGCTGACAGAGATGCCGGATATAGAGGGAAATAGCTCACGTCAGTGCTATTGACTCAGCCACTGAATAAACTCATTCCCACAGCCACGCTCCTCCCCCTACCCCGCTGTATCCCATCGTCGCTGTTCGGGTAAACTCCGTGTAACCACGCAACGAGCTCGGGCCGTTCCTCGGGGGACTCGATCGCCCTCAGCCCCCTGCGAAAGGAGGCGGGTCGGGTCCCGCCAGGCGCAGCACTCTCAGGGCACCCGGAGCCCGTTTTCTCCAGCCCGGTAGTGCCGCGCGGCCCCCGGGCTCTCCCGGCCGCTCCCGCTGCCAGCCGGCCCCTCACGGTCCCCGCCAGGCCATTTATACCCGCTCCGCCCCGGCCATTGGCCCCCGGCGGCTCGCGCGCCGCGTCCTACGCCAATGGCGGCCCGGAGCGGCGCCAGGGGGTCGCGGCCCCCGCGGCCCCTTCAGGGCCCCCCGCGCCATTCCCCGCCCGCGCGGCCGCACTCACTGTTGAGGCCGGGCTCGCCGTGCGTCCCGTCCGCCGGCGGGTTGTTGTTGTTGTTGTGCTGCGGCTGTTCCTGAGGGCTGGACATGGCGACAGCGGCGCGGCTGAGGCGACTGAGGAGCCGCTGGGGCAAAAACAACAAACCCGGACTCCGTTCCGGGCCCGGCCGCCCCGCCCCGCCCCGCCCCGTCGCGCTGCGCAGGCGCGGCACGCGCTGCTCCCGCCCTCTGCCTCCATGGCGCGACCCGCGCCCGCGCACGTCCCGCGCGTGCGCAGGGCGGGGGCTGAGGGAGCGGGAGCGGCGCAGCGGGGAGGGGACGCGGGGAAAGGGAGCGATACAGGGACAGGGAGCGGGACCGGGAGTGACAGAGGGACCGGGAGCGACTCGGGGAGGGGGAGCGACACGGGGAGGGGGAGCGACAGAGGGACAGGGAGCGACACAGGGACCGGGAGTGACAGAAGGATAGGGAGAGACACAGGGACCGGGAGTGACACGGCCCGTCAGGCTGGGAGAGCCCTCCCAGAGCACCGAGCCCGGGCAGTGCCCGATCGCCACCTTGTCCCCTCTGAGTGCCAATCCAGGGATGGGCGCTCCAACCCTCCCGGGGCAGTGCCAAGCCCTGAGCCCCCTTTCCATGGGGAAATTCCTGCAGTGCCCACCCTGAGCTGCCCTGGCCCAGCCTGAGGCCGTTCCCTCTGCTCCTGTCCCTGTTCCCTGGAGCACAGCCCGGCCCCCCCGGCTGTGCCCTCCTGGCAGGAGCTGTGCAGAGCCACAAGGGCCCCCCCCGCCCCCCGACTGCTTTTCATCTCGTTCTTTTCATTCTGTTTTGACATCACTTCAATGTCAAGATTTATTTGGAGGCCTAGACTCTTTTTGATGTAATTTTGTGACTTCAGTCTCATGTCTCTTACATGCCTATCTATATTTATAAGCATTTTGCTTACCAAAAGTTGTAAAGGAGCCTTTTACACCATAAAGTCCTCTCATCAAGAGCCACAAGAATATAAATTGTGGTTTTTTCATTACTCTACTCACTGAAGGAGTTCAGTAACAGCAACACTATCAGAGTGAAGCCACGCAGACACAACTCCAGTAGTGTTCTTTGTTTTCTCCCCATTACAAATGTGAAAAAATCACTTATTTCTGTGTCAGTTTTTTTTAGCTAGAGAAAAAGCTTGTATGCACAAGTGTCACAATCATCCTATAGCTGTTGTAAGTATTTTTTGTCTTCTATTCATCTACACTAATGTTGGAGGTTTGAAATCTGCCTTTTGTAACACCAACACTTCTCCTGAATTTGACTGCAGGCCTTGCATGACTGTACCAAATATCTGACCCTGTGGAACATCTGGATGGCTCTGGGATAGCACTGGGAGAGAATTAGCTACATTAGTAGTAAAAAGAAAGCGGCAATTGAATTAATTTGATAAAACATCTGTTTACAGGTGGAGGGGCTGAAGAAACATTTGAGATTGAAATCAGAACAATGAGCTACTTGTGATTTTGAATAAAAAACCTGCCTAGGTAACCTAAGCCTACTTTGCAACCCTCAAATCACAGGCTAGCATGAGCATTTGTCACCACCCTCATTCAGGAAGCGTTTGCCACAACACTTGTGGCATTAATATTTATCAGTCAAGTGGGACTATTAAAATTTCTGAGTCAGAAATAAATTGATCAAGATTATAGAGTGAGTCAATGCAGAGCCAGAAATAGCATTCACAAGGCCTGACTTTCAGCCCTGTGCTCAAACCACTCCACAGGTTCCTTGAGGCACTTGAATGATGTAATTAATGTTTGTAATTTGAGTCCTTGGATGGAAAATGCTGTGACAATGGTAGCGTTGGATGGACGCAAAACCACATATTAATAGAAGAGAAACAGTGGCCACAGATTCCTGGGAAAAGATTTTTGTACTGGAGTGCAATACAAAGGTTTTTCTTCCAGGAAAAAAACCAAAACCTTTAAGTCAATTGAAATCAAACAGGTAACAAGACCTGTGCCAAGATAATCCTGCTGGGATTATCTCATGGTTCCAAGGTATTCTAAATGCTTGAAACAAGTACAGAAGGAGAGCTCTGTCTGCCCCTGGATCCCTGGAAGTGTCCAGGACCACGTTGGATGGGGCTTGGAGCACCCTGGGACAGTGAAAAGTGTCCCTGCCCCTGGTAGGGGATGGCACTGGATGGGATTTAAGGTCCTTTCCAACCCAAAACATTGCACGATTCTCAAGTCTAAAACATGCCATGATTATTTTTATTTTGTTTGTTTAGTATTTCAGTTCCCCAAAGCTGAAAAAGTGCCCTTTCCTGAGCTGGACACACCCAGCATCCTCCCCGCACAAGGGCTCTTCGCCCTGCACGCCTCGGCTGAACTCTTTGTACTGCACTAATCCACCCTGGAAACGCTTTTATAGTGTTTCATATTTAGCAACAACTGATCGCTGTTGATTCCGGAGGTGACTTCGAGGGACAGTGACCACACCTCGCCGCGACCGCTCGCGGTTCCGAAGCCTGCACCTCTTTACGGTAACGTTTGCCTCCTAGTGGAGAGCCCTGGCTCAGAAAAGCGTTATTAAAACCAGCCAGGGCTGTTTTCCTCTTTGCAAAGGTTGAGACTGTTAAGATTGGAGGGTAAAATTCACTGTGTAGAGAAATCGAATTCACAGTTTTTATTCTCGCAGCTGTGAAACAAACATTTGTTTTAGTCCACCGCTCATCTTTACAAGCCCAAACCAAGTTAAATAAGATGTTTGCTGCAGGCAAACAAACAGCTCCAGACACCCACAGTCAATACACAGCAGCCTCACTCCCAGCACACCTCGATCCAAGTCCTTCCCTTTACAAGAGCCAATTCCATGGGAAAGGGCAAAAGGAGGCACCTTTTATTCAATAAAAGGAGTGTTTGATGGGAGCCAGGATGTTTTACACCTCTACAGCCCGAGGGGAAGAGCAGCACACAGGAAATTGCTTCCCAGCTCTGCTGTGCCTAAGAGGATGACAATAAAAATCTCTATTAAAATTGGTATTCCATCATCCATAGCCTCTCTACAGGAGGGGAAATCCCACAGATTTTTGCTTGTCAGCACCACCTGAGCTTTTTCCAATCAGGCTGATAATAAAAGGATCTGCAGTTAAGCAATAAATGATCCTGTCCTCCCTGAACAGAGCAGTAGGGGAGCAGGTGCTGCTGCATATCCAGCGTGTTTTCCACGCAGCAGCCACATCCTAGCAGGCAAGTGACAAAGGACTTGAGGCACAGGGCTCTCCTGCACCTGGGCATTGTGTCAGCTGGATAAACACCTCGCTCTGAACAGTAACCGGTGGCACGAGTGACACTGCTGCTGTCACATTGTAGATACAAATGACCTAAGTGGTGCTTGGTGGCATTTCAGTACCATCAGTGGCATAAAGACAAGATGCAGGGAGGAGAATGCCTTCCCCGTGTTTAGTCTGGCATTCAGGGACTGGGAATTGCAGATTTGCACTGGTTTTACTGGGCACTGAGGATGCTGTGTGACTGGAGCAGCTGAAGGCAGTGACCAGTACCAGCCTGCCTAGGGCAGGAACAGGGACACAGTTCCCCAGGCATAGGGAACAGGCCGCTCATTCAAAAATACCTGCAAACACAGAAAAGGACAGGGGCAGGAAAGAGCATAAAAAGCATCCTGACAAAGTATATTCTCTGTGTACTTTTATTAATAAAATATATGATTTACAGCATGTATCAGTGGACAGTGTGCTTAGAGAATTCTCTAATGGATAGTGTGACAGCGCAGGCAGGAGCTGGGTTTGGTGAGGACAAGTTAAACCTCAGATGAATGACATCTCAAGGATCACCATTACCAGCAAACCCAAACCCTTTCCAAGGTGAGCTTTAACCCATCCCAGCAGGCCCAGCTGTGGTGCCAGAGGAAGCTGTACTGGAGTATTGCTCTGGGTGACTGCACCCGGTCACTCTGTGCCATCCTCACCTGCTCAGCTCCATGTGGGGCTGTGCTGAGCACCTTCAGTGCATCCCTGGGGCTCTGGGTGGCACAGGAACAGCAGCCTCAATACCATGGCCCTCATCTTCCCAATCCAGGACCCTTAAACCTACACCTTCACAGAACATGATTGTACCAGCTCCACAGCAAAAGCATCTAATCACCTCAGTGCCCTCACAGGAAGATAAAGAATATAAGCTTTGGCCCTGGAAACAGCTACACATGTGATTAATGTTACTCAACGAGTTGTTTCTCCAACTGTTGGAAGGTCTGGTTGCTGGAGTAAAATTAGTCACATGCTACTAAATAGGAGTAGGGCCCACTTGTTTATTCACCCACTGGAAAACAGCTGCTGTTCCTGGGGCAATTCATTTGTTTTACAAGGCTAACAGGTGAAAAAAAAGGTAAAATCCTTACAAAGGCTCATGGTCACACATGCATGGTACAAGACAAATACTGTATTTAAGAGAACTGGATTAATAAATATTAGAATTTTTACATTTTCACATCACTGCAGAAGGACTTAAAAAAACTGAAGAGTGATTGCAATAGTAGTCTTGTTAATAACCTCTAACCCAGCCAAAATTTTACAGCAGAAATAGTATCTCAGTTGATCAAATCATAATGTCATTTTAATAACTACCTCTAAGCCACAGAAATAATTAAATACAGGTAACTCAAAAGCAAAAATTCTCCCAGTCAAGGTAAATTCACCATGAATTCAAACTTTACTGAACATTTCCATGAAGGAGGAACAAAACCTAAAAGCACAATCAGCAAAAATACTGGAAGTAAAAACTCATGAGCCTTATAAAGCATCAATATCTAGTTAATCTTTGGATAAGCCTTATGTGCTGAGGAGTTGAAATCTCTCACATCACTATGAACACTTATTTCATGCAGCTTCTGTACTCCACATGTTTGGCTCCTTGCACCAGTGAACATTTCTATAAGTGCAGGAGCTTTGCAAAGCCAAAAGCCAGAAGAAAACATTTGCATGGTTAAACTACATTTCCAGTTAGCAATAAATACAGAAAATAGAGCAGCAGAATGCAGTGCAGTCATTAGCTATGGAACCATGGTGCTGGCTTCTACTACAGAACACCACACAGGAGCTTGGACAATTTCTCACAAAGCCACAGGGGACTTGGTGCTCTAAACAAGGCATTAAAGGTATTTTATCCTAAAACAAGGCATTGAAGAAACCAGGATGAAACTAAACATTAAGACATCAGTCCCAAAAATGGAATTTAAAACCTGAAGATTCTATTCCCTTTCTGATTAAAGCAACAGGTTAAAAAGAGGAGCATTCAAGGGCACAGGAAGTGGCTGCTCAGATCAAAACCTGACAGCAGTTTGGTGCAGAGATGGAAGTGGTCATACACTGGCTGGTGCCCAGATTACTCAGGAATGAATGCAGGTACCTGTGAAATCCCTCCCTCTCTTCATTCCCATGAAAAATAATTAATACTGGTTAAAATCATTACAAAAAACATAATTTTATTTTCATGCATCTAAGGTAAAACACAGAGTATTTGTATAAAGAGGTAGATTAAAAAAAAAAGAAAACAGATTCTCCATTCTTTGTCACTTTTATTCAGTAGTTTGTTTTTTTCCTTATTTTCTCTTTTTTTTTGGTGCCAGACATGGCAAGGAGTGATTACAGTCAACTGTTTATTAAAACACTTGTTGCAACACAGACCCCCTTTACCACTGACCCCAAACGGACCCATTTTATGTGCTTTATTTTGTTTATTTTTTTTCCATACACCACCACCAAGGCGAGGTGGAGGGGGGACGAGGGGGAAGGGGGAGTCCAGGAGGCCAGAAGGAGGAGGAATGCTACAAGCCACAGCAAGAATGAGCTGTATTTAATAAAAAAAGGGGGCCACGAATGATACAGTAATGAGGTTACACAAATCCCATAGCATGATTGAAGGCTTTCCCTGTGTCTGACGTCATCACAATGGAAGGCATAAAAAGTGGAGTAAACCGATGTTGAGACAGTCCAGTCTAGTCCATTAGGCAAGATGGTGCAAGTAGTCATTTAAATTAAAAAGTGCCCTATCCTCACCTAAATGGCTAGCAGGTACGGAGACAACAGAGCCACAGAGCCTTCTCCATGGAGCTATAAAAGTGTGTTGTCATATGGCACATTTTTAAACACTGGAAAGGGGTGCCATAATGGACCTCTCACTTGCTTTTGTTACAGGTACAAATGCTAGATTCAACTATTTCAACTATGCAGGAAGTGACTCTTCAGTTAGGAATGCCAACCCTAATTCATCTTGTCTTGAAATATATACAAGTTGTTTGTGGTAGCTACAGCAATGATGTTCTCCTTGGGGTGCCAGGCTGTGTGCAGGATCTTCTTGTTGAAGTCTAAGCTGTCGACACTGATCTCGTCCTTCTTTCTCTTGCCACTGGCGCACACCTTCCGCGGCTTCAGCACCGTGCGCGGTTTGTTGTTCTCCCGGGACGCCTCCAAGGTGATGTCTCGCTTTGTGTTTCTGTCAAACATCCTGAAGAAGTTGTTGTAAGACCCTGTCATGACAATGCTGCACAGAGGGGGAAGGAAGGAAGATGGCAGTTAGGAATGCCTTCTCCTTTTAGCAAGCCAGAGGGTCTCAAGGAGGGTCTCAATGAGATCACGCACATGGAAGGGAGGTGGCATCACCCACACCTGCTACAGCTAAAGGGAAGCAGGTTTTATAAATTTAAAACCTCCCAAAAATACCCTTTTACCTTCCCTGGGCCCTTTGAGGTATTTTATTATCAAAGCACCTCGAATGCCATTATTTAATTTGCTTTTCACACACACACACGGGAGAGAGCCAATACGTCGGATTTTTAGTGACACACAGGGTGTGCAAATTTAGGTACTAAGCAGCACATCTAGTTTGTGAAAATCCCTCATAGCCCCTGATTCTGCATCAGCTGTTCAGTAAGAAAAACAGACTTACAAGTTTCCCTGTCCTTCCTTTGCCTCAAAAAATATTTGGGCAGATAGATGCCAGATTTAAAAAAATAAATAAAGCGCACCACGTCTGACAGTTCTGACAAGGAACCAATGAGCTGCTTTAAATGCCACAAATAAGCAGCTAATGGCAAGATTAGCACAGAAGCAAGAGCTGTCCTAAGTGGTGCTATTGGCAGGTCACTACCATGGTAAATTACTGTAAAAAGAACATTCCTGGAAGGTTTTCCCATGGGTTCCCCTAGAGGTCTGGTACAGATTCTTACAGTTAATAATGCACATGTTACAGTTACAGTCTACTGAAGTACTACTGCATTGTCCAAATCCAGGTGTTTGAGGTCCACTGCCCATTTTAAGAATATTTTGGAAAGATTTGAAGTGCACAGGGATAAGAATTTCACTTGCCTGTCTGATCCATTCCAACAGCACTCAAACTTGTCAAAAATGCAATCATTCTCATACAGTGAGCAGAGTTTACTCCTGAGGTATTCATGCACCTGGAAAAGAGGGATCAGAAAAATTGAGTGGGCCTTAGACTCATACCTGTAAAACAGCCTTCCCAGACTGTTCCAAAAGCAAGGAACCTGAGACTGTTCACAAGAGAAAACAGCAATTTTCAGTGGCAGCTAAAAACATTTTATGAAAAGGAAATGTTTCACCCCGTTTTCTTCAGGATATAGCACAGAACATAAAGACAGCCAAAGACTTGTCACAGTCTCATGGCTGGAGATTGCCTCTCCACATCCCAAATTCCCACTGGGTAAGAGTGAGGCTTTTTCAGCCCCAAACATGGGTTTGGGTTCTGTGACCACCCTGCAAACAGCACAGCCTTTCAGCAGGAGTGTGGAATCCCCAAACCTCAGGGATGCTCTACCTGAATCTAGAGACAAAACTGTAACTGCCACATCAAGACTATCAGTAAGATTCAGCCTCTGTCCATGGTTTTTAATTTCCAGCCCACATGATTTTCACCCAATACCTGGTATGTTTCCACAGGTCTATTTTCCATATTTAAATCCCAGATCTTCACTGACAGATAATCTCTAGTCATCATATATCGACCACTGTGGCTAAATTTGACATCAGATATGGAAGAGATGATTTCAGAGAAAAATGATCTGTTGCTAGGATCTTCTGGTTCTTCAAACACTGCCAGAAAATAAGACAGGCATTTCAAGAGGTCAGTTTGCGTCTCTTTGATACAAGATACACCTGAATTACTGAATTACATTGTCTCAATAAGCTTTCTACCTTGTGTTACTCTGTGTTATATAAAATAACTTTTAAGAAGAAACATTTGTAATACAGTTGCCATACCCTCTATTGTTGTAGCAAGCCAAGGTTGGCTTCTTAATAAATGAATTATTCGGTAATATGTGAAGTCTTGATTCACACATGCACCAGATTTCCATCACCAAGTACAGACCAAATGCCCTTTAATCACCTGAAGTCTGCAAAAAGCCATTCCTGGTGTCCAAACAGAAGCTGCTACTCATTTTACTCACTACTTTTACTCCAGGAAAACATAAGATTTATTTAGATTTTAGGCTTTAGATCTACTCAATATACTACAGGAATTCTACACAAATCCACACAGACCATTCAGTGTTTGATATACTCTAACAGCAAATGTCCTCTGGCACAGGGAGACATTAAACTGCAGCACTCACACTTTGAATGTCTGTCACAGAGGGCTGATGCCCTCATGTCACACAGGCGAATTGTGCCTTTGCTGCTGCTGTAGACAAACGTGCTGCAGCTGTTGGGGTGGAACTCTGCAGCTGTGATCACCTCTGTCAGCTCCTCCATGTTGGCAGGCTTGATATCTACAATATCTGCAGCAGCTCTTTAAGGAATTGCCTTCAGCGAAATGGGTTTTTCCCAAGGTATTTTTCAGTTTTAGATGCTTTCAGAAATGCTACTTCAGGCTTGTGGGACCCAGGCACAACCCAGGTAAGAGTTAAAAATCAAGCCACCCAATTTTTCTACAAAGCAAGGTGGTAACATCACATTCTGAATTGGTTTCAGGATAATTCTTACAGCAGCAAACACCTGCTTCCGTTTTGCTCCACACTCCAGTAGTAATTAATTCTATACTACAAATTATATCCCAAGTATTTCATATAAAACTTTATTTTGCTTAAATTCTAATTATACTGCTATGTTATAAAATGATATTTTGTAATAAAAACTTCCCACAGGTGTGGCTGCTCCATCCCTGGAAGTGTCCAAGGCCAGGTTGGAGCAACCTGCTCCTGCCCACCTGGATGAGCTTTCATGTCCCTTCCAAACCAAACCATTCCTTCTCCAGAAGTAAAAGCCCCTACAATTACCAGGGAGAAATAACCAGGATTAGTGGAGATGAATTCTCTGTATATATACTAAACACTTCTCATGAAAGGAACTAAAACCCAGCAGTTTTCCTGTTCCCATCCCACAGAACAATGGCAAAAGGATACTAAAACTTCTGTCAGTGATTTCTAGGTGCCACAGGTTGATCCGCAGGTCGTCTGCAGACAGGTACGTTTCATAGTCGCTATTGATGGAGATGGAGTTGATGTGATACGTGTGGGCATTGGCAAATATCCTTCGTGGGCTGGCTTCCACCATGAGGTCCATAGGCCTGAACACTGGCACCTGCAACACACAGAGCAGGGCAAGAGTGAGATCCCAGCCTACCACAGCTGCTCAGCACAGTCCTTCAGCACCCCAAGCTGGATGAAATATCTTCCAAGTCAGTATTTCTGCCAAGGGCCATCACAGGAAAGATGAAGTTAATGATGTGGTGGGGTGGTTCCTCCTGGAGCCATGGGCTGGGAGAGCAGGAATTAGCAGATTGTGAGCTACTCACCCGTAGTGTTGTAACTGTAGTAGGATCCCTATACCGTCCATCCTCCTCCTTTAAATTATAACCCTCGGGTCTTTTGTCCCTTTCACTGATTTTCCATAACTTTATTGTTTTATCTGCAATGAAACAACCACAGGTTAAAATGAGAGCTGTGGAGAGACACCAGTCATCACTGCTGATGCCTTCAAACAAGACAAGGCCGCCCACGTGCACCAAAAAAGACAAAAATGCTGCTTGGGGAAAACAAGACAAAAAGCATTAAAAAACCTCCTCCACAGTTTGTTCTTTTTCTAAGAGTTAGAGCAAGTTTCAGTCAGGACAGGGACTGCTATCAATGATTAATGTAAGCTCTGACACAGGGACTCACACACATGAAGGTCTCACATGAGCTGTACACAGGGGCTGTAAAGCAACTAAATCCCAAATACCCCACCCTGTGCTGGGGACACCTGTGCCCAGGGAAGGCAGAACCATATCCCCCGATCCTTGCAGTTAAACCCTGCTTGATTCCAGCCTTCTGGAGAGGATTAGACCAAATCCTAATAACAAACCTACATAACAACATGTTATGGTGGAAAATACTTACCATTTGTAGACAATAAAAACTGAGCAGCATTTTTCTGGGGTAACCACCTAATTTTGTTGATCTTCTCTTCAATTTCTAAACTTTTCAAGTAGTCAAACTCTGGTTCATGGCTTTGAAAGGTACTGTAAACATTGTATTCTCCCCTACTGTGAGACTGGGTTTTGTTCTAAAAAGAGAATTAAATGATCAAGACATGTATACAATGTACATTTGGGTACAACCTACTTGATTTTCATGATCCTGTCAACCAAATAAGATGAGCATCATCTCTGTGGCAAGAAATTTATTAAAGTTTCCACTATTTTGGCTAAGAAAAACATCAGAGAAGAGACAGTTCATGCAGCAGCTTAAGTTTCCAGAAACTCTCCACAGAATGTAACATCTCCAACAAGTTTTCATGTTAATGCTGAGCAGCTGAACAAACAAATATTTTACCTATTAAAAAGAAAACCCAACAAAAACAAACTACAACTTCTTTCATCCTCAATTTTTCCATCTTTGCTGTTTAAAGGGAATATTTCTTCCCCTGCAACACAAACACACAAATGGCAAATCTACTCTGTGAGTACATTCAGCTTTCCAGGCACACTATGGAAATCCCACATGGCACCTCTAAATTTATACCAGCAGCTCCACTATTCTGGTTTATAATCTCCAAGTCCTCTGAGAGCTTCTGAACTGCTTAAGCAGCTTTTTCTTTCTCTTTCTAGAGAGGGAAAAAGCTCATCACCTCTGCTCTGGCATTAGAGTCACCCCTGCAGTTACCTGACCAGGTGTAAAACTGGTTTTACAAAACTGAAAAATGACACAATTCCTCTTTCCAAAAGCTGTGTCTTAGGCACCAAAATATTGCACTGCATGGACTGAACCTTGAATTTCATCCACTGGGTGCAGAAAATTGGATCCATTTCTGATGTAGTACTCCCCACATTCACCTGTAGTGGTTTCAAGCTGAATTTTGTGATTTATTCCTGTGCCACCAACTCCAGAGATTGCACCATCAGATGCCTTTGCTGTGATATGTTCCTGGCTGGGGACTTTGCTCCTTCCTTCCCTGGTGTCTCATGTCCACGGGCTCATTTAATCCCTCAGTAGCTCACTAAAACACATCTGACACAACCCTTGCTGGCCCACATTTGTCACATTCTTTGCATCATTTTCTCGTGCTTCGTACCCTGAGAGCTGGCAGGAATTCTTGTCCTTTAAAATAAGCTGGGGGCAGGGAAGGGATAATGGGGCAAAACGCTTAGAAATCACATTTGGCACCAGAATTCTGTACCACACCTGTCCCTTACACTGCTTTTCCCACCCTGGAGAATGGAAGGGACTTTGTTCTAAGCCTCAGTCAGAACTAACAACTGAAGCTGGGTCCCTGCATGGAACAACTTGGAAAGGAAATCTATTGTGGTGTAGGAAATGCCTTAGGAAATCCAGGGAACTTTCCTTCAATTCCAGACTAACCATAACGACTGAGGCTTAAATATTCTATGTGTGTATTCTAGTAAAACCTTACAGGACCAGAATAATACATAAACCCAGTAATATGTGAAATCCATCCCTGGGATAAAATCTAAATTTAAACTCTCAGTCTCATGGTGCTCAAAGGAAAACAAAAAATTCCAAACAAGGAGAGGTGTTGGCCCAAGCGCCTGATGTTAAATTCCAATTTAGGTAATTGCACCGTGCCTACGCAAATTCCTCCTCAGTTTCTGTGAGATGCAGGATTCACTTCCTGCCTGGCACTGAGCTGATGTCACTGGCTGCCACATTCCAGCCCGGAGGTGGCAGCAGTTTGGCAGTGGGTGAAGCCACACAGGTTTGCACAGCTCTTCACACAGCCCTTGTCAGTGTTTCTCTTCCTGCAGGCGTGGTCTGCAAAGCTCTCCAGTGCAGTGGGGCAGAAAGAGGCACAGAATTCCAAACAGAACACTTCTATTTTATACACTTTCACATATAAAATCTTATATACACTTCTATTTTATACACTTTCACATATAAAATCTTATATACACTTCTATTTTATACACTTTCACATATAAAATCTTATATACACTTCTATTTTATACACTTTCACATATAAAATCTTATATACACTTCTATTTTATACACTTTCACATATAAAATCTTATATACACTTCTATTTTATACACTTTCACATATAAAATCTTATATACACTTCTATTTTATACACTTTCACATATAAAATCTTATATACACTTCTATTTTATACACTTTCACATATAAAATCTTATATACACTTCTATTTTATACACTTTCACATATAAAATCTTATATACACTTCTATTTTATACACTTTCACATATAAAATCTTATATACACTTCTATTTTATACACTTTCACATATAAAATCTTATATACACTTCTATTTTATACACTTTCACATATAAAATCTTATATACACTTCTATTTTATACACTTTCACATATAAAATCTGCTCTAGACAGTTTGTTGGAACAACAAGGAAGTAAGTCCATAAACACAAATCATTCCCTAAACAAAGGGAAGTAAAAAAAATGCCAAAACCAATTCTGTGGAATTTCATCTGACAACCCGGCTGTTCTTCCTACCCCTGGATCCCAGCTCCTAAGGATGTGAGCTTGGGTTATGCTCCAAAAACCAAGGAGTCATTGAAATACAGCTCACCTGAAAGCAGGCAAGGAACTGCTGCAACTTTAAGCTACACAAGAGGATTCTTAAAAGCATCAAGCTACAACTCAAGAATTAAAAGTAATAAAGAGATAAAAGGAAAACAATAAAAAGCCACAAAAAACTCCAAGAGCTGGTGCCACACAGCCCCACTAGATGTCCCCACTGACCGAGAGGAGCTGCTGGCACAGGGACGGTGCCTTGCCCACAGATCAGCCCTCTGCTCAGGGAACCAGAAATCCCAAGCTTTGGGAGTTTTACAATGGAAATTGAAGGAAAAACTACACCAAACTAACAGCGGCATCTCTAGGCAGTGAGGTGACATCTCCCTGAAACCCCCTCTCCTTGAAATACATTATAACCACAACAACTTCCAACTTCCAGCCTCAGATAAAATCAGGCACTGCAGCTCAGCTGCCCAATGACAGAGAGCTAGAGCCAAAAGACCAAAACACAAGGGTAAAGGGAGAAAAGATACCTCTGCTATGGGGATTCTGTGGTTGTGGAAAAGGACATCTGAGGTCACAGTCACACACTTAAAGGGCAAATTTTAATATCCCCAGTTACACTGGAATCATCATCACAGCCCAAAGAGTCACTGTACAAGAACCAACTTCAGCTCCCTCAAGGGTCTTTTGTGTCCTATCCCTTTTTGGTCTTCCCTTTCAACATTCTTTATACCACAACCAAAGAGTGTTTAAAATAACTTCTATCACAAAGTTCATTAAATTTCAGTATTGTAATCACTTATCACACAGGCATGCACTTCGTGTAAGGGGTTTTATAAAAACATGTTCCTTTAAAAAGGGAATAGAAAGAACAATGTAATTAGACAGCACTCACCTCCTGCTCCTGTTGAAAGATGACAACTCTCCCTCCTTTGTCTCCTGTTGCTAACAACTCTCCAGAATGGTTAAATTCTACTGTAGAAATTATATCCGCTGCGGAACAACAAAATAAATCCCCCTAATTAATCATTCTTCTAAATACCAAGTGGCCAAGAAGGCCATGATTAAAAAACCCCCAAACCATTAAAAAAATTATACTTTATTTAAAGGACACCTATAAAATGAAAGTAGAAGTGTCTTCCAAAAAATAACCATAGTTTTTAAGCTGTACATTTGAGAAGCATTTATAGATCACCAGGCCAGAGCTACAAGCATGGTCTTGTGCATTACTTGGTTCCTAAAGGTTTAATATCCTCAGCCTCTTAGAACGGGTTTTTCTACTCTGACTCTAGATAATACAGACTGTACCTTCCTAGAGCAACTGTGTACCTTTACTTTCTCAATTTTTCCTAATGCATGATTTAGATACAATCATTATCCACATGACCTCAAAGCACCTTTTTTTTTTTTTTAAGGACTTAGTACACATTTGATAACTTAAAGGCAAAAGGTGTCAGGGGAGAAAAGTTCAGATACCTGTGTTTAAGGAATGCAAGGAATAAACAGCTGCAGAAAATCAGGAAAAAACCTCAACAGTCTTCAAAACACCCGAGTACCTCTTCTGGATGAAGAAGGTTTACATTATCACAAGTGTTTTTATAGGGAGTGCTAGAATTAAATTGTAAATATACAGTGACACGAATAGTAATCCCTAGTATCAAACTGAGCTGTTCATACTTAAGAAAGGACAAATTACAACTTAAGCTCAAGCCCACCCATTCACATTTCCAAAGGTACAAATGCTCCTTGGACTCCCAAATAGTTGAATCAGAAGCCAAACCATTTTTGAAACACCAAATTGAAACACAACTCTATAAATCTAATTTTCTGCCAGAGAAACCACTTGAGAGTTTTGCATACCCAAGTCTTAAGGCCATTTCACTTTCATGCCAGTCAGCAGTAGATAAACAGTATTTTCTGTGGGATGGTTTCTTTTTTCTCCATTGCATTCATAACATTTTAGACTTAAACAAGATCAATACCTGCTTGACTTAGAGCCAAACACCAGCTCCACAGAGTTCTGTATTCCTCGGCACAAACTGCCCTAGAGATCCCCAGGGACCTCCCTGCCACTGGCACTGCTTGCACTGGCTGGAATGTCCCCAAACAGAGTTAAGGACAGCAATACAACTGCAGCCTGTACCTGGGTCCACATCACACACTAAAGAACTTGCATTCCAGTGCTCATCATTTTTTCATCCCAGAAGGCAGCAGTCACTTCAGCCAATCGTTCTTGTACTTGTGACCAAGATTAAGTGATTTAGCTTAAGATGCAAAGCACTGAGCTGCAGATATGGTAATTCATAGGTACCTCTCCCAGGGCAAGGGGGCATAGAGATAAGAAACAATTCATCAATGTGCAGAAAGAGGGAGGTGCAAACCAAGCTGTCCAATTTTGACTTTTTCACACAAGGCAAAGCACACGGGTTGGACTCCTCCAACAGGAAAAGACCTTGCTTCAGAAGTTATCAACTAATTGAAGAAAAACACATTAACATATCTCAGCAGTGAGAAATACACAGAATAATTACTGCTGAGAAAAACAAAGACTTCACACTACAAGCTCTGACAGTCTTGAAACTGGTAAGACAATACAGTGAATTATTAGCAAAGTCAATGTGTCCATGTATGTGGAAAGGGCAGAGAAAAAAATGGCCTTAGAAGTCTCATATATCCATACAAGAACAGATGGATAAATTAATCAAAGTACTTATTTCGTGAAAGTCACTGGAAAATTTAGAACAGGCAGCCACAGCAGCCAGAAAAACCTTCGTTTAAGGACAAAAATCCCTATTTTCCTAGGTCTGATGATGCTATATATTGTATTTAATAATAATACAAATCTCACATAGCAGAAAGACAACCACTTTTCTGTAGATCCCAGACATTCTTGCCTTTTTGATTTTCAGGAGAATCCAAGCTTTCCCCCAGTGATTTCCAAGCTGATGCAGATCCTGCTTTATCACAGACTCAAGTGCACAAACAAATTTTCAGCACCCATATCCCTCATCTCCAAGGAGTCCAACAGGCTCAGGCAGTGGTGACAAGGTACTGAAACCTCTCCAGTGCCTGACTGACACCATGCAGATCATTCCAAGTATGGGATCAGTTTTAAATTAAAACCAAATACATTCCTTAGCAGCAATCACAATGGAAAAATATGAATTTGTTTTAAAACTCAAGATACATCAATAAATCCAATGTGCCTTCCACAGTGTAATCTTGGACTATTCCCTCTCCAAAGGAAAAAAAATGCTAAAAACATGACAGAAAAAAGTGATTTCTGCTTAAGCAATCCCAAACCAGGGCCAAGATAGAGATTTTACAAAGAAATCTGTACTAGAAAGCAAACAAGCAGTTGTACATGCAAACCAGTAATGGCCTGTTTGGAATTCCACGTTCCCATACCTTCATCAAAGCAACAACCAGACATCAAAACACTGGTGCTGAGCTGGGTGGATTTAAAGGTGTTGGAGAAATGACAGAGGGAGCTTTTCAACCTCCCCAGTGCCTGGATTTGCTTGTGGGTTCTCATCTGTGTTAACATCCTAACTGCCCAAAACATGGACACATCTTATCCTTCTTTTCTCCAGTGATAATTCTAATTCCTTGGTGATTTTAGCCCTTCAGCACCACAAGAGAGTATCCCCAAGCTGTGGTGTTTTCCCTCCTGTCCCCAGGTGGGTGCCTGCAAACACAGAGCTGCTCCTGCTGGCCACATGCTGGGGAAGGATCCCTTCCCAGTGCCAGGAGCACTTGGCAGGGATGTTTAAGGGAGAAGCAGATGTGTAGGGCCCTACTGCCACCACACTGATGGCTGCTGGAAACAGGATGCATTTCAGTGCCCTTTTCTTCCAGCACAATGTCAGAGATAACAACCACTGACCCCTTATCTGATTCCCAAACCCCTCCTAGGCCACAGCATTATCTGCTGGCACACCGTAAGCTGGAGATCAGATCGGTCTTCTCCTCCCCCCAAGCATCTCAGGACCTCTCTGACAGCAAGATGCAGTGTGACATTGCCAGTGCTGAGGGTGTAAAACACGACATGGCAGCATCAGTCACAGGAGATGAAGACATGATTGCGACAAAGGCAAAAAGCAGGACACAGCAAGGTACACCCTCATTCCTGCAGGTTCACTACCAAGGGAACCAGGTTCTCCTTCTTGCATAACTTGGGACAAAGAATTCCGAGGTTATTACATCATTTACAAGTATTCCTCTGCACAGATCTATATGTGTGTCCTTCAGTTCCATTCACTATCCCTTCACAGACACTTATTGTTGTAGAAACACTTCTGAGACTGCTAAATGGTTTCAAAGAATGTTTTTTAGTGACCTGAAAGCAAAGGGGTAGTGGGGTAGGAATCACCTACATAACCTGAAATCTATTTATGAATGAAAATGTTCTACAGCAGGTTGAGCAAAACACTATGGAAACACTGAGCTGCTGCACAGTTTTATCTCCACCTCAGAGATACAAAACTCTATAGTCAAATCAAGCCACTGATCACAAAAATCTCAAACTCAAGAGAGGTTTTGGTCCCTGATCCATCAGCACATGGAGACAGGGCAGAGTCTGCTTCCCCCAGAGCCATCCAAAGCTTCCTACAGCTCTCCCTGATCCAGGAGCTACAACCTGGCAAAGTTTTCCTCTCCTTCTGCACATCATCTTTATTTTCACAACCTGCTTTAAGTTTTTTAAGTTTCAATGAGACATCTTTGCTTTTCAAGTGCTCGAACCATCAAAACCACCAGCAAGATCTGGACACTTGACTGGATTCAAGCAGGACTAAATTCTTCCACAGCAGACATGGAGACAGAAACTGGAGGAGCCAATAAAATAAAATCAAAACATGGTGTTTGACTTTGATAGGGAATAGGAAAAGGATAAAACACATCTCAGAGCTTCAGGTAAGGCTCTGAGGCCACTAGGCCAGTGCACTGGAAAGAGAATCAGTTCAAATTAAAAAAGAAGAATAAAGGAATCCAGCAGATCTCAAATGCCTTTTCCCCTGTTAAAAGCAGTGTTTGGAACCAGAAAAACTCAGTGACAAATACTTAAACACACTTTCACACTCTAGGGGCCCTCCACATGTTGCAGTGAATGCAGACCATGTGCACTGTCACCATCAAGTGTTCCGAAACTTTAAAGAAAGGATTGTGATGAAGTTTTATCAGTGTCCAAATGTCTATGGAAAAGGGAATAAACCAGCTTCATCAATCCAAACCAGCACAAGAAAACTGTAATCCAATGACTTCATTCCAGAAGGCCCATCACAAACCTGAAAAGCAATTCTGTATTAACTTTGTTTCCAATAATATAATAAAGAGGATTTTATTAGTAGAGAAGAGGCTATCTGTTTTAATGTTCCATGAACTTTATATAAACTCTGCTTAGAAAACATGCTTGGTAGGCAAAACATGTCACCTACTCTGCAGCAGCGAGTCAATCATGGCAGGAACAAAGAGAGTCTTTATTTCACCAGACCCAAAAGGTTTCTGTGCAAGGTTTTGGAATCACGTTGATCTGCTGCCTAAGCACAGAGCAAGTAAATCAGAGTGTTTACACAAGTGGAGCAATCTCTTGATGTTTCCAAGGACTGAACAAAGAACTGTAACATTTAAAAGGCATTTTAAAATTATTTAGAAAGTATTGTTTATATACCTTCCCAGTGGCTCAAAATACCATTTCTGGAATTTTCCAAAGGAGCAACTCAAAATAATCTTAAAAAGATTATAAAAATCCATAAAGCAGAGCAGATGATTTACAGGTTGGCAATTCTGTCTTGGCAAGTGAAAACCGAATTTGCTGACCTAATGTGGAGACCACATCCTCAGTTTATCAGCCTGGAAAAGCTATTTTCATCAAACTAAACATCAATCAATCATTCCAAGGACACTTCAGAAATGGTCTCAAAAGAAAAACATTAAGAAGCCAACTTTTAGGATTAGTATTAAAATCCACAGAAGCTCAAACAGCCTCAAACTGAGGAAGCAGCAGAGGAGTGGATAAACATAATGAGAGATAGAGACAGGGAAATGTTTGAATTCCATGCACAATTGCTGAATATACCTGAGTCATTCTTCCTAGAGAGACCAAGAGTACCTGTCCAGGAGAACCTGCAGACATTGTCTGGAAATCACCTGTGGGTTGTTTGGTCCTTTTTAATCCAGGGTGAGGCAAAACCTCCCTGCTTCGAACTACTGAACAGATGCAGCTTCCAGAAACTCCAGCTCAAGTCACAGCTAAGGACAGAAATTTATGGCTTTTGATTGGACTTTCTTGTTTCCAATAATGGTTTTGTTTTGGAATTATGTACTTCATCATTGGGAACAAACCCCAATCAAACAATGAAAGACACTGGAGAGAAAACAAAAGCTCTTCCAAGGCTTCAAATATTTTAAGTAGCTCCACAATGCACTGAGTCATCCCACCAACACCCCACTGTTTGTGATTTGGATTTACTCCTTTATCCAGAGTCCTGATATATTGTGCATTTATCTCTGAAGGTAGATAGTGAGGTGTAAATCCCAAAGGACGGCTGTTTAAACGAGATTAAGGCAGGGTGACCACATGTCTGTGTGCAGAGGAGAGCTCCCAACATAGGGTACCACAACTTCACACCGCAGGAAAACAGGGAGAGCAAAATGCCATGAACTGTTGGGTGCTGGTGGTGTAAAAGAAAACACCCTCTGCATTCCAGCCTCATCCCTAATTAAAGTCTGTGGAGAGGGGGAAGGGAACACAAGGGTTGCATGCTCTAAAGTTACCATGACCAGTTTTACTATTGACTTCATTTCCCTCTTCATTCACTTGCCTGAAGGATTCCCTGCATCCATTCTGTCTCCCTGAAGTGACTAGGTAACAAATCCAAAGGCAGCTGGGAGAAGGCATTCTTACTGTTCAATTTACTACTTGAGACTCATTCCACAAGTCCTTTAAATAGATCTCTTCTCTACTAGAGAGGGCATTAAAAATATATTAATTCCTTAAAATATGGGGACAGGAAGAAATGCACATAGACATAGAAAAGCCAGAAAGGGGTTATTGCCCCTTGTGGCAAAAAAAAATAAAATCCTCCCTCTGCATCTCTGCCAAAGGCAGCTGGTTCCCTGCTCTCTCCCAAGTACCAGCTCTGGAATTTTGCTGCACAAAGCTGCCCTCCTTCCCAGGGAGGCGAATTTGTCTGATAGCCAACTCCTCCTCAGTGCTGCTGGCCCCGCTGGGGCAGACACAAACACACAGGAGCCCAGGGTGCAGCTCCAGCAGACAGTAACTCAGTAATTAGGCTGGGTTTGCTGGGTTTTGCTTTGCAAACCTGGGAGCTGTACAGAGAGGAGGAAGATTTCCTAAGTGCTCCCTGCCCTGCACATTCACTCCAAGTGAGCAAACTCACTTGAACAGCCCTGGGAGGCTGACAATTAAAACATGACCATGACAAAGCCATCATTTTCCTGCTGATGCTGAAAGCATTTAGTGCTGTTTGGTGAAGAAGTGCTCCAGTGCTGAGACTCACCCAGGCCTATTTACATCCCTGCCCACATGTAGCACACACAAGATACCAGTGGCCAAACAGGGAATACACATAATAGTCCACAGCATAAATTACTCACCTAAGTAAAATAATCAAATCTAAACCTTGTCAAGCAGGCCTAAGCCACCATAACTTCGCTCTAATTGCCTGGACTCCTCTATATTCCCTGTTCTTTTATTCACCACTTCTTCTCCCTTTCCTTCTCCAACTTTGCCAATCCCTTGAGGAAAGATACACTAGGGAAGTTCTAGTTCAACAATGAGTTCAACTTTGGATTAGAAAGCCATTATTATTACTCATTATTATTACTACTACAGGTTTAATTTTTAACTTTTTATTTAGCTCCCTAAAATGAACGTTTGATACTGCTTGATTAAGCTTTTCCTGTAACTTCCTAAGCCTGCCCTGCTCTCTGTGGCTCCCAGGTAAGCAGGACTCTACTCTTGCACGGCAAAGCACAGCTCAGCGTGCCACATCCTCCTGAGATCCCTCTTTGTGCTGTCAAATCCATGTACCAGCAATGACACCAAGAACACTCTGTTATCACCAGCCTTCCAAAGCTGGATTAGTCACTGTTTTTAACGGGAGGTGGAACTGGAGGCAAGGGAAAGAATCAGTACTCCAAGACTCCACAGGATTCACGTGTATTAGGACAACACAGAGCTGCATTTGTAACACATAGATAGAGATAATGCAACTTAATACTCAAGTACAAAACAATGTTATTTTGGTGGTTTTGCAAATTCATGCAAATAACTTTTGTTAGGCCTCATGGCTTCCTAGAAAACACAACAGCAAACTTCCATCCCCTCCCACGGCAGGAACAGTGGCACCAGCCCTAATCTTGTTGCCATCAGTTTTATGCAAGGCCAGTGATGCTCCTAAATAGCTTTATTGGGCTCAGCACTCAGAGCAGAACAACTCCAAATCCATCTGTCCCATGCACCTGAAGCTGTTCCTCCCTGCACAGCCCAAGCGAGAGGATGGCATTGGAAGTGCAGAGAACAGGATTATCACAGAAGTGACTCAAAGGTTCTACAAGTTGGGATAGGAACAAATACGTAGATTAAGTATTAAGTTTTACAAGATTAAGTTTTACAAGATTAAGTATTAAGTTTTACAAGATAAGAGTAAAGCAGAGAACAGCATCACCATCTGCTAATCTCTCATCTAGAACAGCAGCTTCTTGTGCATCCAGAAATCTTTATGGTATCTCGAGTTAACTGTGGCATCAAAGTAACATCCTCATTTAAATGGGATTCAGAGAAGGCACAATCTATGGTCAACATTACAATCCAGGTCAGATAGGCAGCAGCACACTGAACGTTTTAACTCTTGTGTTTGGCACACACTTGTGCCTCACTTGGGCAACTGCTTCAACATCTCCACTCAGGGCAAGTTTCCACCACTACATTTACCATTCTTCTCCCCCACAGGCCATTCCTGGGCCAAGGCAAGAGACCAACAAAGAACTGTGCAAACCCAGCAACTCTCAGAAGGAGCAGAAATCACTGCAGGGAACACTTATAATCCTCTTCAACAGACACTGCACCACTTCAAACTTCTGTGAACAGTGGTAACACGTTTCATTTCTGTTAAACAATTTGTGTTCTGCTAAGCTAACAGAGTTCACTGAGACTGAGCTGAAGGCATCAGATGGGCAAATCTGCAGTGGGGGAAAGCAAGGAACACACTCAGGAGCAACCACATCTCCAGCTAGCACAACTGGATTTACAAAGGCCCACACCCAAAATGCCAATTAACTGCACTTCTGTATGCAGTCTCCACGAGCTTCCATCTACATCAAGGCCAGAATCTAGCTTTGCTAGAACAGAAAGAAAACTTATTTAAAGCTCAGACCCCTGGCTTCCTGTCTCCATCTATAGTAGGAAACTCAAGTCTCCAGTGCACAGGACTCCAAGACACCTGTGGTGGCAGGGAAAAACAGAGGTGACAAACAGCAGCACGTCAAAGCACTCTGCAAACAGATGTGTCAGATACTGATGTGTCCCTGCTTCCTACCACTGAAAATGACATAAAATTGCTCTGAAATTTTATCTTTGTGAAAAGAAAGCATTCACACTGAAAAATAATACCATGAGCTTTGGGAAGGAACTTTTACACCTTAAATTGATTTAGAACTGTGATCCACTGGGCAATACCTGTACCATGCTCACTGTAGCCACTGGCTGTGGGTTTTATTTCTGCTCACCAAGTCTGGCACTGCACTCTGAAACTCCTTTCAAGCCAACTTCACTAGAAACCTACAGAACAGAGAAACCCTATGGGGTTAGGATTTCTTAGCAGGAAACAGTCCTGAACTGGCCCCTTGAAACCCTTTCATGTGATGAGAGAGTTTAATAGTTTTGGGGTTTTTAACCCCAAATAAGTTTTTATTAGTAAGTGTTTCAAAAATTATTGTGAAAAATGCTCTCCTGTTACAACAACAGCAGACAGAAGAATGTTCTCTCTACACAAACAAATGCAAAACTGTTTGGTTTCTGGACAGAAACCATTAACCCTCATCATGCTGATTAATTGCTTTCTATTTTTGAACATTAAGACATGACTGCAGTTCCCTTCAGAACACATGCAAGATCAACAGGAAAATTCCCTCTTTCCAACAAGAAAAAGAGTATCAATTAAATGAATTTAGTCCAAAAGATGCTGCAAACCAGAGTTCCCAGTACATGCATTGCCCATTGGCTGGACATGATCTAGCTGAGAGAACAGAAGGCGGCACAAGCAGCCTGATCACATGCAGAGAAGCAGGAAAATAAATACATTTATAACAGACCACACAAATAACCGCCCCAAAAAACTCCTGCTAACTGGGCTGCCCACACCCAGGCACTGCATATTTAACAGGTGAAGGTTAACCTGGCTCCAGCAGTAGGTGATGTGATGTGAAACATGTAACACCCTGAATCAGCAAAACAGGAGTCACGGCCCTCGCTGCAGTTCCCAAGTCCTTGGAGCTGCCTCCAGCTCTGGGGATGTATCTTACAGCTACACCCCAGGCAATCTACCCTACAGTCCTTCCCAGCCTGGAATGGAGGGCTGTGTGTCTGAAGCTTCTTCCAGAGCTCCACAGCTCTGGGAGACTGCTGCTGTCCCAGTAACTCCATGTGAACACTACTGCAAAGTGGGGACCGTACCAGTTCAAGACAGAGCCATTTTTCAACTCAACATCAGCTACATCAGCTTGAAAATACTTCAATAAGAAATAAGAAAGGATTGTTTAATACCTGACAAGAATTCCCTGGAGGCTCTAAAGGCATCTTCTGCCCAGAAACCACACAGAGCAGTTACAGCACTCTGTGAAAGGCAGTTCAACCTCGAGAGAAGCTGAGGCATCACCCCATTATTTCACTTCATCCTAGTAGTTTCTAGTCTTTGCAAGAGGCCTCCAAGTTTTCATTCCAGGAATAAATGTGATTAGGAAAGCAATAACTAAGTCAATTACCCCTTTTTAATCTTCATTACACAGGTATTGAGTTTTTCCCCCAAAGAATATCCTAAATAATGTATTCAAACAGGAGACTCCACCTTACATTATTAGCACTGCAAACATATTTAGGAAGGTAACAGAAATACACATACACAGGGAACATTTTACTGGGGACAAAGAGCAAGTGATGAGCATTTAGTTCACATGTCTTAATAAACACACTTCCCAAACTCAAATATTCCCTCAAATATGACAGGAAGTGACTATTTGCTTTTCCTATTCATACTAATTCAGGTCTATTGTTGGCTGAAACAAAGGTCTTTCAACCTGCATAAACCGTTCCCAGGACATTTGACACCAGTTTATTAATATCATAAACAGGAGAGGCCAGAGTGGCAGAAATCCAGCCCCACTCCTGGTACCCAGCTGAAATCAGCTCAGAAAGGAGGGGGAGTGTTTCACAGTTTGTGGAACTACAACACCACAACATTTATACAGGACCAGGAACGAGCAGTTGAAGGTTACAGCATCTCCTTGGGCCTTTTCCTTGCAGCTACTGCAATATTACAGAATAATAATAATAATTTTTTTAAAGGGCTCAATCTGTCCATAAACTATCCTCCTTCCAAGCAGAATTGTTCTGCTTTAAACAAAAAAGTAATCAGCAGTAAATCCAGCATTTCAGCATTTTTAAATACCAGGCACCTGTTTGATGGAAAAGCTACTGTGGGGTTCAGTTTCCCAACATCACAAAATTCAGCTGCTGAGAGCTTCCAGCTCCTGAAGCTTAAATCTATTTTCAGGCGGGGAAGAGGAAAAGAAGAGTGGCCCTCCTACTGAGGATGTGTCACACTCACTGTTGCATCAATCCCCTTTCACTTACAGTGAAAACTCCTCTTCACTCGCAGTCTAGGATTACCAAAAAAAGCCTGGGAACAGTAGTTATCCAGAGGTTAGATAACACCACAATTGGAGGCTATGCACCTCTAAGCACTCCATGAGAAATGATGAGTTTGATGGGAAATAGGGAAAAAAAACTAACCAGACACACAAAATTTAAAAAATATCCTACCTAAGCAACATTTATGTTAAATGCATTATAATTCTTAAGTCGCTTGGTTTCAAAACATCATCTGCCACAAAATCCATCTGACATCCTGGGTACCCGGCCTAGGTTTGCTTGTGCCCTGCTGCTATCACAGGCCACATCAATTACACTTAATCTGGAGAAATTGTCTTCCTGTTTTGATGCAAAGCAGCCCAGAACCTCAAGATTCCATCAAGTGCCACAGAATTCTGGGAAGCAATGAAGTTTCTAATAACCCACAAGAGTCAGAACCAAACCTTCCCTAAATGCCCTGAAAAAATGGGCATGCACATATTCTTTGGTGCTGCAGCAATAAAACTCTACCTAAAAGCAAATTTCTTTTATCCCCAAGTGAAATATTTGCTAAAAGGCAAGAATATGAAATCTATGGCTTGTTTGAAGGGAGACTGGCAGGGTCAGGGTACTCTGCTTCTACAGTTTTGAATACAGATAAAACATTAGGGATTACTGCAAGACAGAGATAATTTGGCTAAATTACACAAGAAAGAGCTTCCTTTCCTTGGAATTTTCCTGTTTCAACCACGCCTTATCCCTCTAAACAAAGTAGCTGCACTAAGTGCTACACACAATCCACACCAGCTCTGGTTCTCTCAGGAACACTTGCAGCTACCAAAACCTACACTGATTTCTGAGGCAAAGATGACAGAATGGTTTAGTTATATTTGTATTGTGTGGAATTTAGTTTCGGAATTACTCATCATTTCTGTCCTTTGTACAACTGCATACAGATCATACATATCTAATTACAGGGGAACAAAATTAACTCCAGCAGGAACCAACTTCATGCCCACAATTGCCTAATCTGAGATCCCCTCAGGTGCCTGAACGTTCTGTCATATCACTCACAAAACTGGGACTTGTTGAGCAATAGAAGGAAAACTGAGACAAACAAACTTATAAATAACAGATTTGATTATTTAACTTCTAACACAGCATTTGCCTGGTTTTAATACTCTGGTACATGGCTTGCTCCAACATCTTTTCTGCCTGCAGAGCTTTAACTTACAAGCTGGATGACCTCCCATTAATAAAGTTGCAGCAAAACTGCCTATCCATTTCCAAGAGGGTAACAACTCAATTTAGCACTGCTGAAGACAAAAATTCATGTTTACTGATTTTCCAGAATAAACTTCATGCTGAAACAGAGGAATTAAATGTCTATTTATGACATTTGTGAGCTGTAGAAAACACCCTTGCAGACCTGGAGATAAAGTGCATCCGAGGAATCTACAAAGATTCAGGAGACCCCAGCTCCATCTCATGCCACCACTCCCTGGAAAACCTGTATGCACAGAGCTAAGTCACAGTTCATTCTCTCAAAGCTCCTCAGGGTTTATCCATAATGCTCACACAAGTGCTCCATAATTCTCCTAAGACATGCTTTGAAATGCAAGCTATACAGAGTATAAGGATTCCCCAAAATGCATTAGAAGTATTTGACTGAGCCTTATTGAAGCTTTAAAGCTTTATTTCTTCTCTCTGTGATAAATATGTTTGCAATGTATCTGTTTTGCAAACCCAGGCTAATTACCCCTTGGTAGCAGAAGGGCTTTGCTGGAGAGCAGAGCTGCTTTATTTATACTTCCCAGCTTCTCAGGGAGCTACTCTCAATGTGCCTCCAAAGAGTGAAAAAGAATGTTCATGAAATAAAAAATGTGAACAAGCTCAGAAAAAATAAAATAGATAAATAATGTTCATGAAATAAAAAAATGTGAACGAGCTCAGAAAAAATAAAATAGATAAATAAAAAATGTTCATGAAATAAAAAAATGTGAACAAGCTCAGAAAAAATAAAATAGATAAATAAAGAATGTTCATGAAATAAAAAAATGTGAACAAGCTCAGAAAAAATAAAATAAATAAAAAATGTTCATGAAATAAAAAAAATGTGAACAAGCTCAGAAAAAATAAAATAGATAAATAAAGAATGTTCATGAAATAAAAAAATGTGAACGAGCTCAGAAAAAATAAAATAGATAAATAAAAGAATGTTCATGAAATAAAAAAATGTGAACGAGCTCAGAAAAAATAAAATAGATAAATAAAAGAATGTTCATGAAATAAAAAAATGTGAACAAGCTCAGAAAAAATAAAATAGATAAAGAATGTTCATGAAATAAAAAAATGTGAACAAGCTCAGAAAAAATAAAATAGATAAATAAAAGAATGTTCATGAAATAAAAAAATGTGAACAAGCTCAGAAAAAATAAAATAGATAAATAAAAGAATGTTCATGAAATAAAAAAATGTGAACAAGCTCAGAAAAAATAAAATAGATAAATAAAAGAATGTTCATGAAATAAAATGTGAACAAGCTCAGAAAAAATAAAATAGATAAATAAAGAATGTTCATGAAATAAAAAAATGTGAACGAGCTCAGAAAAAATAAAATAGATAAATAAAAGAATGTTCATGAAATAAAAAAATGTGAACAAGCTCAGAAAAAATAAAATAGATAAATAAAGAATGTTCATGAAATAAAAAAATGTGAACAAGCTCAGAAAAAATAAAATAGATAAATAAAAGAATGTTCATGAAATAAAAAAATGTGAACAAGCTCAGAAAAAATAAAATAGATAAATAAAAGAATGTTCATGAAATAAAAAAATGTGAACGAGCTCAGAAAAAATAAAATAGATAAATAAAAGAATGTTCATGAAATAAAAAATGTGAACAAGCTCAGAAAAAATAAAATAGATAAATAAAGAATGTTCATGAAATAAAAAAATGTGAATGAGCTCAGAAAAAATAAAATAGATAAATAAAGAATGTTCATGAAATAAAAAAATGTGAACAAGCTCAGAAAAAATAAAATAGATAAAAAATGTTCATGAAATAAAAAATGTGAACAAGCTCAGAAAAAAATAAATAGATAAAAAATGTTCATGAAATAAAAAAATGTGAACAAGCTCAGAAAAAATAAAATAGATAAATAAAGAATGTTCATGAAATAAAAAATGTGAACGAGCTCAGAAAAAATAAAATAGATAAATAAAAGAATGTTCATGAAATAAAAAAATGTGAACAAGCTCAGAAAAAATAAAATAGATAAATAAAGAATGTTCATGAAATAAAAAAATGTGAACAAGCTCAGAAAAAATAAAATAGATAAATAAAGAATGTTCATGAAATAAAAAAATGTGAACAAGCTCAGAAAAAATAAAATAGATAAATAAAAGAATGTTCATGAAATAAAAAAATGTGAACAAGCTCAGAAAAAATAAAATAGATAAATAAAAAATGTTCATGAAATAAAAAAATGTGAACAAGCTCAGAAAAAATAAAATAGATAAATAAAAAATGTTCATGAAATAAAAAAATGTGAACAAGCTCAGAAAAAATAAAATAGATAAATAAAAAATGTTCATGAAATAAAAAAATGTGAATGAGCTCAGAAAAAATAAAATAGATAAATAAAGAATGTTCATGAAATAAAAAAATGTGAATGAGCTCAGAAAAAATAAAATAGATAAATAAAGAATGTTCATGAAATAAAAAAATGTGAACAAGCTCATACCACCTAGGCCTTCAAGAAGAAAAGGCTGTCAGCAGTTCAGCTGTTCCTCCTCCCAAGAAAGATGGAGAGGGACTATTTACAAGGGCCTGGAGAGACAGGACAAGAGGGAATAGGTTCAAACTGAAAGAGAGTGGGTCAAGATGGAATATTGGGAAGAAATTCCTCCCTGTGAGTGTGATGAGGGGCTGAGATTGGATTCCCAAGGAAGCTGTGGCTGCCCCAGGCCCAGGAATGTCCAAGGGCAGGTTGGCCAGGGCTGGGAGCAGCCTGGGATAGGGGAAGGGGTCCCTGCCCATGGCAGGGGGTGGCACTGGATGGGCTTTAAGAGCCCCTGCAATCCAAACCATTGCAGCACTCCGTGAGTCCCGCCCCGTTATCAGCACAAAGGCAGTGCCTCAGAGCTGGATCAGATTTCCACTCCAGCCTTGTGCGCACCCCACAGCCACAGTGCAGGTGCTCCTTCAGCAGAGGTGACTCCAGACATAGCCAAGATAGTGAAGAGCTCAGAGGTCCTTCTGAGACTGCTCGGTGGCCACAGGTAAAGGTTTTAAACAAACATCCAAGAGTTGAGGATTTGCACTGAGACAATGCCCTAAGGATCTGCTGGGGGCCGTTCTCAGTGATCTCACCCTTGCTCTGACACCTGACAAACACATTTGCTACGGTAACCAGGGGTTAAGGACACTCCAGAGTCCCCACTCTGAGCAGGGATTTCTCAAATGCCAAAGTTATTTTTACGCTCTTTGATTGCTTTTAAAAGGGGATTTATTCTCTCTTAGAAAAAAAGTTTATGAGCAACAGGACCAGCAGAGAATCTGCCCTGTGACCCAGGCAAAACACAGAAGTATTTATTCACCTCTTTTCTACTTCACAGGATGTTTACAAGTTCCTCCTCAAGACTACAAATTACTCAAGACAGCTTACACCAATGATAACTGAACATTCTATAAAATATTACTGTATTACTTATTCAGGTGGGTGTTTACCTACACAGCACTGAAAAATACAGTCCATTTCCCAGTGCAGATATTAATTCCTATAACAAACATCCAATCAGCACAAACTTTGATGTCTGTTCATGGAAAGAATAAATAATTTTAATTTCAAGTTGTATTTACTGGAACCCTAACCTAATGCTTAGTTATTACCTAACAGCTTTTATTTTAAAAAATCCAGAAAGAGAATTTACTTGCTTCTCCTCATATTTATTTTTATTACCCTTTTTTCCCCTATGCTCAAGACAGGTGATTTGTGAGTCCTTGGATCTAATTTGATTGGTAATTATTTACTTTCTAATTCCTGCTGACAGCCCCTACATAACCCTATAGAAAAATTCCTCCCATCCACCATACTATCTACCCAGAAGTACACACTAATAACAGGCTAAACAGTCCCTCAGCAGACCTTACTTCAGATCTTTTCAGGGTTTGTTTGTGTTCCCAAGTAGTACAGAGCTATTTATGGAAAAATCTCTGCTGGAATCACAGCCAGAATTTCAATAGGCTGCACAGCACAGTGCAGCCAGGAGCTGCTGGTCTGTTTGCAAATAACAATATATTTGGAAATAACACACTGGGCCATTGTTCTGCACATAGAGAAAAGAAGCCTTCGGGCAATGCCTTTCTTGTCACTGAGAAAGCCACAGCCAGAGCTCTGCAGTGCCTTCATTTTCTCTTGTTGCTGAAGCCAATCCAGAACACACAGCGCAGGTTAAAATTTAGTATTATTACAGAAAAAACAATACTTTAGCAATGCCTTCCAAAATTAGAACTCTGTGAGTTGATGGGCATTCCTGTTGTAGATATAAAAAAAACAACTCCTCAAAACTGTCCTGCTGTTTCACACTCTTCTAACACATTCTTTGACCAAAAGATTTATTTCAGGTGCAAAGCTCAGGCCAAACATTTGGAGGCTTTTAATCTTGGTGTGTAGAATGCAGGAGGCTGTTGTGGCTCACACAATGCATGAAGCGCCCCCTTCTAAGCAAGAAAAATGCAATCAGAAGTTCCTCCTGCCTACCAGAGAGGCAGGGAGGGAGGGCAGGGGAAGGGCTGCTCTCCAGCTGAATTTCAGGCAGCCTGCCGGGGAGCACAGGGCCTGTGAAGGTCACAAGTACAACTGAAGTTTCCAGCAGAGATAAATACACAGCTCGATGAAGTGACCAGAAAATCCAAATTTCCGATGACTTCCCTCACTCTGGTCACTTACTCAGCTATCAGTTCCTTTTAATACCCAATGCACCCTCAGTGGCACTTGGAACCTTAAAGAACAGTCTTCCATTGCCCAGAGGCCTTTTCTTCCCCAGCCCCACCTCCCCCAACCTGGCAAGTGTTTTCCTGGTTTCTATTCTGGCCCGAGCATACATGCTTCAGCTTCTTTTAAAAAAACCATTATTAAACAGAAGCCAATTCTAATTTCTGGCCAGGACTTTGAGAATCCTAACACATGGAATCTTGACAACTCCAAGGCATATTTATAACACCTCTTAAGATTATATATATAGTCCACTAGTCAAAGCAAAATACCAACCTTTATTTTTAAGTGTTTGTTTGTAATATGTCTGTTTATAGACCAGGACCTTTTCTGTGGGTTCTGGAAGAGTTGTATAACAGGTTTTATATATATATATATAATTTGTTCATATATGTTTTCTATATAAAAAAGTAGAGTATTTTAGTAGTGTTAGTGTCCTGCAAGGATGTCAAAGATCACTACAAAAAAACTACCAAAGGCTTTGGAACCTTATTTTAGGAAACACCACACAGGTCTCACAAGTCGGGAAAATAAAGTAGGGAAGGGTTAAAATTACTCCAAAGAAAACAACTGCAAATAATTACTTTCAGTTATCTCCATTTCTAGTCTTCCATCAGTCTCCTCACTATGCCCTGGGACAATGACATTTAAATTGAAACTTTTAAGTTGGCAAAAAGCAAAAGAGTAATAAGAGTTCTGTAAGAAAAGGGACCTCAGACCAAAGACCCTGGTTAGAACAAACATGAATTGAAGATGCCAAACAGCTTCCAGCTGAATACAACATAAAACCCCTGGAAAAAGAATTTCAGTGTATACAAAAAAAAGTTTATGGGCATAAAGAAAAGCTTATGTTGACAACTCCTTCAACAGGACAGCGAGCAAGCAACAGGAAGGAAATGCAGGATACAACCCTACCAAGGCATTTTCTAACCCAGACATGCTCCTAACCAGAGGGGAGAAACACCTTGAGCAGCACTGCCCCATGACCTGGCTGCACAGCTGGTGATGCAATTCAGAAGCAGCAGAATGATGAGCATCCTCCAGAAACAGGCAGATGGTTGGGACTCCCAGGCTTGGGATCAGCTTCCTCAGGTCATCCCCAAGCTCCAGGGAGCCAACAACCTCATGTGCACAATATCCAAGGAACTTTGGTTTCAAATGCTCTTTGTCTTCCTGCTGCCCTTTCCTCGGAGGCATCTCATTACTGTGAGACACAAACGAGCTGGGGTAAGCACAGCACGTGTCCTGCTGCAGGAACACAACCCTGCTGTCAGCTCCTGCTGCTTTCCAGAGCAGGTTACCACTTCCAGAAAGATCTGGAATAAAATGAAAGACCCTAGAGACTTCTTTAACACGCACACACACAAAAGAAAGGAATGTAGGATTTAGCTTAAACAAACAAACAAACAAAACTAAACCAAAACAATGACACGAAGCTTTGAGGAGAACTGACTGAAAAAAGGCAGAAAGGATTATACAGAAAGTTTAAAACTTCTGGGCAAAAAGCCATTCCTGCCAGTTCCACATTCCAGTAAAACAGCTTATGAATGTCTGACTATTACCTCTATAAACAGTGACATTTTCTCACTGCTGGGCTATATAATGAACACTGTAGGCTTCAACTTCAACTGCTGTTTGTTCATATTGATCTATGAGAAGAAACGTCCTCAAATACAAACCTCAGTGCACTGAAAGTCGAATTTTCATGTGAAAGGCAGACTATGAACAAGCAGGGATCAACTGTGAATATGAAAAGGCTGAGGAGGCTGAATTGTTCCCAATTCCACAGCTGCCCATGTTGCCTTAGAACCATTATCAACTCTTCAAGAGAAGCAATCTGTCCTTTCACCTCCCATCCCATTCCTGCAGAACTACCACCTATCCCACCACAAACATTTGCTAAAAGCTGGACAAATTAAGTCTGGAGAAGCTGATGTGGAATAAAATTAACCCAAAAGGAATCCAAGAGATGTAATTTTCATTTGGGTTGGTGTCCCCAAGTGACCAGCCTGGAGCTCAGGGGTCACCTGGCTTGGCTGAAGGCACTAGGACAGAGCAGAGGCACTAGGAAGGACCATTTCTCTCAGGAGCAGCAGTTACTTGAAGTGACAACAAACCCACAGGCAGGCTGGGGTGTAATTTGAATTCTAATTCCTCTTCCCACACCAAGGTCACACTTCAAAACAAGCCAAACCGGGTATTTATTAAAAAACAATCCGAGTTTTTCTTGATTATCTTCAATATTTCTATATATTATTCCCCACTCAATGCACCAAAAGCAGAACCAGAGAAGTCAGGGGCTTGTTAGGCAATTGCACTGGAAAATTGCCCAAGGACTCTCAAACAAGTGTCATTATATTTTTATGAAAGCCAAAGCTTTATTTCAGTATGTAGTTCTTGTCCACTGGACCAATTCACTCCCAAGTTATTTGAAAATAAAGCAAGACCTTCAGACTACATTTATAAGCACTACACACAAACATAGCTCATGGCCTCTCAAATCACCATTTCACAATAGCACAAACACAGCTAAAATAACTGCTTTTAAGGATCAAAGAATGGTCACTGAAATACTTTTTATAGTCATTGAAAAAACCAGGGAAAATATAGTTACTGGCATTCAACAAACAAGAATATAATAGAAATTACACTGTATTTACCATATTTTAAAT
The DNA here is from genome assembly GCF_037042795.1 of Molothrus aeneus. Lineage (NCBI taxonomy): Eukaryota > Metazoa > Chordata > Aves > Passeriformes > Icteridae > Molothrus > Molothrus aeneus. The sequence continues at coordinate 4,875,757 of NC_089674.1, read as the reverse complement.
AAGCAACTATAATATGAAGTCTCAATTACCTCAAATGTTCCTGAATTAATGCAATTATCTTTGCTCAGGTTCTCAAAAGCAGAGTGCCAACTGTGTATGTTTGGAGCTCTCATTATTCCCAGAGCATTAATTTAAGAACTGCAACTGAAAATGCAAAAGGGAACATTTCCACACAAAACACCTTCCACATATTTGGGAAAATCAATCTTTCTTACAATACAACTCTTTAAAACACTTTTTTTCCTGACCCTAAAATTTTCTTCCAAAATTAGATGCAAACAGAACTGCCTCAGGGACTTCACATGACCGAAATCTGCTGGTTCCCTTCATGGTGCTATCACTTGTGGATGGCTGAGAGGAAAATACATTTTGGTAAAGAATGGCTGACCAAATTAATAGCTTCTCCTCCAGTGCCTAACAAAAGATGGATAAGTTAGGAGTGGAAAGCGAGAAGCTTCCAGCCACTTCTGTTTCTCTCACTGGATTACAATCACACAGAGAAGCCTCAAATAATTGTTTTCAGTAACATCAGTGCACAGTAGCAGAACCTGATGGTGGTACTTAATTTCAAAGGAAATTTAACAACCCAAACCCTTCCAGTCACTGAAGAGCCAGGCAAGAGCACACCATGGAACAGTGCCTGCTGCCCAGAGCAGGGCTCCACAGCAGGCCTGGAGGGGAAGGCAGAAAGTGAGCAACACTATGTTCAACGAAGGAAATCCTGCTACATGAAATTTTTAACAAGTGTGCACACACAAGGTACCAATATTTTACCTTTTAAGACTTTTTTATGCTTTCCCCATTTTCAAAGGCATAGAAGAAGGCAGTGTCCCATCTATTTCCAGTTTACTGACACACTGACCTTACAAAAGCAGCATTAAGCTGGTGCATGTTGCAAGAGCATAACTGAGCTGTGGCAATATAACAAAGCTATAATTACACGTGTTCCACTCAAGTTTAAAGCCTAGAAAACCATCCCTGCATTGTTATTTTGACTGCAAGAGCTACCACTGCTTCGTGAAAGAGATTACTCCAAATTCGTTTGGATTAATAAATACTTCCTGCATTTATCTGCTTTCATCTTCATTGGATGAACTGTTGATGAATGTGAACTGTTCACATTCACAACCTAAACATCAACCTAAGCCAAGGCTTCTTACTCCTTTCAATAACTTCTTTGAGTGCAAACCACAGTTTCACGTGATTACTGAACACTCGTTTGTTCTGCTAAACTTTTCACTCCATACTAAAAATACTGTAGACACAGTTATGGTGCTGCATATACTACAGAGCATTGAAAACAGGAAAAAAGGCCTGAAAAATACCCTTAAGGCAGTTATTAAAACATCTTATACAATGAAATGATTGTGGGAGCACAGTGTTTCCTACAGATGAAAGGACAAACTGCAGCCTTAACTCGGTACCATCAGTAATTGATGTTTTTGCTCCATGAGGCACACGCAGAGCAGATTTAATTGCATACACACTTTAACAGCAGCTAAAACAAAGGCCAACTAATTCTGCAGCATTTAATGCAAACAATACATCAATTTAGGTGAGGATGAAACCCCAAAGAAGGGATCCATTTTTCAAATCATATTAAGACTGATAAGACACGACAAGAGAAGATTATAATTTGTCAGATTATCTTTTTTTAAGTGCTTTACAATAAAGCAATCAGTAATAACCCACCTCCCATTTAATTGGTATTATTTCCTACCACAACTTCAAAGAAACTTAACTTGCACTGATATTAACAAGCTCATTTTACTAACAGAGCTCAGAACAACAGTGAATAAATCCCATTTCCACAGACTGCTTGTGTGGACACGGTGGAAAACCCACTCCATGTGTACTATAAAAAAATACATCACAAAATAATTCTGATACTGTAACAGCCATTTTTATTGCTGGCCTGCAGATAGCACATGTTCAAAGTATGGATCTTGAACAGCAAAGGTTTAAAGTTCTTTTTAGCAGCTGATTTTACCCTTCATAGTAGCACAGCACTCAGAGATCAATCAGGGTCTTGCACTGCCTTTATGTAAAGTCCTACAAAGAGACCAATCTTCTTCCAGAGCTCCTCCTGCTCCTCTGAGCCACTTGATCACTCTCCACACTGGCATAAGCACATGCAGAGCTCCGAGAATCACAGCAGGGCTCAATTCAGCCAACAAATAATCCAGTGAAAACCAAGATTTTACCAATTTTTCAGCTGGATCAGCTTCCCCAACAAATTCACTGTCCTCTTAGGTGAACACCCATGCCAGGGAGTGGGAAGGAGTGCCTCTTTAAGCAGAAATGCTGCCAAACATGCAGCTGTGGCCTAAATAGGCAAGTCAGGGAGAACAGAAAGGGGGGCGGGGGGACAGACAGCACAGCTTGGAACACCCAGCTTTTAACTCTTCCTTCAGCCCTGCATCCACTGGGAGCTTGAATCCTCATTTTAGCTCTTCAAAAATACATTCTGGGAAGCTTCAGCTACTACAGTAGCTGTACCCATTCCTACAGCAGAAACAGCCAAACCAGAAGCATTTAGGTAGCAGCTATAAAATGAAAAGCTAAGAAGTTCACAAAGCTGATCCAGAGCTGTACTCCATCCAGACTGCTGCTGACAGCCTGGCCTGCACTCGTGTGCTGTGGAGTCTGATGGCTTGATCACACTCTAGCAGTGCATTTCCAACACAAAAGCCTTTTTAATAACTGATTTTTAACTTAAGACAGAGATTCCAAGAACAGCAACGCCTCACAGAAGGGACAGAAAAATCCCTGACTGACAAGCTGAAGTGCCCCAGCTTCCAAACCCATGCAAGAAAGAGAACTGAATTACTTCTGGGGAGCTGAACAGTCACTGCTGCTTTCTCTGTCTGCTCAATGCTCTTTGTTTTGAGGACTGCACACTTTAAATGCACACTCTAGTCCATCCAGAGCAGCAGTTCCTAGAACACAGTAGCCTATTTCTCTCTCTAGATACAGACATCCTCTGAACAGCTGAAGAGCTCAAATACAGAAGCAGACTCAGGAATACAGAACAGGACTCTAACCTTGGCTCTTTCTTTTCTCATCCACAGCATATTTCAAACTACCTCTTAAAAACAAACCTATTACAAGGCCTTGCTCCTTGTAAATGATGTTACTTCATGAGCATAGAGAACATAACCACAGCTCTCAAAAGCCCAAATTAGCTTCCCTCCCACAACTATATCCCAATCTTTCCTCAGCAATATTATTGCAACCTCACTGTCACTCTTATTCTCTGAGAGTTTTTTCTCCTCTCCAATTCCATCAATCCTCATAGAAAAAAACCCCCAAAAAAACACTAAACAACAAAATCCCAAAATAAAAAAAAAAACAAAAACCAAAAAACAAGCCACCAAAACAACCAAAAACCTGCAGACTGCAGTAAACAACCTTTTTACAGCCATCCTTATTCCTGCCTTCACTTCTCTTTATTCAGAAATAACACTTTTCATGCATTCAAGACAAACTACCATTGCTGAAGCAACATCAGTCCCCATTGCTGCTCTGCAATTCTGAAACCTGTCAAAAGTAAGTATCAAACTACATTTGACAGACATAACACACCTAGAACCAAACACAGAAAGCATTCCTGAACCAGGGAAATGTCCAATTTTGTTTCAGTCTTTTACCACTCACAAGCCAGGGACAGAATTTTATCTGTTCATCATTTTCACTCTAAAACAGACACAGCCATGTTTGCCTCTAAGAGAAGACATGAAGCAAATCACAGATAATTAACAAAACATCACAGAAAGGTTAAGCATTAAGCATAAAGAGAGTTGGTAAATAGCAACCACAGCAGATATTCAAATGCTTCTTTCAGAGACAATTTGGGCACGAAACAGTTAAACAACTTGTCCAAGATGAGCAGCAATCATTCAGGGTTAAAGCTCAGGACATAAGTTCCTGGCTCCCAGCCTTGGACCTGGACTATCAGACTTTTACAGATCTTTGAATTACACCTGAAAGAACATTGAGATAGAGTTGCTTGACTCTTCTCCTTCTGTTGAGCAATTAAACAAATTGACTGAATTAGTTCTGAAGTACAAACTCACTCCATTAAGCAAGTGTGCAGTTTTCAGAGGCAGTTTAAACTCACAACTCTCAGCTGCTCCCAACTGCCGTTGCTATTATGCCACATTCTGAAGAATGGCAAAAGAGTATAACCAACAAAACTGCTGCTGACAATCTTTGTAATCCTTTTCTATAATTATCCTTGTCAAGGAAGCTTCCACTAAGAAAACACCAGAGTGCTTCTGGACAATTAAGTCTCACTTGTACCGAAACTGTGATGGCACAAAAGAAAGAATTCTGTATATTACAGAGACTTTGGATAACCTGATCACTGAACTTAGCACAAACAAGCACTCTGCATTCTCCACCCAGAAGACCTGTCTATGAAACTATGAAAATACGAAACTAGGTAGGGAGGAAAGCTATTTCAGAAAGAGAGGCAGCACAAACTACAGCAACCTTTGTCCTCATACAACACACTGATAAATCACTAGAATCAAATAAAATTAAGGACCAGAGTTATAATGAAGCTGACACCAGTATTTCAATTTATAACCTGATTTCCATGCTTAACTGTGATCTGACACAGCCAGGCCCAGCTTACAAGCAAGGGTAAATTCCATACATACCAAGGGAAGAGAGGCTACTTCTGCTCCTCACATTCACATCTTCAGTAGAAAAACTTTGCCACAGCAGTAACCCACGCAGGCCCCACATGCAAGTTCAGTGCCATCTTTCCCCAGGCTTTAGGGACACAATTTCCCCCCCTCCCCTTACATGGATGTCACATCCATCCATCACACAGCGGTTGGAAAGCCAGAAAATTAAAAACTGTGTATCAGAGTTCATGTTTCAGCCACCAAAGCCACCAAATATTGACTTTGTAACAACCAGCCAGCCTAGTCCAAGTATCTAAAGAATTATAGGTGATACATGTGATGGGAAGGCTGGAGGTCAGGTCTGACCTGATCCACACTGGAAGCTACATAATAGCATTTTTGACAGGCTTTTTAAAGTTGGTGCAACTGTTACCGTATTTAAAGTGTTACTGTCCAAATGTTATTCTCCATGGGTCTGGTTTATAGACAAAAAACACTGTAGGGAGACCACTGGGTTTGTATCCCATTGATTAATGTGTAATTAATGATGTAGTTTTCCTGGTTATCTCTGCTTTAGTTTAGTTCAGGACAGCTTTCCAATGTAAATATTGCAACACTAAGTTACCAACAGAAGGAAAACAGAAAGTAAAACTCCCAATTCTTCACATTTGTTTTCAGTGAAATTTCAACATTCCATGACAAACTGCTATTTAGATTTTGAGCTCTGCAGCCGTTCAAAAATCAGACCTTCACAGCCACACACTGGTACTGTGCTCACCACAGGTATGGCTGGAGTGCAGACCTGGTCTCTGGCAGACCACAGTGCCTGAAGAGTCATTAAAGCTTGAGACAGTAAGAGTTCCTTTAGCTTTCACTGTGGGCCTGCCCCAAGCAAGCAGAAGGAAAGGCAGGGAACAAGAAAGGTCCTCAGACTGCACTTGGACCCACCGTCAGTTTGGCATTGGGTACTCCAAAAGACCAGAAGCTGCTGCTCCAGCTGGTGCAAGAACCACACAAGGCTCCATGTCTGTGTGAAGTGAACCATGAAGTGAACCTTAAAGCCAGAAATATTGCTAGGAAATGGAAAAATGCAACCATCCTGATACATAATGCTTCCAACAGAATTACAGTGAGACCCTGTGATGTATAACAAGAAATCAATAGAAACAACTGCTTTCACCAACTTCCAGTCCGGATTGTGGGAGCCAGATACACGGGAATAGGAGAGAATGTCAGCTCCACACACTAATCACAGCCAAGCATAACATCAATAATACTTGGGATCTCTCTAGGCAGCTCAGTTTCACAGCATCTTGCAGTATAATACACTTTGGACCTCAAGACTCATCCTGAGTCAGGCATAGCTGACAATGAAACAAAATTTCTTTTCACTCTTTGGGTCGCAGAATCAGAAGGCTACACTGTCTATAAACCAAAAAATGGACATTCTTACAGTGTTTTGGAAACCAAGCTGCCTGGCTTGCTGAAACTGAAGCCAGTTAATTCCCTCAAAGGCTTCCCTGAAGTCCAGCCCAGGAATCCATCAGTGCTCAGTGCAGCCCCCAGCCTGGCAGGAGGCACAAGGCTGGCAGGGCACCTTTCCTAACACACTGAGTGCAGCACTTAAAACCAGCTCAGTCTGTCCTTCCTTCCTATTCCCTCACTTCTGCATTTCCAGATCCCTGTAAAGGCTTTTTTCTATACCTATATAAAGTTCATTACTACTAGAAGCATATCAACATCTATTTTAATGAAGAATTATTTGCAAGCACCACAACTTCACCATAACCCCAACTTCTTCAATACTTGCACTTATAAAGGATTTTGTTGGATATGTAAATAAAACAAAGGTTACAGAATTTTAAATCTGTCAGGGGAAAAATTATACCACATTTAACAGTACTTTTGAGTTCAAGCTTTAAAATCTACTTCCTGAAGAATTTAAAATGAAACTTGAAATTGTTATAGCTTTCTCATTTCCAAAAAACATATTCCAACTTGCAAACAACAGAAGCTTCAGTGCATCGTTTGCCACATGCTGCAGCTAATAAATAAAAACAACTCAGTTCTGTTTATACCCATATTTTCTTTTGGCCTTTGGAAGCTACTCTGAACCACACATCAAGCAGAGAAATAATGGAAACTGTAGTTACTGCTTTTCTAAATATAACATTAATCTCACTTGCATGCCAGAGCATTCAAGATATGCAAGAAAAAGAAAAAAACCCAGGAATTACATAAGTGACAAGGCCAACTGCTTGCAAAAGACAACTTTTAACTCATGAACTTAAAGGCTGCTTTGTGCCAACAGGACTTTATGGCCAAAGAAATTCATAAGTCAGGGGATCTTTCCTTGAGAACAATCACAGAAGAGATTCTGCTCTCCAGCACAGAGAAAAGCACTATTCCTCCAATGATCCGAAATCCAAGGGAAAAAAAAATCCAACAGTGCAGTTCTTGCAGTGAAATTCAGAGGCAGCCATCTTAGTGCACATGACACTTGTCACTGCCAGCTTGGAAAAGTTTCAGACAATTTCCAGTATTATTTAAAGCCAAAGCTGCTCCTCACGTATTAAGTAGGCGTGCACAAATATTCAGATTTCTTACGCCTCTTGTTAATAGGAGCTAGAAAGACTGGGGTAATTACTTCATCTAGTACTTAGATCTTCAAAGAGCAGAAATAGTAATTCTAACACCTCCTTGTGGAATTAAAGTATCACATTCCCCATTTTGCAGATTAAGAAAAAACACAAATCAAAAGCCAAAAAAATCAGAAAAATATTAACAATCTTAGAAAACAATTCCAGCAAAAAAAAACTTAGGAAGCCCGAACTTTTTTACAAGAGTGTTGAATGATCCTTTCAAACCACAGTTTAAACCTGAATCTGGATATGGGAATGCACATGAAATGCCCATTTGCTTTGCTCAACGTGCACTCAGCAGCACTGGGATACATCCACATCTCCCTACCTAAGAAATGGTTAAAAAGTTAGAAAACAGTAAAAAATATTACTCTTACCTTCTGCTACATCATCATCTACAGCGCCTTTCACCTGAGAAAAACACCACTGAATGTCATTTCCTCCTCCAGCTCCTAAAAAAATGAAAACAATTCAATAAAACGAGCCCCCCCAAGAGCAGCAGCACAAGCACACAATGGTTCCAGATCGCACATTTCAGAGCCTGTGCACGCCCACTTCCTCAGCAGTGCTGAGGCACAATCACACACCACCCTCCCCACCTTTTTCCTTTGGATATTGTTTTTGTCAGCCTTCAATGCAGTGTTTGTCAAAAACAGGGAAGCACAAGCAGTGTAAAAGCTTCACTCAACCAAAGCTAGCTGGACTAAGCAAAGTTAACTATGAATTTAAAATTCAAGTGCACTATCGGCTGTGTTTCACACAAAGCTTTTTCCTACTTGAGCAGTCAGAACCCCCTAAACACACACACACAAACGGCTTAAATATAAACCACCAGAGCTGTGCTTTTTTAGAAAATTTCAATCTCCCAGCCAACACAAATCAAGCACACAACTCATCTCCTCCTTTCACTAACCCACTGCACCGACCCTATGCACTCAAGGCTAAAGAAAAAGAATTTTACCACAATTTTAGAGTCTCTTCGCAGAAGTAATGAAAGCAATTATCAGCCTAAAAAAAAAGCAGCAAATCCGAGCAGAAAAGCAAACAAGCAATCGGAGGAGGACAAGTTCTACTACCATAGAAAACGGATCGGAGAGAAAACTTCAGGAACATTACTGCCTCGGCTGAAGGCAGTGATTCATTTGAACCGTGCCACCAAAACACACACCAAAAATCACCACCCATTTCTTTTGCATTTCATTCTGAGCAAATCACTGCAGGGCTGAGGACATACAGGAAGAGCCAGAAATGGGCTTGCCTCGGTTGTTGTTTTTTTTTTTTTTTCCTGTTTTTTTTTTCCTCCAAAAGCCACTGTCAAAATGGAACTTTTCCTCCACACAACTCAAACCGGCTGAGCAACAGATGGCATTTACACATTAATCCCGAGCTCTGGTAGGGCTTTGGAGATAACAAAGAATACGGGAGGAGACTCTTCCCAAGTTAAGGGAGTCAAAAAAACTCAAAGAGAAAGAAATCAGAAGCCTGAAAATAATCTTTCCAGAAAAGATGACGCGCCTCAGAATAAGAACTCCTGGAATAGAGTACAGTTTGCATTTTTCGCTGGCTTTAAATTCTTCCCTGAAGGATTACATCCAGCTGCATAACCCGAGGAGGTGAAGGCAAGCAACAGAACCTATTTATGCAGGAGATGGCAAAATGCTTTCCCTCCCCCATCATTGCCCCAAAATCCTACAACCCATTCTCTTCTCTTCAACTTCTTCATTTGTCATTTAGCAGCTAGCACCACAGCAGCACTTAAAGGGAACAGCTTGGAGAGAATCACTGCTCCTGCTACTTCGAGCTAAAGCCCTCTTTTCCATACAATTTACTTGAACTAAGTTGGCACTTTTTTCCCCCCACGACTAAAACGGCAAGAGGAGGGTGGAGCATGTGCATATGGTGTAGGGGGGAAAGGCAAAGCACAAGCCTCACAAAGCCTCCTATGCTTTGCTCCTCCACATGCAAAGCACTGAAAAGACAATTCATGTGCAGAGGAGGGGGATGAATAAATTTCCAAATGAAGAAATTGCAAGGAAAAGTAAGAGGGAAGAGATCCGTTCTGCACACACACTCCCAAGCCTACCAACTTCGAGATGTGAAACGGGGAGCAAGCAGTGGAAGGAATGGGAAAGAAAACACAGCGAGACCTGTGCTGTTTAATTACGCCCTGTGCCAAATTTTACTGGCATTTGCAGATGCTCAGAGGCTGCTCCCTACAGAAGGGTGCGACTGCAATCTGGACACCGCCTGCACCTGGAACCTCTCCGTGCACGGCAGCACTTCTGAGAAATAACCACAAGCACCGACCCCAAAGCCTCAAGGGGGAAACTCTTTACCAGAGCGTGTAGTGACAGGACAGGAGGGGAATGGGCTCAAACTCAAAGAGTAGGTTGAGCTGGGATATTGCGAAGTGATTCTTCTCTATGAGGGTGGAGAGGCCCGGGCACAGGGTGCCCAGAGCAGCTGTGGCTGTCCCTGGACCCCTGGAAGTGTCCAAGGCCAGGCTGGACGGGGCTTGGAGCACCCTGGGATAGTAGAAGGGGTCCCTGCCCATGCCAGGGTGTGGAACTGGACAGGTTTTAAGGTCCCTTCCCACCCAAATCATTCCATGATTCCACGAAAAGGCAGCAGACCCACCCTGCCTGCAAGCTCTTTAACTCCAAAACACACCACTTCCCGCTCCACCTTGCTTCTTCCATGCTTTCCCCCCCCCCCCCCCGCGCCGAGAACGGAGGGAAGGAAGGGTGGGTGGGAGCAAAGCACGAATTCCCACAAGAGAGGATAAAAAAACCCACCCCACAACCAGCAAGGAGCCAGCGAGTCGGAATAGGAGAGGCGGCCGGGAGCCAGGGAGGCAGCGGGGAGAGCCCCCCGAGCCACGCTGGGGCAGGGGGGGCAGGCTGCCCTTACCTGCCATGTTGTGCTGGCGATAGCGGCCGCGGCGGGTCGGGCGGAGCGGGCGGCGCGGGCGGGGCGGGCGGCGCGGGGCGGGCGGCGGCGGCGGGCGGCGATGGCGGCGGATGGAGGAGGAGGAGGCGGCGGCGGCGCGGCCGCGGCGGGGCTGGGGCGGCCCCGCTCAGGCCCCCCCGGCGGTGAGCGTCCAAAATGGCGCCGGCAGAGCTGGGGGTGACGTCAGCGTGGGGCGGGAGCGAGCCGCCCTCAGGAGGGCGGGCGGCACCACCATGTTCCTGCCCAGCTGCTGTCAGCCCTTATGGCGGGGGTGCCGCTCCTCAGCTCGGCATCGATCGGCCGCCCTCAGCCCAGCTCCACCCGCCCTCTTGGCGGAGCTGCCGCCCTTCAGCCTAGCATCGACAATCCCCATGGCGAGGCTCTGTCGCTCATGGGGGGGCTACCGACCCCCGCTCAGCTCGGCCCTTGCCCGCCCTCATGGAGGGGTTGCCGCCCCTCAGCCTGGCATCGATCGGCCGCCTTCATGGCGGCGCTCCGTCCCTCGTGGCGGGGCTGCCGCCCCTCAGCTCGGCCCCTGCCCGCTGTCACGGAGGTGCTACCGCCCCTCGCCCGCCATCGCCCGCTCTCAGCCCCTCCGCGCTGCGGTGTCCGCCACCCACTGCCCCCCGGACTCCCCTGCAGGAAGAGCTTCCTTCCTTGACCCCTCTCCCGCAGGCTCGCCCTTCATGAAGTCGAATATCCAGAGTTGGAAGGGACCCACCAGGATCATCGATCCAGCTCCTGGCCCTGCACAGACACCACAAAATCCCACCCTGTGCATCCCTGGCAGCGTTTGCTCAAATGCTTTTGGAGCTCCGGCAGCCTTGGGGCCGTGCCCATTCCCTGGGTACCTGTTCAGTACCCCACCGCCCTCGGGGGGAAGAACATTTCCCTGCTAATCCCTTCGTGAGTCTAGAGCATCTCCTTTTCACTTGTCCTTTGGTTTTGGTTTTTTTTTTTTTTCTCCCCCCTTCCTTTTGCTCCCTTCTGCCATTTCCCCGTGCAGCAGCCGCACATAACCTGTTCGCTTGAGCATTTTCCACCCCCTTGGATGCTTTCCACAATGTCCAGGGCTCAGTCTCTTATTTCACTCCGTTCTCATTGCTATTCCCTGCATACACCAGCCATGCTCCTGAGCCATTTTTAGCCTCCATCCACCTTTCACACTGACGGCCAGCAAGATCTACAAAGAAAAGCTTTCAGCCGAGCCCGGCTTGGCTCAGCTCCTGCTGGCTCAGGAAGGATGGAGGCTCCTTTTCAGCTTGCTGGGTCCCACTTACAGTCTCATGTGCAGTTAACTACAGGACTGGGATAATTAATTCAGTACAATCTATTTAAGATCTTGTGAAAGTCATCAGTTTCCCTTAAAAGATGTTTGTGCAAACATTTTCTTCTCGGGCTGGGTAGATCTTGCTAATCCAGATTTCACTTGGAGATTCATAAGCTCATCCTGCAAACCCAGTGCTGCCACAAACTTGAAATGTGACTTGGAATAAGCCTCCAAGACCATCCCATACACTGATTTCTGCATTTCCAGGTCTAAACACCTAAGAGGATGCTTTTATAAATGAAAAAAAATCTTTGAATTGCTTGTCAAGTCCAGCATGAAACAGAGCTGTGGGAACTGAATACCACTAATGAACACAAATAGACAGACTCCCACCAGAAACCCACAACTGGCCCAAATTACAAGTTATTTTGGAATTCAAATTTGTCTCTGCATCCCCAGTAAAAAAATTGCACCGTCAAATAAATCAATTTTGGAAAGAACAATAACATTTGAAAGAACACTCAGCATGTATGGGATGTTCTAAAGAATTGCAACTTACCTAAGTTTGGAAATCTCCAAAACCAAGTGTTTTGCTTAGGTTGTTTTGAGAGCAACCCAAAAACCTAAAAACAAAAACACTGCATGTTTGGAAAAAATCACAACAAAGACAAACTCCCTCATCCCAAACATCCCAGTCCACATTTCCCAGAGCTCAAGAGAAAATTCAATTCTACAAATTTGTGGCTATGTTTACTTGATACCAAATCCAGCATGAAAGCTGGCATTCCTATCTTTTCAGAATTCCTTAAATTCTGAATTTAAATAATAAATTAAATTAATTCTTTAAACATACTCTTTTCAACCTAAGCAGAATTGTCCTGCAACTGTTTAGCAGGAAAATTTGCAAATCTAGTCCAATTCATCCTTTGCCTTCTGTATAATTACTGCAGAATTTATCTTCATAGTAGAATAAGCATTGGTTTAAGAACTTTTGCTGCTAAAAAAATTTAAATAAGGAAAAGAGACCTGCAATTAGCTCTGTAATAGAAACTAATGAAGCCTTAGTACAAAGCTTATAATTAAAATAAAATTTCTCTTAGAAAAGATTTAATATCGTGGTGCTAGGACGATGGATTTTAACTCCAATATTTTAGCGTTTTGTTGTGAACTAACTGAGCTACAGAAAATAATGGAGCGTAATAAATAAATAACATTAAATCACAGCCAGAGCAATTAGCAAGACATCTTGGGAACCACAACCTTTGCCTGGGTGTTCACTTGCTTGGTTTTTCAGAGCTCTCACACTATGAATGGTCGGTGCAAATTAGGCAGATTGTGTTCCATAGCCCTGATTCAAAGTTTGTGAGCACATACTCGGATTTCTCTGGAGCTTGAGCATTTGTTGAGGTGCTCTGGGGGGATTGTAACTGTATAATGTTAAATTTATACACAGCCACCAACAGCACAGAGCTTTAATGAGCATTTATGTACTCCTATCATGCTTTAATGACTAATTCTTACTCTACACACAACCTCCTTCAGCTGAGACTGAAGAACACCTCTGGGAAGTGGGAGGGACTTACAGGAACAAGGACTCACAAAACAGCATTTCTGGATCTGTTTGCTGTGATATTTGTCAGAAAACTACATAAAGAACGGTCAGTTCACAGCAGCCTAGACCACGAACTGTGGAAGTTGGAATAACCGAAAAATCCAAGTGTAACACGTGACCAGCAACCAATAAAAATATATAATAATGTAAAATGACTGATCAAACAACTGAGGCTCCAAAGAGCACTATCAGCAACTCATTTTGTATCTTCTTTAGTTTTCCAGTAATTTGACCTGTTAGACAAGTATGTAATGAATTACAACAATTCAGTTTAGAAATAAAGGGAACAATTATCACCAGAATTATCATTGGAATTTAGTAATAGCAGAGCCATCTAAGGCCATGTGCACGCTAACATCAGGGCAGTGTAATTCCCTACTCTCTGTACTTTATTCTCTTCAGCTTCAAGTGTCTCACTGAGAGGTTTCCATTGTGTTTTTACAGAGCATTTCAGAGAATAACAGCCTTAACTCCTAGAAAATATTTGCTAATGTTCACCCCCCATTTCCCACTCTTAATTTCACATAAACAGCTATTACCAAACCAGCACTGAGTCACATCTTGGTGCTGCTGCCAGAAAGCTGAACAAAAGGTCAGGCAGACCCTGCTTCTGCAATGAGTCTCAAGGAAAATTACCTGTGGGACAAGTCCCAACCCATCCACTCTCTTCACCTCTTACACCAGCCTGGCTCAGGCAGCTGGGTCACTACTGCTGCTTTTGGTGCCAGCTGCCAGCCCAGGGCCTCTTCTATGGGCACACAGAATTCCATTTGCTTTTTCTGGCTTTACTCAACCCGATTTCACCTTAACCAGGTTCCATCTGCAAACTCTCAACTGCCAGTGGCCACAATTTTTCAGCTAAAAGCAGAGTGAAAATAAAGGTTTAAGCATTTCCAGTTCCTGCCACACTGTGTCCTAAACCTAAACACTATAAAGATATTTCTTGTGCTCTATATCACTGGGGCACTTCCAAAGTCACTGGGCTTTATTTTTGGAAAGGGAAATGCTGAAATTAAAGTTTCTTACATGACTGAGCATCTGTACTGTTGGGGAAATCATGGAATGCTTTGGGATGAAGGGGACCTTAATGACCATCCACCCTGGGCATAAAATACCATCTGATCAGTCACTAGGCAGTATAGTTTAAGTCTTATCAATAATAAAAAGTGGAAGAGGATAATACATATCTTGCAGCTCACTTTACAGCTGCCAGGAAGTTTTTAGTGAGCCAGTTCCCAGAAAACCCAGTCTAACAACCATCCAATGTTCTGGAATTGAGTGCTCCAAACTACTCCTCATTGAGCAAACCTCTGCCATGGAAACTCACTAATTCTGGTAACAAGCAGTTTGTGTCACCCCAAAACTGTAAAGTTTATTGGATTAAAGCTCTGCTATTACAAGAACCCTCAGCATTTTTATTTTTTCCCCGTAAATTATTAAGACTTTTATTCTTAACTTTAGCCTGATACAAGCCTGATACAAACAGAAGAGGTAATTAGGCTTGTAAAAACAATTCATATGTTCATTACAGTAGTAGTTTGCAAGACAGGTTTAAAACCAGTTTCAAATTTGAACTGTTTAGAGCAGGGCTAAGATGCTGTTACTGAAACTACAATTTGCAACACATTAATTGATTATTTAAGCACATTTTGTAGAGGATTCATGCACCTGAATTTTATTTTGAAACAAATGCAAAAATACAGGGAAAGATAAGGGGAAACAAAGCTCCTGGAAAAGAAGGGAAAAGGTGTTAGAGGTAGTCAGGAAGAACCTGTCTGGAGGGAAGAAAACAAGTGTTTTTCAACTCAGAGAGCTTGTTGGTGATGAGAGGAGTGTCCCAATATTTCAGAATTAAAAATTAAGAGAAGAAGGATAAATTGAGGTTTATAGAAAATTTTCATTCTTGTTTCTGTTTATTTTACTATACGGTTTTTTGTTTGTTTGTTTTGTTTTTGTGTTTTGGGGTTTTTTACAAGCTGTAGTTCTGTGGAAAGATGAGCCCAACTGAAAAATAAGAGAACTGATATGGCATGCTAATAATCCTATTAAAACTAAGAGTGGAGCCATAGGAGAAGATAAGAAGTTCACAAGGCATACATTTAACCCTCCCTAAAAAGAAGTAGCTACAATTAAATGTTTGGTTCAGGATAACCTGGCACTTGGAGTCTTCCAACTCGGGATGATTTGGACATAACTTGGAACTCTGAAAGCTAAAACTCTAAACTAAAGGAAAACAACAACATCAATGAAACAAAATGAGAACAGTGATCCCAAACTACACACCATGAAAACAACACAAGGCCCTCACAAAGTGGTTTTATTCTAACAAAAGTGATTAAATACTGAACTACATTGCCAGAAAATACTTACAGCACACTCACTACAAGACACTCTGAAGACCAGATCCCCTTCCTGGGAACAGGCTCAATGGAGCTGCTCCCTGCCTAAGGGTAAGGGATGCTGCTTTAGTCCTTTCTAGCCCCAATTTCACCACCCAACAGAGAGACAGATTCTGCAGTTGAGAACACAGGTTCTTTGTACCAGTGACAAAATCAAGTTACACCAAAACCAATAAATCCTTACTCAGAGAATCCTTTTAAAGCTATTAAATTCTCATCCTATTCAGTCTTTAGAAAGGGGATAATTAATGTTTCTTGACTCTTTGAGTACATTTAGATCAATGAAAGGAAAATAACAGAAATAAAAACGATAAGAAGAAAAAGTTACCTTGGGGGGGAGCCTCACCCCTTGATGCACAGCACTATCAGACAGCATGGTGCATTGCTCAGGAGCACAGGTGACTGAGATGAGAGGTGCCTCAGCCATCCCCACCATCTTTAGCAGGCACTTTCCAGGAAGGGGAGGAGCTAGCATGCACAACTCCAAAAGCCTTGAGGAGTTTTCATTTAGGGTTGGGTTATTTTTGCTTTTTAAGCCTTCAAACTCTCATGGCCTATAGACAGAAATGTTCCTTCTTTTGGGTGAAGGATTGCAGGGTTATTGAGGGAAAAGAAGTATTAATTTCACCTTACTAATATACCTGCCTAGGGGATCTAAATAAGTGAAAGAAAAATCTCAGAGACTTTTATGAAATGTTTTTGTTTTTGTTGAAAAGCAAGCATGTTAAAAACACTGCTGTCCATAGGATTTCCCTGTTATTTTTAACAGTGAGCTTTAATGTCTTCTATTTTAGATTCTTACTAAGGCAAGGTGCTTTTACACATTAATTGAGTTAACAAGCTATTGTCCTTCAGTAGAAGACCAAAAAATTACACCTGTGCAGGTGTATTTCAAGAGGGTGATGTAACTACTAGTCTCAGCTCAGGCCTGTAGTTATCTTGTATGTATCACTGAAGCTGTAACTAAAACACACCGAAAAAGCCAGCTGATCTAAAAGGAACAGGATCAGCTCCTTGGAATCATGTTTTTGCACTTTGGAGAAGCCTGTAATTTTAGTAGCATTTTGCAGTAAGAAGTTGAGTGGTAGTTCTGAGTGGTGCTAGCAGGGAAGATGAACTTATCAAAGATCCCTCTTTGCCAGAAAAAATGCTCCTTAAAAACCATGGATTGTGGGGAATGATGATTAAATATTTAATTTGGGCTAAAATGTCACCTTAGGCTTTGAGCTGAGGCATTCTCGCTCTTGATCCCAGGCTATAGACAATTTCAATCAGCTTCGTGTTACCAGATTCCCATGGTATTTGGTAGGGTGTGAATGCACTGATGTCCTAAGCCCTGGAATCACAGAAAGGCATGAGAAATTTTCAGATTATGTTTTTCCAGGAGCTTTTAGCTCTTGATTCCAGGAAATGTGAAAATGTAACTTAAAAAAAAAAAAAAAAAGGAAACCAAAGGTATTGTCTCTTTAAAACTCTGTGGATAGTAACTTACTCTGAGTAGTAACACTATCACTCTAGTGTTGCTCAAGTCATGTGTACAAAAAAATGACATGTGCAGGTAACTACCATGATTAGTCATTCATTAACTTACTCCTTGGTTTAGGAATTAGTTTACCTTTTGGTTTCATTTTTCATTAACAAGAGCACCATATTTTCAGGGTATGAAGCACTGCTAAAGTGCTTCAAACTTCTTTAAGCAAACAAGTATATAAATCAAAATTCGAGTATTTGCAGCTGAAACATTTGTTCTGAAATGTTCTTTTCTTGCTTTGCTTTGTCCCACAGTTCTTCTGGTACCAGATTTGCAAGAACCTGAAGGTAATGCCAGGAATGAAATGAGAAGGGAAGGAAGGGAGGCCAAAATAGCAGAATTAATTGTTCCATTCACATGGCTTTTCTGCTTGGGAATAAGTTCACATTGTAAACAGGAGAGAGGTGTGGTTTGCAGATAGGACAGGAAATCCTTAGTTCTAATCCTTGCTGTGTTGTTGGTTCCCTTGGAGACCTTCAGCAAATGCATTCTGTCCCTGGATTTTTAATTGGAAATAAAAATTGGGGATGATAGCCCTTAACTAGCTCAAAGGAGCAGCCTTTCACTTTCATAAACATTCATAATGTGTGTGAAAACAGCTCATGGCACTCGGGCTTGGAATCAACTCATCTCCTGCTCTGAGGGTAACTCCTTACCCTGTCTGCTCTGAGGACCGGGGACCTTTGGGGCTGGAGTCACCAGAGCACACACGGGGCTGTGTTTCTCTCACTCATTTGGGTGCAAAGCAGATGCTCCACTGGGGACAGAAGGAAATGTGCTCTCCTATTGCCTGGTGTGATCTTCTCTGTCATCCTCTGGGCCAAGTGTAACCACATTTCTTACCTTTTCACCTTGGATTGCATGCCTGTGAGTGAGGGTGTGCTAGGGGGAGACCCCACTGAGGAAAGTGCCTTTGAAGGAGGGGCTGTGTCTGACCCTCCTTAGAAGCCTCAGCTCTGGCTGTTGAGCAGTGGCAGGGCCCTGTCCCCTGGAGCCCCACACCCCAGTGGTGGCTGCCTGGCAATAATTCAGCCGTGTCTGATGGGAGGGGTCCTGGAACCAGCAGAGGATGGTGCTGGGAATCCTGCAGGAGCACAGAGCTTAGAGGTGTGACAGCCCTGCAGGGAGTCAGGGCAGAGACTCTCATTTTTTTTAGTGCAGATTCTCTGTATTGAGGTAAATGATGGTGTAAGTGATGAATCAGACTTACAGGCTTGTCATCCTGCTTTAGTTAGGGAGAACTGCAGTGAAAGTGTGTGCTAATAGTAGCAGGAAAAGGCTGAAGTCCAGACTCGTGGAAAGTGTCCATACCTCAGCTACCTCACTTTTGTTTCTCTCTCACTGCTTACAGACACAATTTCAGAGCTACTGAGCACACACAGCTTGTGCTAGTCCAGAGGAGTGATAGAAAATATCTAGAACTGAGTGACAATTTTCTTCCATCACATAATTAGAGGAGGAAAACTCACTAAAGAGTTGTCTGTTTCTTACCAAACCTTGTTGGCTTTTCACTTGACTGCAAACATTTTGAATTGTCAAAACTTCTAAACTGTTGCTGAAATTTAGACCACTTTCTCAGTGCTTGTTTGTGACTACTGGTATTTAAAAACACATTTCATCCTTGCCCTGAAAAGCTTTATTAACTAGGCTACATCTGAAAAACAACGTTGAGAGCCTAAAGAAACTTGGTTTTAATTTGTGTATCATTTGTCCTGAGCCTGGTATGATGTCCTGAATTTAGCCATGAAGTTTTATATGTGTAGAACCCTATTCTCTTTTATTGCTGAGCTATAAGAATTGTAGAATGAGATTCATAGAATAGTCTGGGTTGGAAGGGACTCTAAAGATCATCCTGTGCCTCCCCACCCTGCTATGGGCAGGAAAAACTTCCACCATCCCAGGTTGCTCTGTGCCCCATCCAACACGGCACTGGACACTTCCAGGGATGGAGCAGCCACAGCTACTCTGGGCAACCTTTGCCAGGTCCTTGCCACCCTCATAAGAAAGAGTTTCTTCCCAGTATCCCATCTAACCCTTCCCTCTGGCAGTGGGAAACCATTCTCCCTTCACTCCAGGCCTTTGTAAATAGTCTCTCTCCATCTTTTCTGTTGGCTCCTTCAGGTACTGTGTGGTGTTCGCAGGGGTCCCAGGATGAGGGAAGAGATGAGAATCTTGACTCCATGTTTCAGAAGGCTGATTTATTATTTTATTATATATATTATTTTAAAAGAAAATGATATAATAAAACTCTACCCTAAGAACAGAAGAAAGGATTTCATGAGAAGGCTAGCAAGGAAAAGAATAGGAAAGAATGATAATAAAACCTTGTGACTGACCAGAGAGTACAAGACAGGTGGACTCTGGTTGACCATTGATTAAAAACAATCACATGAGACCAATCAAAGATTCACCTGTTGCATTCCACAGCAGCAGATAATTATTGTTTACATTTCATTTCTGAGGCCTCTCAGCTTCTCAGGAGAAAAGATCCTGGCAAAAGGACTTTTCATAAAATATGTCTGTGACAGTACTGGAAGGTCCAGTTAGATCACCCTGAAGCTTCTCTTCTCCAGGCTGGACAATTCCATGTCTCCAAGCCTTTTCTCCCAGCAGAGTGCTCCAGCCCTCTGATCATCCTGGTGCCTCTTCTGGACTCTCTCCAGCACCACCATGTCCTCCCTGTGCTGGGACCCCAGGGCTGGAAGCAGCTCTGCAGGTGGAGTCTCACGAGAGCAGAGTCTCCACCTGTCTGTCCAAAAGCATCTCCCATTGTTTGCATGATCTGTTCTTCCTATGTTTTTCCATTCCTTCTTATGTATTTTCTGTATATTCCCCTACTTCACATCCTCCCCTGCAAAATCCAAACCTTTGTATGTCAAAGAAGCGAAACTAGGAAAAAGTTCCAGCAAGCCCAGAGATTTTCTTTTCATTTGACTGCACTGTGCTAGTTCCTCTGCAGGGAAGGGCCAGTACATGCAGAAGGCCGAGTAACTCCTGTGTGGTTTCCAAGATCAGAATTCTGATCACTGAATTATGTGCTCGTGCTTCAGACAATGTCGTTTTCAACTTGGCAAATGGAGAGCTAATTATAAGACACCAATGAAAGACACAGTTATTTGTAATTAAGCCTGGCAATAGATCACAACGGTACTGCCACAGCCAAGTGCTGCCATGAAGGAGGAAAAGGTGTCCCTTTCTTCAAGGAGAACTGCAATATATCCATGATCTGCAGCAGAAGATACAGCTCAAAAGAGCAGTGAAGGGAAAACCCCTGAGAAACAGGAAAAGGGCAAGTTGTTTAATGTGATTCTTAGTTGGCCAAACCTAGATACTGTTTAAAAATCCCAGACAAGAGGAAGCCCTGGATTACTTTCCTTATTGACCTTCTCTCCTTTCCCTTTCTGTGCCTATATCATCTTTGCACTTCACTACATGGAATAGAATAAATTTTCCTTTGAGGTTCCCTGTACATACTGGTTTTGACATGATCCTGCTTCTTCCTTTGCCCATCAAGAGAGAGACCTGGGTACTTCTATCCCAGGGGAAAAAGCCATTTATTTTTTAAACTGAAAGCTGCTTTATAAAAGACTCCAAGAGGGATGGAGGGTTAGAAAGTAAAAACTCTTTACTGATACTTAACTATCAATTCATTCAAACTATTCCCAGGCAAACATAAGAGTGCAGAATGCCAGAATTAGGTATCCAGGGGTCTTTGAAAAGAGCCATCCCTATAAACCAGGTGGAACTAGAATGTGGTCACACAAGGACACAAGATCCAGCTGATAATGTCTAACAAGCACTGCACTGAGCTGCAATAATTAGTCACAGAACATCTGCCCAGCCTGCTGCATGCAAAGAGAAATTAGTTCATCTGAGCCACTAGTGCAAGGTTTAACTATTAAAAAGTGGTTCAGGTTGACTTCTTTCACTTTGCTTAACAGCAGATGAGATTTTTCATGGAGTTCCAAGTGTTATTCCCAGCCTTGAGCCGGACCACTGGGTAAAGCTATATTTCTGCATGTCATTGTTTTTATTTTATGGTCACTGAGATTAAAAGTAAACTTCTCCTATTCTCATTGCTTCAACCAGCATGAGGCTTACATGGTCATGGCCTCTATCTCTATAGATAAATTCCTATTTCTCTATTTACACATAGGAACTTTTTACTCAATTAGCCATTCCAATTAAGTTTTATAGTAATAGATGTTCCAAGAATATTGAGCTGCTAACAGCTTCAAGAAAATGAAATTGAATTTTTGCCTGCACAGTGAATTTTGACCTGGTAAACTCCAGAGAATATACACTGGAAAAGTGGTATTAAAATGATTTATCTGTGCAAAACACCTTAATCAAAGTTTGCATCCTTCTGGACAGCAGAGAATCCCACTATGAAGAATGTGTGTCTCTGAAGAATATGTGTCATAGGGACCAGGCTTGCCAAGTCCCCCTGCCTCCCAAGCTGCTCATCTCTGCTTTTTTGTAGAACCCTCTCCTCTTGGTGACATTGAATCCTAGGAAGAACCACCCTGATGGACAAAACCACAAGGTTAGAATAAGTCAGTTTTAACATTCCATATTTTAACACAGTTGCAAGAAGTGATAAGAAAGTGGGTGGCAAATGAGAGCTGCTCTTTGAAAGTACAGAGCTGTTCTCTAGAAAAATCTGAGCCATGAGAGAATGCACATAAATATTCAGTGACAGAAAATTACCCTCTACCCAAAAAGCAAAAGTATTTCTGGTTTGAGAGAAACTTCTTCTTTCCAAAACTGGACAAAGCTAGGAATATTTCCCAGAATCCGGAAGTTCTCTGGACTCTGCAGGGACTCTGGGAAACCAAGAAGTTGATCAGTTGTGTTCCTGGTGGTTATACAAGAAAGGCTGTAGGAACAATGCATCAGTTACAGGCAAAATGTGAAAGTTTAAGAACTTTCAGTGCTTCAAATGGAATATTTGGCACTCAGCAAAACAGTGTTTGGTTTCTCAGAATGTGTTTGAGCAGCTCTTGTCAATATTGTGAGCACAATAATAAGTTGAATCAAACACATGGACGGCAGCTATATTGTACCATACCTGGATGTTGCAGCTGAAATAGCTGCTAGTAAAGTCCAGGGTAAGGAAGCAAAAAGGGCTCTTGCACATGTGAAAAGTGCATATTATAGGGCTCTACGCAGATATTTACTATATGTATTTTTTTTATTGATTAGTAGTGCTGTATTAACATTTTAATAATATGGTAAATGTAGTTTTGTAGTTAAAAAGTAACTTTTGTAGTTAAAATAAGACCTATGTATGTGAGATATTTTTTAAGAAAAGAATGAAGTACTTGCACCAGATAGCAGCCACAGAACACCTAAATCTTTCAGAGAAAGAGAATTTATTGCTCCATTATCAGGAGAAACGAACTTCTTCCTGCCCCGCTCAGCCCTGAAGATGCCGTTTAAGATTAAGAAGAAGAAGCTGACACTGACCAGACGGAATCCTTTGTTTGAATGGAATTTATGCATCATGGATGAGGTGTATGAATATGCAACAGGCTGTTGTTTTTAAGGGTTAATCCTCTGTTAATGTGGGTCCTTTTTCGGGCTTATTTTGCCCAGAAAGAGGTACCCCGACTGTCTGTAACTCTTTGTTTCTATTGTCTCATATTGTCCTAATCCAAATTGTCCAAATTATTATTACTGTAATTATATTGCTATATTTATAACTGTTTTATTACTATTAAACTTTTAGAATTTTAAAAACAAGTGATTGGCGTTTTTCACACACAGATGTTTAATGGTGTTGTATTGCACTAAATAGTTTATTTAGTAGTTGTTCTGCACTGGGTAACAGGAATTTTGTCCTGAGTGTGGTATGTCACATAGATTATTCCCGGTTCCTCACCACATGGTTTCTGCCCATGCACCCCTTTCCACACCCCTCGGGGTCTGCCCCATGGATACCCCTCCCCAATGGGATCCCATTGGCCACGGTCCTCTTTCCCCTGGGGGATAAAGCCCCACTGCAGGTAAAGGTTTGGCCTCTTTTGCCGCCGGGGTGGTCGCTGGGGCCAGCAGTGTCCCATCATGAGCCAATAAACAGGATACTCGTCCCCGTGTGCTGGAAGAGCGCTCCTCGTCTTTATCTTCAGTCCATGCACGTCCGTGTGGGCTCAGGGTTCGAACTAGCTGGGTCGGACTTATGTAAAGCCCAGAGAAGCACGGATTACTGCATAATTCAGCCATGTGGGGAGATGTGCAGGGTCCCAAGGCAAGACTCGTGGGGGGAGTCCAGGTTTCTGTGCCTCGAGAGGCGAGGGCTGAACAGGGGCATGGGGCAGTACAGAGATGAGGGCCAAAGGGGGAATAGGGAGGGAGTGGCTGAGGGACATGGGAACAAGGGGAAGGAGCCAACGGCCTCTAACAGCTTTTCTTGTGTCTCCCAAACTAAGGGAATGGCTCTCAGGGTTTCCACACCCAGAGACAAAGCTAATTATAGCATTTTATTTAAAGAAAGGCTGTGATCTCAATGAAATGGTCTAAGATAAGAATGGGAGGTACAGTGTTTTGGTTTTTTCTAGCAAGGGTTTCCATACACAAGAGGGTTAATTTAAGTTCTTGTTCTGCTTGATTCTGTCCAAGTTCTTGAACTTAGTCTGTCGCACTGCAAATCAGTGCCCTACTTAAATTTGTTGCTGGCCATCATCAGCAAAAGCTGAATCTCTTTCTCTGTACTTTGCCAAGTAACAACAAAAGGGTTTTAAAAGGCCTTAGTTTTTCTGCATTGTGAAAAAAAAGAGTACATTTCAAAGCTTGGAAAACTTCCCTTCCCAGCATAAAAATAAAATGTAAAACTTAGAAAATCCTCTCTGCCTGCTCTTACCCAACACTAAGGAAACAGGCAGATTCTTCAGGGATCCTCAGCAACAAAGTAGTTGTTGCAATCAAAACTTTGGTTTACTTGGACTCTCTAAAAATCAGGTCATTTTGAAAACCAAACATTAAACCCCTCTTCATAGCAGGTTATTTGAACACATTAACCATAACTTCAGTTTAAAGTACACATGAGAACTTCTGTCTGCAGGAGCCAGCCTCTAGTGAGGGACCATAGCCCTGGCACCTTGCTTCTGCTCTCCTGCTCAAAAAGAGCCTTCTATCCCTTAAGCCACATACAGATCCACTTTCATGTCCCTGCTTTCTCATTTTTTGGCCATGCTTTTGCTCAGAGCTTCTCTTCTTGCATCAGCTGGGATAAGGAGGCAATTGTTTGCTTAAAGCACTATATTTCTATTGTTCTCTTGGAATAGTGAGGAGCCAACTGGACTTCGGCTCGGCCACGAGAAACCAGAAGCTGCAGTGTTCATTTTGCAGCAGCCTGAAATAGATTCTTCCTCTGTCTGCTGGTCCTCCTGGTTTCCCTGTGCAGTGCCAGCATCAGCAGAGCTGTTGCAAACAGCCTGGGTGTAGGACCAGTTTCATCCAGCATTGCCAAAATGTGCAGCTCCCAGAGCCTGCCCACTCCTTCCCTCCCAAGCTGGTGGTGTGTTTGCCATCCTCACAGCTTCTGCAGAGTGCTCCAGATCAAATGGGGCTCCTCTGGAATGAGCACCTTGCTTTTACTTTCCTGGGGATGGGTGGTTGTTTTACCAGGAGCGTCCTGTGAAATCTGAAATGTGTTAAATTGTGGATTCATTGCCACATTCCTCCAGAACTGGAATGGGACATTCCCTTGAGGGGAGGCTGGAGAAGCAATAAACAGGGCATGGGAAAACACCATCCACAGGGCCCTACCTGACATCCCTAACTCTGCATGAACCTAGAGGATGTTTATCCAGCTACTCCCTGCATTTGGAAAAGTGGTTTTGGCCACAAGACAACTCAAACTGAGAGCTCTGTGAGGAGCATTCCAGTCCACCTAGGACTTCTGTTGACAGCAGTAATAAGCTATCAAACCTTTGTTTTCCCAGTCTCTGATATTTCCAGGACTCCTAAAGAGGGTATGGCGATGTGCACTGTTAAATATTGTTGTTCCCCATTTTGTTCTGGTCCACACCAACAGAATAATCCAGGCAAGTCTTTTTACTTGCATCATGTCAAAAATCACTCCAGAGCTGAATGTGAAGTTAAAAAAAGTTTATTGGTCTTGGAAACAAGCTTTATTCCCTAGAAGTCAGCAAACCCAATGATTCTATCATGGTTTTAAGCTGAAACTTCCCTTTTTGCTTTACAAATTTCAGTTGTATCTATTGTAGGATCTGCTTCATGTAGCACTGAAATGCAGCCACTTCTGGGGTAGGTTTTGAAATCTGTTTGGTGGAAAAGATCACATCATGGATCAAAAAGAAACAGATCCTATAGTTTTATTTCACAGAAATGAAGGGCAAGTTCTTCATTAGAAGATTGACAAGGAGCTTAAGTGATCTAGATTTTGTTCTCTGCTCTGTTTCATGTTTGTTGTGCCAGCTAAGCATATAATCTCACTTCTTCCTTCCTTTTTTTTCTAAAAGAAGGAACAATAACGGCTTCTTTAGCCAGATCCATGCATTTGGACATCTTACTGCACCTAGCATTCAGGAGCCTGACTTCTTATTGCCACATGAATGTCTAGAGTTGCTCTTTACTAAGAAAGACCTGAAAGTCTTTTGGATCTATGTGTAAAATAAATTCTGCGTAAGATTTTATGTGATCTCAGAAAAATTATAAAAGAACACAAGTTGAAAACATCATAAAATGAAGAAGTTCAGGTTTAGATGAAATATTAGGATGCAATTATTGCTTGTGAGGGTAGTGGAAGGCTGGGATGGAATTTGCAGAGAAGCTGTGGTTCCCACAGCCCTGAAGGTGTCCAAGGCCAGGTTGGATGGGGCTTGGGGCTGGGATAGTGGGAGGTGTCCCTGCCCATGACAGAGGGTGGCACTGGATGGGATTTAAGGTCCCTTCAAACCCAAACTATTCCACGATTCCGTGATTCTATGTAAAACTGGGAAATTGAAGGCAGGGAACAATGACCCTTGGTAGAATTCAGCTAAGAACAATGAAAATAACACCCTGAAAAAATATATAGCTATAAAAACCTCTTTAAAAATACTAAACATGTGAAGGAAAATGAAGTCATCATGCCTTTAAATGTATATACAAACAAGGCTCTTGGGTTTTTGTTTCCTATCTGGGAAGGTGTTGAGTTTCCAGGGCCGTGCCAAGCACTAGGCCATGCTGCTGGATGCCCCCAGGCTTTGGGGACACTTGCTGGGTTATTTTTGGCCACATGAGTACATCACTCAATGCTGCCACTGTTTGCAGCTGTGACAAAGAGAGGCCTCTGTGTCATAAAATTCGAGTGGATGCATGGAGGAGGGGAGGAGAAAATGAGGAAGGCATGACCCAGACCACGTTTTGCTAACAGCATTAATTCCTAGTTTAATTAAATAGTTAAATAAGTTCAATCTGCGTAGTAGACAGAACAATTAATTGCAGGCTAGTTGCATTTTTCAATTTGTTTAAAGAAAACAAAAATCAATTCATCACCATCATTCCCCTGGATTTTGCTTACCTCCCAGAGCACTGATCGGATCGATGTAACAGAAAGGGCCCTTTCTAGGAATCGTGGGTCATGGCAGAAGAGATTCCCATGCTTTAGGGAGGTTATTCAGAAAAGACTGGGAAAATGTACTAAAATAGGAATGGCAGCTTGGTTTGGGTCTCTTTAACACAAGGAATTTCAGTGTAATAGTTGAAGGGGGGGAGACTATGGAGAAGAACTTTGCTGGAGGAAGGTGTTGGAGAGTCATGAGAACAAACCAAAAAATCAGATTTTTAAGTTTTATGAATATCTAAAGAACAAATGCAAACTTTCCTTATTTTTAGTGGCAATGGGTGCTGTTTTGTTAAAATGCTGTGAAAGAGGAGGGACATCTAGAGAAAATACAACTAATTTTCAGATCTTTAGAGTAAAACTATGGTCAAAATAAGAATTTATGTGAGATTTTCAGTCACTTTTTTTTTTTTTTTTTTTTTTTTTTTTTTTTAGGTAGGAGCCCCAAAATGCTTCAAATCAAAATTGAAATGGGAACACCCTTCACCCCCCAACTCTGAAATCTGTTTTGGATCCCTTCAAAAAGAAACCCTGGACAGCCTTGGTTGGGTCCCTCTCATTTGTGTTCACTTGTGGAATTTAATGTCATCCAGGAACACTTCCAGGGTCTTCAGAGCAGCTCAGGGCATTTGTCCATGAAGGTTAACGTTTGGGGTGGGCACAGTGTCGGCTGTGGCAGGAGGTTTGAGGTGGGGTTTCACAAATCCCAGATAATTTCTGTTCCAAGTTTCCATTGTTAGTGTGGTTTGTAGAACAGGGAATGTCTTCAGCCTCCTTTAAAAGGACTGGTTGATACTTTTGCCTTTTCCTCCTCATTTTTGGAGATGAAATCAGCTAGAAGAGGGGAGCACAAGCATAAGTGGGTGAGGCAGCTGTGACACAGCAGCAGGGAGATGCCAGGCAGCTTCCTCTGGGACATTTCTGTACCAGTGTCCTAAAAAAGAGATGAGAAAGGGGAAGGAGGAATTCTGAATCACATGCACATTATGAAGCTGATTAAGCAGCTGAGGAAAATCAGCTTCTGGAGGCTTCTGCTCCTCCTGTGGGGGTGGTGGTGGGACTCTGACTTTGAAAATTACTTTGTAAATGAACCTCTGTTTTGGGGTAACCCCCTTATTCTGCCTCTGAAAGTCAAAGCTGAGTTTATTGATAATTATAGGCCTGTTAATAGCCATAAATTATCAATCCAGCCATAAATTATCACTCAATTATCATTATTAAGCCTTGTTTGGCCGGAATTCCTCACCCTTCATTTCTGTAAAACAAAACTATAGGATCTGTTTCTTTTTGACCCATGCTGTGATCTTTTCCAAAAAAAGATTTCAAAACCTACCCCAGAAGTGGCAGCATTTCATAACTGGATTTTAAAATGCATCACCTAGGTTTGTATGGCAGCCAGGTCTGGGTGACAGCACTACAGAAATAAAGTAATTATTTCCTAGAAGGTTTTTCCCATAAGGGAGATTTCTGCCGAAGCTGAAGCATCATCCTGCCCATCTGTATTTCTCCCTAAAATCCTGCAGTAATGCTGCCACCTATGGAAGATTCCCCAGCCCTGACCTTTGCAATCTGCTTGATGCATTTACAGCTGTGAAAACAGGATCTGAGTGTGCTCCTCTGAGCTGCTGATAAAACTCCCTATTTTCTATTGGATATTTAATCCTGACATGAAGAGGCACAAATTCACTTCCTCACAAATAAATTAGTTTTGAAATTGAAATTGCTTCTGGAAATTGGCCCTTAAGACAATATTTTTGCTTGACAGTGGGAGCTCAAGGTTCTAATGCAAAATATCATTTTAAGTGCTGTAAAAACACCACAGAGCAAATTCCTTCTTCAGGGATATACTTTAACTTGCTGAGTGTATATATTTTCTATGATGTACATCATGTACATATATTATTGGAATAAAATCCCAATATTACCGGGTGGGACGTGCCTGGGCCCGTCTGACCCTTGCTGCTGGGCCAAAGGCGGCAGCTGTGGTGTTTCACCTCAGAGACACCTTTGGCTGGCTGGAAGTTGCAGCTGGCACTCGGAACAAGTCCAGGCATGGTAGAAACTCAGTTTACCTCTGGTGGAAAGGCTCCAGGCTAGGTGGAGAGGAAAAGGAGAGGATTCTGCAGAGGGTTTAATGCAGAGTTTATTCCAGAGTCACAGATGTCTGAATCTTGTAACAGCTCCACAGAATCCCCACCGCGTGGTCTCCGTGTCTTTTAAGCTCAGGGGCAGGGGGAGGGAAGGGACAGGTGAGCCACCAGCCAGGTGGGAGGGGGGGAAGGCCCAGGGGACAATGACACTTGGCTAACCCAATGAGCCCAGGGCTGAGGGGCATCTTCTGAACTTTTGCCAATCACAGGACGCCCCTGCTGCAATGATGAGATTGACTGACAGCACTTGGCAAGGAGGCAGGGAAGGGAGAAGGTATTGCCCCACCTGGGAAACTACTGGGCTAGCTGAAACAGGAAATGGCATCACACTGCAACAATGTCTTGGGGAAGTAGAGCCCCATCATGTCCCCATATATTTTCTATGATGTACATGATGGGGAAGCTGGGGCCTTTTCCCTTTAATTTGTGTCACTTTGGGTATGAAAATAGAAACCTGTTAGGAAATTTGTGCATTAGGTCTGGGAAGAGGTCACATTTTTGGAGTTAGGAGGAAGAGGAATGTGCTTGACCACTGCTACAGGTTCTACAGTCAAAAACAGTCTCTTGGCATCAGTGCCTGTTTTCCACGCTGGGACTCACAAGTCAAGATACTTAAAATGTTCAAGAAATGTTGAAATAAATGTTTAGCAAATACTGAAAATGTGTTTTTCTCTGCTTACTGGGTGCTGTGGAAACCAACCCCAAAGGCTCGAGGTAAAGCTCTGTCTGCAAGTGCCTTTCTCTTGGAGGAAGCAAGGAAAGCTTTGACCACCCCCCACCTTGCACAGGACCCTGGAACAGAAAATTTTGATTAAAAAGTGATAAAAGTATTCATATTTCTCTTCTTGTGGGGAAGAAAGGAAAATATTAGGAGAAAGGGAGGGGGCAAATTAGCTTTAAAGGCTGTGGGGGGAGGATGAGAAAAGTTACATCAGGTGTGAGCTGTGCCAGGTGTTTCCTCTGAAGTGCTGATGACTGAGGGGGTGCTGAGGGGGCTTCCAGAACTGGGGCAGCCCTGGTTCCTGAGGTGTTGAGGCCTCCTTTCCCAGACCACAGCTCTGCCTGTCTGGGGAAGAAGGTGGGGGGGGGAAAGGTTCTCTGGTGGAAAAACAACTGTTTGAGAATGTTCTCCTTGTAGGAGATGATTGAATTGGCTGCAGCAGAGTGGTAGGATGGGGTTATGCCTGTATGTGGTGCTTGAAGTGGTTTTTTCCCTTTGGTTGTGGCTGGGTTGCAGCTTCCTGTGATCCTGCCCAGATGGTGCTGTTTGCTTTTGAGCTTCTAGAAAGTTTTGGGAAGGGCTGGGCTGCCCCTTCTTTTCTGTAAAATGGCTCTTCAGCTTTCTTATGGTGTTCTTGGGTTGTTTCCAGTTTAGTGGGGTTTATTGTAATTGGTATACTGAAATGAAACAAGGAGTAGTAAAACTTCTCCAGAATGTTGATGGGGTACCTTGAGGTGAAGCACCAAGGCCTGCAGAAAGAGGAGTTTATAAATATTCACAAATGGTTTTGTTCTCTAGTTTAGTCCTACTTTCTCTCCAAAAATATAAAAATGGAAGATGCTTTTACTGTGGGATGAAATATGGGGAGGAACACTAGGAAGTCCAGGGGTAAATGAGAGCATTGCTGTTGCACCTTTCAGCAGGAAGGGACAAATTTTCAAATAGTCGGGTGCTGCTTATAAGACAAAGTTCAGTCATCACTAGCATGGCTTTTGTGTCATAATCTGGCACTCACTTGCTGCAGATAAGATTGGAGACTTCCCTGTGTTTATGATCACCTCTAACTCCCCAAGATGTGATTTTTCTTCCCCCTGAGAGTTTTGAATACACACAAAAATACTAACAATACAAGTACTTAGCAAAATTCAGATATGCTGTTATCTGTGTTGCATTTGATAAAGCATTTCCTGCTGACTCCTTGTTCTGCCAGCTATTTATAATGCCTGTAAATCAAATTCAAGCCCTAGACCATAAGGTTACTTTTTTTCCCCCATATATGCTTTTTATACTAATAACTG
This sequence comes from Molothrus aeneus, assembly GCF_037042795.1. NCBI lineage: Eukaryota > Metazoa > Chordata > Aves > Passeriformes > Icteridae > Molothrus > Molothrus aeneus. The sequence continues at coordinate 4,844,980 of NC_089674.1, read as the reverse complement.
TGCAAATGCCTGTTTGTGATGAGGATCCTGTGGTGTTAAGTGTACTAAGAGGGCTGTAAAGAGGCTATATAGACTTTGTGATTTAGATTAAGAGGCTTAAATATAGCATGTGAATGTAGCAAATGCCAGTGGGATTTAGGGGCAAGACTTTATGGGCTAAAATTTTCAAAGAGAGCCAAGGGAATAAGGTGCTCAGTTGCATACAGAGATTGGACCCTAGAACTTGTCTGAGCAAGGAAAATGACAGGAATGACTCCATAGCTGTTCTTAATCATTCCCAAAGCAGATGTTTTCAGTCCAAGATCCTGATCTTGATCTGCTTTGGAGAAAATGAGAGCAGTTGTAAAAGGCTGATTCTGTAATAAACTGTTCCAGCCACCCTTTCCCATGGAGCGTGGCCTCTGTGGGTTCACTGACAGACCTCTGAAGCTGCTCCTCTGAGATGTGAAAGAAGCAGCAAAGTAAAGAAAGAGAAAGGTAGTAGCTTTCAATGTTTTTGGAATGGGTTTGACTATGATGTAAGACTCTTCGAGGTCCATGACTATTTGGCAAGTGTAAATTGGAACAATGGAATTGCAAAATTAGCTGGTAAAAGAATATAAAACTGGCAAGGTGGTGCTTTTGTCCAAGAACTGCAGCACAAACAGAGGATACAATCCTCTGAGGAGGATGCAGCAGGCTGACAATGTGCTGTTCTTGGCTCTGATGTTACCCTAAATCAGTTCTGTGTCCGGCAGGGCAGGAAAAATTGTTGTCAACGCATTTATGCACTGGAAAGCAGTCTGGGCTTACATCATACAGGATGTCTTGATGTAAGAAAAAGCCTATCTGAAGCTGCCATAAAGATATAAAAATACTTTGGGTATCAGTAGAAGATACCCAAAGTATTTTTATATCTTTATGGCAGCTTCAGATAGGCTTTTTCTACTTAGGATTTTGCAATAAATGGTCATGTGACCAAACATGAGAAGTTTGATGTCCACTTTTTTTTTTTGCCTGACCTACCTCACCTGAGGGTCTTTAGTCACACTGCAAAGGCAAAACTCCTTAGCAAAACCTGGGATTGTTAATCCTCCATTTGATCTGTGTAGGCACTGAAAGCTGGACCTAATCCAGAAGGAAATCTGCCTTTATGCAGAACTGCTCTGGAGTGGTGGGGACAGCTCCATTCTTTCCTCTGTATAGAGCATCCCTTCAAGCTGTGCTGCCATTTGTGCTTGGGGGGACAAAAGCCTGGTGTGGAGGGAAGGCTTCTTATATCCTGGCCTCTGTGGAACTTGGTTTAGATTGAGGCCATCGTGCCTTAACAAATTTCACTGAGTAGGGCTGTAAAATTGGGCTTCTCTCAGTGACCTGCAGGGCGAGTTACTGTCCCAGAGAAACTGCCTGGTGGAGATGATCTCATGCTTGAAACAGGCAGCATGTCCAAAACAGCCAAAGATGTGCTTCAAATTCATCAGAGAGGCTGCCACTGCCTCCCAAGACAGACAGTAATTTGTGTGTGGTTTGTTCAGGTTGTTGTTGGGGTTTTGGGGGTTTTTCTAAGGCCAGGAGCTATCCAAGTGTTCCCTTATCTTTCCAGGTGATGTCTGACTTGCAGGTGGTGGCACCAGGGCAGTGTGACAGGGAAAAGTCAGGCTTGAGGTTAGAATATTTCCCTTTTGGTGAGGACTACTTTTGTGGTGCTGCTTCTCTGACTCTGCTGCCACTGCTAAAGTAATTCCATAGTCAGAGTCATTCTCCTGTGTGTGCCTGGGCCACATGGCAGGAAATGTTCCAGCCTCTTGGAGAGCAGGCAGTACTGATAATCCTGATTTCAAGCAGTAAAATAGTGGCAGAACACTGAGTTTCTGCTCTGAACATAAAGAGCAAGCAAACACTTCTATGAAGTGTCACTTGGGAAGCAAAATATCTACCTGCACTGCTCAAAGTGGTGAGTGGCAAGACTTTATGGGAATTGGCTTGACCTCAAGATGCTGGAAGGAAAAAGAAAAGTTTGGATGGGAAAGCCTGTTGGAATAGAATATGGTTCAGAAGAGAGAAAAGGAATCTATTCTGGAATAACAGTACAAAAAAGGCCATTTTTCAGAGTTACATGAATAGGAGGTGTTGTGCTCACTGAGTAAGTGTAACTTTGTGTTGAGAATAGGTATTAATTTGAACTAACAATAGCTAAAAAATCGTATTTAATTAAATTGACTCAGTGGCACCCTGCTAGGGCTGTTCAGCAGTGGAGTTTGAGCAAAGCTCCCTCAAAAGAGAACAGCAAGCAGCTTTAGGTTCAGTCCCAGTTGAAGACGTTGGGATTAGAGCAGAGAGTTGCTGTGCAGACCACAAGGTGGTGGCATTGCCCAGGTAAATGGTGCGTGAAAGATCATGATTTTAATGTTTCTGTGTGTTTGAACTGCAGGTTTGTCTTTTGTGCCAGCATTATTATGGGAAAGGAAATACCATTTAAAATATTTGACTCTGTTGCGTAATTAATCAGGAATGTAAAATACTTTTCTTGATGGTAGGGACTCTTATTTTCACTTTTAGAACATTTTCTTCTCCTGCTTTCCCAATACTAAGCAATTTGAATAATATTTAGCAGTGCTACAAAGGGTCTGAGTGCAATTGTGCTCTGAAAGACAGCTCTGGAAAGTGGGAGAGCAGGGCTGAGTTCTTCCTGTATTATTTCAGGCAAGTGGCTTAAATTTCATGGACCCTGTTTCTGATCTGTAAATTGGGAATGTACCTCTCCTCTTCTGTTCTTCATGTCATGTGCAGCTGCTGCCTCCCTCACTAACACCCTCTCCTTTCTTGAGTATTTCAAGTGTAATCCTTGCAGAATCAAGAGCCACAGCACCAAAACATCTTTCATTTGGTTGTTGTTCATAAATTTGCACAAATGAGTTGAGTGTTGGGGGTTCAGTGCTAGGAGCAGCTTGTGCTGAGGGAGTGCTGATCCCAGTTCCTGGACCTGTGCACTTGAAACATGAATAAGCCTCAACACTCACACCTTAATAACATTTTAAAGATCTGAGTCTTGTCTTTCTACCTGAATTTCCCGGCTTGGGCTGTAGGACAGGGATGTGCTGCCCCTGTGGTCATGTTGGCAGTGCTCCCCATGTTTCTGGTGCTAAGGGGGATCAATTTAGGTTGTTGGTTCAGCCACACTGCCTCCTGCTATTCCCTAATCCATCCTTTCCCAAGATCTTTCCATGGCCTCTTTCCCTGGTGCTGTCAGAGCCTTATCAGCCGTTCACCATCACCTTCCAGCTCACCCCTTCCTCCTGCAGCACCTGGCAGTGCCTGAGGAGAAAGTGGCCTGACAAACTCTTCAGACTTTGTAAAGTTTCCAACAAGATTGGTGATCTTCTCCCTTTCCTTTTCTAGGAATTCTCTAGATCTGAAGGTGGCTTTTGTAGTAGGATATGGGGGAAATGTAGATCAGAATTCATCTGCTTTGTTCTGAAAAGCTTTAAACTGTGCTACAGAGTTTAAATCATAGAACTGTGATTTTATATTGTTTATGTTTGGCTTCTGTCAATGGAATGGACTTCTGCTTTCATACTAACTGCTCTTTTCCTCTCAACCTACAGACATATCCTTTTTGCTTCCTCTAACCTGTATTTCTTGAGTTGCACACAGATTCTGAACTCCTGGATATTTGGAGTTTCTGGGCCACACTGCACAGCAGAAGGGAAATTTGGTCTGGTGCTGGGGATTTTCCTGTGACAAAGAGCAAGTCTGGGGTGTGTTGTGAAGTCAGGGATCCAAGAGCAGCTTTGCTGTTGCTGAAACTGAGGGTGAAACTTCACCAGCCCATCTCCCCATCTCCCTGATTCTCATCTGTTGTACCCATGAACAACAAATGTACCCAAGATCTGGGGACAGGAATTCAGTGCAGGTGTTAAAACACCTCAGATGAACAAATATTTAGTTTCTGTCTTACCAAATAATTAGGCCAGGTGTAAAACAGGAGTTCTGCAAACTATTAAGGCTTGTAAATCATATTTCCCATGTTAGAAATGGTGTGGTAGTGGAAGCCTTCCAGCCATTGAGAGAACATTTTATCAATAGCTGAAGTTTTACCTGTAGTGGCAAGATAAACTTTATAATTTTATATTAGAGATGTCCATATGTTATACATGCATACCATGAATATGTAAGAGTGTGTAAGTGCAATAAATGCAAGTTTTTAAATGATGCTGTCGATCCAAGTGAATGTCTGTGGCTCATTTAACCAATCCTTGGTGGAAAGGCAGAGGTTGTTTTGTTCCCAGCCCACAAGGATGTTCCCTAAAACAGATGTTTGTGTTTTGGCTGTCTTTGGTACTTGTTCAACGTTGTTGTTTTGCAGGCTATGTGGCAAATGTGCCAGTAATTGAGCCCTGGGGACATATTTGCACGTGTCCATGGATGGCATTGTCCCAGGATTCAGGAGCTCCTGAAATCCATTTCCATCCTTGCCATTGACCTGTAGCAACTTTGACTTCCCTGTGTTCCCACTTTGTATGGGACAGGAATGATACAGCAGCATTTACCCACAGCAGATGCTGAGCACCAGGGCTTGGTGTTCACTGAAATGGGGTTTGTCAACTTGGGTCTGAATAATGAGGAAACAACCCTTTTGACTCTTACTGGATTATATCATTTCATTGAAACTACAGTGGTCAACAAAACCAGGGGGAAAAGAATCAAGAAATGAAAACCTAAGAGAAAATAGGAAGAATTTAACTGTGTCAGTTCTCCCAAACTGGACTAGTCACTGAAGAAAACGTCTTTCTTTTACGGTTTGGAGATTAGAAGTGTTTCTTGATATGATTTATTAGTTAATACAAAGTATTTTGCCTGATTGGTAATGCTGCTTATCCTAGCTGACGAGAAAAAAAAAAAAAAAAAAAAAAAAGAATAGTGGAATGGTAGAATGTGGTTTTTTTGTTTTAAAATGCAGGTTGTTACCTCTTGGCCAAATCTGTTTAAGCTGACTGCTATGCAGGACTAATAATGCCCAGAAAAATTCTGCTTTCTTACTTATTTCAGCCTGTAGTCTTATTTCTTCTCACACTCGAGTTCTCATTGGAACTCTTTATGAAATCCAATGAACAGCTTAGCACTGGGGAGCTCTGGATTCTTGGTTTGAGCCTTCATGTGCTGTTTGGACAAAGGATGATAATAAAAGTAGGGATTTCTTTCATTGGCTTCCCAACCTATGTTCTTGTTTGGAGCCTTGGCAGCTGAATATGTGAATAATAACAATTTCCTTATTCATTAGAAACATATATTAAAAACTGGGGCAGGTATATATGAAACACAAATTTCTTCCTTTCTGGTTTTTGGGGGATTTTTAAAAAAATGAAAATATAATACATTTTCTTTCTGTTTTCTCACTGGAAACCAGTAATGCCATGTAATTCCTTAATGGCCACTGGTCCTAGACTGGAATAGGAAGTGCTGGCTGGCTGTGGCAGCTGGCAGGGAGCCAAAGCAAAGTTTGGAGCTGTTTGATACCTGCCAAGGCCTTTTATTGCCTGTAGGCTCTGTCACCATTAACATTATTCATATTGTGCACCAGGAAAAATCAGATGCCACAGAGGACCCTGTGGGATGGCCTTCCCCTCCAGAGGCTGCACGTGCTGTGCTGTTCTCCAGCCTGGCCCTCCCTGTGTGTGTCCCACTGCCTGCTCACCTCGAGGTCAGCAGAGCAATCTGGGCTCTGGGGGTGCCTGTGCACAGCTCAGGGCAAAACCCAGAGCTGGGAGGTTTTATCCTGGACTACAACCCATGAGCATCTCAAATTTTGTAGCTCAAATATCAAGTCTTGGGCTCAAGCCCAAGTGCTTTCTAGGTTTGAGGCAGTGCACATATCCAGGGCTGTCCCTCCTGTAGGGCGATGCCCTCTTTCCTCCTGTCCTCTGGGTACTTGGACACTGCTCTGACCAAACAGGACTGAAGGGGAAAGTCAGTGAACATCGAGTTCTTCAGTTACTTACTAATGATATTGTGTCATCCTAAGTGTTCTGAGGTTGTATTTTCTCCTCCTGCCTTCCCTGTCTGTGCCTCTATTCCATCTTCATTCCCCTCATTGTTTCTTCTAAAGTTTGGATTCTGAGCAGTGCAATGAAGGAGCTTTATCTCATCTGGGTTAGACCTAGATGGTATAAAAGCACAAAGTCAGTTGAAAGTGTCATAATTTGGTGCTTTGGCCTCCAAAATGAGGTATCAGTGGAGGCAGAGGGCAGATAGAAAATCTTAAAGGTTTGTGACATGTCTTAAAGATGTGTGACATGCGTTTGACCAAGGAAATTGCTCAGTCCATCCATAGCAATGGTCACTGAGCACTTTTCGGATACTCACGTGCCTCAAGAGGATGCTGAAGACAAAAAATAACCTTGGCTGATTCCAAGTCCACAGGACATCAGTGACAACAAAACAGATGAGCAAGTTCAGAGGGTTTCAGAGCACCCTGAGCTGACCCAGCTTTGTGGTCCACACGCAATCTTTGGCCTTAGGGAAGGAAAACGCCCTCTGTTGTTTTCAAGAGCACGTGTTCAGAGCATCTGAAGGCTGGAGTTTGTTGAAGCATATGGCATATAATTTCTTTCCTTTCATTCACAGTCTGCAGCAAGATCAGTCCTGGTAAGAACAAGCTCCAGCTTTCTTTTGAAGATATTTCTGTAGCCATTTCTGTCTAGCAAGCAGAGCTAGAAATTCAGAAATAGAATCATATTATTTAGTAAAAGATATTATTTTTACTCACTAACTGATGAAAAGGTGATGGTTTACAACCAGGCTGAACAAATTCTTTTAAGTATCAAAACCGTTTAGGTGTGAGAAATTTTCAAAGCATTGCAGTTTATCCTGTTAAAATCAGTGATGAAAGAAACAGTTCAAATGGTAAATTGTAATTAAATAGTGCAGAAGGCCTAAAACTCTGGGAAAATTTCTTACCTTCTGGAGGATAATGTTTAGACTAACCTAGATTCTGATGACTTAAATTTTGAGCTTTTGTTTTTGGTATTTTTACTGGTTATGGGAAGTAAATATGGAAAGATCTGATGAGAGGAGCTGGTGTCACATAAAATCAGCTTCCCTGCTTCTGATACAAGTGCAAATCTTCTCAGGATCAGAATCTGGCTGTGTAATTTGGCAGCTTTTGGAGTGCAATGTACTGAGATCTTGTTGGCTTTCTGGAGTGAGGTGTGTTAATAGTTCTGTTCCATTAAATAACCTGAAGTTTCTTTGTTTAATGTGCTTCAAAGAAGAGCTGAGCTGTCTCTCCAAGGTTGTAAAGCTTTAATTGTAGAATTTTGGGCTTTTAAAAGCCTCTTTCTTGTAGCTTATGGAAAGAATGTAGGAATAGTCAGATTAGATTAGATTAGATTTTTTTGGGTGTATTTTACTTTAGCTTCTGTTACCAGATGCTTTAAAAGAAGGCACAGGACACTTTACAGGAGGCAGGTGTTATGATTATTGACCATCCAATTTTCCTAATCCTAATGTGCCCCACCTTTTCTATCAATCAAGGGCAAAACTGGCAAATTTGGAATTAAACACAATTTGCCTATTCCTGCTACAATACCAGTTTGCATCAAAATTATTTTATATTCCTGTCACTCAAGAGTATTCTAGTTTAAATGTTAGGTTGTACTTCATGGAAGAACTACAGAAATCTGCAATTCTTATATTTTTAAATACTTTTTTAAAAGAAGGGTTTTTGTCTAGCGAGTTGCTGAAGGTTTGCTGACTTTTGAGCTGGCAAAGTGTCCCTGTGGCATCACTTGAGAGTGACTATTCATCTAATTAAAGTGAGACACCTGTTTAAGGCAGAGCTGCATTCAGTTGAGTCAAGAAATAAAGATTAGGCCCTCACTGTGCAGATGTTTGGGCATGATGTTAAGCATATCTGTATTGTCAAGTAATTCTTGTAAAACCACTTGAATGACTATAGTAGGTTAAGTGCCACTATAACAATGTTTGCAAATCTGGGGACCACTTTTATTTGGTTCATATGTTAATGAATTAATTGAATTCTGGTCCTCAGTATGTCTGCATTTATCCAGTTGCTTGTGGAGACTCTTTCTGACAGCTGGGGTTGGATCCTAAGCACGCACCTGGAACTAGAAAGGCTCTGATAACCTAAACTCCTTCCTGGTGAATATTTCAGGTAGTTTATACACAAAGACATATTGAAAAGTTTATTTTGATTGCTTTCCATAAAGTGCAAAATGAGGAAGAGGATCCCAGCACAAATATACACCCGCTTCAAGGATTTTTCCCGAGTGTGGTTGTTGCTTCAAACTTCCATGTGGTTACAAAAACAAACTTCAGTGCTACGACTCCTCAAATCTGCATTATAAAATAAAATGAACACACACTCCCCATGGTAAAATATTATTTGCTAACGTGTTCCAAAACTATGCTAGGCAAAAGGCAGTAAAAGTATCTTTTAAAATAAAAAAGTTGGATATAAAATGTAGCAGATGTGTTTTTCTGTTCTAGTGAAAAGAAAAACACCTACTTACTGGAATGAACAGGATACTCAGAAGTGGATCTGATGGATACAATGTTTTCTCTCTTTTGGGAGAGATGAGGTGGGGAAGACGTTATTAAATGTTTACTTATGCATTTGTAAGTTTGAAAGCATTCCTTTGTTCACTGCTTATAAATATGATTGGTGAAATCTCTGCAACTGGCAGTTTGTGAGGGCTGATGAGTGTGGAGAGCTGCCTCCAGTAAATAGTGCCTTTATGGTGCCAGAGGGAAGGGGGAGAGAAAGAGGCAGAGACCAGGTAGGGTTCACAATTTTCCAGCTATAAACCCGAGTTTCTGCTTTTTTACTGATGGCCTGGGGAGGCTGTGATGAGGATCTATTGTTTTATACTTGGGAGTTCAACTTTTTCTAGCAATCACATGGAGAGTTCTCTTCTGAGAAATGTGTTGATTGTATAAAACCAGGTTTATAATAAATATAACGGAAAGCACTGCAACACTTTAGACCCTGTTTTGCAGTTTCCATCCTTAAGAACTCAAGTTGCTTTCAGGATTTAGTTGCTCCCACCTGAACCACTTTAAGCCTCCCCTGTTAATAAGAATTTTTTCCTTTTGTATGTTTTTATTTTAGTTAAATGGAGAGTCTTGTAAATCCAGAGTAGTCTTGCATCAGCTGGAGCAGTTTTCTGCTCTGGTTCTGTATGCAGTGCTCTGACTGCTCTCCTCACACTCCTCATTCCGCAGCTTAGGACTCAGCCTGCTCCTGGTTTTTGTAGCCACATTTCTGTCACGAGCTGCAAGCTATCTCATGCAAGTAAATATTTTGTTTATGCTGATGTTCGGCTCTTGAAAGTTTTTTTCGGGGACTTCTTTGTTTGGAAAATACCGTTACAGTATTGCCCAAAGTGCAATTGATGTGTGCTTGAACACATGACTCAGAACTTGAAGCTGTTACCAGCTTAAGAAAACATTTCTAAAAGGCACATTTATTTTTCTGGTACAGGTGTACTGGAAAAATGAACCTTCCAGTGAGATTAGTGGATAAAGAGGAAAATATATTAGTTGTCCTTCTCCATTCTGACACTCATAATTTTAACCTCCAATTCATTCCCTTGAGGCACCTGAAGGTTGGTGAATTCTCACAAATGAATAGGAACAAGAATTAAATGTTTCCTTCCAAGTGTCGTCTTTAGGATTAGTTCACTTTTTTTTTTTTTTTTTCCTGGCATTCTCCCCTTAAACGTGAGAGGAAATAATAGTAGTTAAAGGTTAGCTTTTAAATGGGTTAAATATTATCTTCTCTCCATCTTTCTTCCTGCTGGGAGTTGGTGAGATGTGCCGAGGAGTGAAAGTTGACTCCGGTGTATGAAACGACGCTGCTAAAAACCTGCTAACAAAGACAAGCATCTCTCTCTACCACGTCAAATCTGCCTCACCTGTCATTTTGACCCCTGCATGTGGAAACGAGTGCGGCAATCTGGAGGGGAATAACTCTTCCTCCAGGAGGAAATGATCAGCACTCACCGAACCAGTTGCTTTCCACCCTCTCACACCCCCCACCCCCCACCCTGCGCTTTCTCTTTTAGTCCGAGAAGAAAATCGCCCGAAGCGTTTGGCAGAATGAACCCCGCTGGATGGAAAGCTGTGGGAATTCGGGGGCGGCCGGGAGGGACCCCCGAGCCCGGGGGTGCGGGGAGTGCCCGGTCCGGAGCCCTTTCCTCTCCCTCCGCCCGCAGCACCGCGGGGTCGGAGCCGCTCCCGACGCCTCTGGCTCCGGAGCCCCTTCCCAAACCTTCGGCTCCCGTTTGTAGCCGCAATTGTATTTGCGGCTCGGCAGATGCTCTGCTGGACTCTCCCCGCGCTTTCCCGGGGGCTGGAGGGTTTTTTGGGGTTGTTTTCCCTCCCGGAGTTCCGCGGTGCCCTTTACCTGCCGGTGGCTCCGACTCCCCGAGCCGAACTGCGCAAACCTCTAAAGTGAAATCCAGATTTATCGGCGGTCGCACGGGTATAAACACTGCTTCTTTTCTTTTTTTTTTTCTTTTTTTTTTTTTTTCCGGAGTGAATTTGTATCAAGAGTCCGAGCGATGGGCTTTTCGCTTGGTTTAACTACAGTTTGGGCTTGAAATGGGGAGTCTAGGTTAGCAGTCTATAATTTCCGAAGTATTCGAGGACTCCTGTGCCTTTGCAGCGTACCTTAAAGGCGAGAAACTTGGTTGGGGTAGCAAATTCTGTCCCCGAAGGCGCTTCCCCTGCCTGGAGCGGGCCAGCTCCCCCGCCCTTGCCCAGGCCCCCCGCGATCGTGGGGAGGGGGCCGCCCACGGCCGCAGCTCCCGCGGGGCCGGGAGGGGACGATGCTCCCGCATCTGTGCCCCGAGTGCCGAATTCTGGCGGCAGCTGTTTGGGGCGAAGGGAGCGCTTCTCCCTGACCTGCGCTGGTGGCCTCTGACCCGCACGAATCCCTGCGAGCGGGGTCCCCCGGGGCCACGGCACACGAGCCCCCTTTGTTCGCGGGGCTGCAGCCGCCGGCCTGGGGCTCACAGAGCGGCCGGGTTGGACCCGACCTTGCGGGGATAGGCTCGGCTTTATCTCCAGGGGACATGGGCTCGGGTTATCAGGGAGCGTTCTCTCCTTGGGAGCGCATCGGCCAAGGTTGCGGCGAGAGGGAATTCCGCCCCCTCCCCTTTCGCCCCTGCCTAGGGTTTAGGAACAAACGTAGGAACGGTCGGAGCGGTATTGCCAGAAATTATCTTAGTACGAAGAGGGGGCTTTTATTCGAGGAAATGTACCCACGCCTATTGCGAGACGGTAAAAAAGCCCCGCTATAATATGCCTTATCATCGCCGATATATTTATCTTACATGCTCTGGTTTTTCACTTTTTTAAAGTATTAAAAAAAAAATCTTGCCCTGTTTGGGCTTTCTAATACAGAGAAATGCATCTCAGAGGTGCTAAGATCATATCTTGAAAGATTAACCTCCACCCTCTAGCTCCTCAAACTGCTGTTGCTTTTCTCTAATGTTAAAATAACGCCAGCCTCGCCTTTTGCTAACCTGGCAAAATCATTTCCTGCATATTTATCAATTTGGGGAGGTGGGTTAGCACGGCGAATTTCCTTGAACAAAGATTGGGTGAGATGTATTAGTTCATCCAATACCATGTCTGTCACTTATGTAGACAGAATAAATCTGAGTTCTGGCTTTGCCCTCAATCGTGCCTGAATTAAGGATACATTTCAATGAAAGTTTCATGGGAAGATTTTAATTTGAGATTGTTTTTGGAGAGAACTGTATAAAACTCCGTGAAAATAATCTTGCATTTAATAGGTGGCATTTTGAATCGCGGCTGAACGTGGATGGAAGGAGTTCCGAATTATTTGGAAATGGAAATTATACTTCGATCCCGTTTAAAAAAAAAAATCAAGCAGGTTAAAGAGAGGACCTGCACATAATGAGTCAAGGAAATCCTTGAATCCTTGCGCTGTGCCTTTAACTACCGAACATCTGATTCCCTCATCTGGCAGATGGTCTCTGAGCACAGATTTGCATTCATTGTCTTGAAATCTGTTTTCGCGTTGGTGCTATATAGATTTCAGAGGCAGATCTGTACACAGATCAGAATACAAAAGGGCCAGGAGGAAAATATCGCCAAGGCAGGGCAGTTTTAAGAAATAAACTAAAATAAATGCAGACGTAGGTATGGTCTCGGGTCACCGCGGGCCGGGCTGGGCAGAGCTCCGGTTTCTTTAATGGGAAATGCTGCCTACATGGGATGTTAGAAAAAGTTTTAAGGTGAGACCTGACAGCTCTCAGGGTGTAACTTTGGAGTCTGCTGGGTGCCTGGCAGTCTTGGGCTGGCTCTTGCCCCGCAGGCAGCCTCTGCCTCCATCCTCCCCCAGACCCATTTCTCTCCCTCTGGGCAATTTTTCATTTTAAATCCCGCGCCTGAGAGCGAAGCGGCCGCTGCCCGTGCGGCGGCTGTGCCAGCGCAGCGCGGTCAGACGGACAGAGCTCGCTGCTTTCAGCGCAGTTTGGCTGTTCTGGGGCGGGACGGGTCGGGGCGAGGCTGCCGGGACCCCGCGATGAAGCCGCGGCTCCCGTGCCCGACTCCGCCTGTCCCGGGACGGGCGCGCTCCTCCCGCTCCGGCCCCACGCTTTCAGCGCACTCTGTGCGGTCTGGGGCAGCGCTGCTCGGTGTGAGGCTGCCGTCCCTGGCCATAACCTATCGCAATAGCCCGGCATGATAAACCGCTGCTCCCCTGCCCGGAATTCGGCAGCCGCGAGGCCGGCGGCGGGCGTGCTCCTCGCAGCCCAGTCCCGCAGCTTTAGTGCAGTTTGTGCGGTCTGGGGCAGCACCGTTTGGTGTGGAGCTGCCGGCCTGTGGCGATAAACCCATCACGATAAACTCGCGGTTCCCCTGCCCGTGCTCCAGCTGTGCCAGGGTGTGCGGCGGGCGCGCTGTTTCCAGCCCGGTCCCGCTGCTTTGGCACTGTTTGTACGGTCTGGGGCAGCACCGCTCGCTGTGGGGCTGCCGGGCTATGACCATAACCCATCCCCACCGCCCCATCGCGACAGACCCATCGCGACAGCCCCGCGCTTCCCCTGCCCGGGCGCGCTCCCTCCACCCCGGAGCCGCGCGGGGGCGGGGCGCGGCCTCGCCATTCGGCCAATGGCGGTGCGAGATGCAAATGAGATGTCCTTATGTGGCCTGGGCCCCGCCCCCCGCGCCGCCCGTGTAACCATTGATGGCGCGCGGGAAGGGCCGGGCGGGACCGGCCGCGCTCCAGCTCCGCGGCTGCCTCGCTTCTGCAATTTACCCCACGGCTCGTGGCTTTTCCTCCTTCCTTCCTTCCTTCCTTCCTTCCTTCCTTCCTTCCTTCCTTCTTCCTGGATTAGGCAGCAATCAATCCTTCTCCCCGTTGTCTGTTTGAGGAACAGGTGATCCTCGTTAGCGGCGATCGGTTTCTGGATGCGGCTCCCTCGTCTGCGTGTGAAGGATGATGATACCAGGCGAGACTGAATCAGCGTAACTTCTACTTGGCAAGAGGAAAAACTTTCTTCCCCGTTTGAAGGCGTTAAAAACACGAAACGTTAAAAAGCAGAAGAAGTTGGTTTTAAAGCTGAACTTCACTTTCCTGGGATTTGTGTGTCAGATTCAAAGGCTGCGTCGTCTTGTTTTTCTTTTTTTTCCTTCTCCCTTATCTCCCAAAAGGAAACTGTTGCTAGTTTGCATAGACTTTTTAAATGTTTGGAATTCAAGATACTTTAGGAAGAGGACCAATTCTGAAAGATAAATCTCTAGGTTCTGAGATGGATTCCGTCAGGTCCTGGGTCAGAAACGTTGGGGTTGTGGATGCAAACGTAGCAGCACAAAGGTAACCGTGACTATTTCTCTCCCACTTTATCCTTGCTTGTTTGTTTGTTTGTTTGTTTGTTTTTAGCAAATCTTTTCATTATGCCCCGTTGCTAGCACTTGATATTAAATTTATTTTTTTCCTCTCTGTCCTCCTCCCGGTCTCCTCCAGTCAGCAAAAAGTGAAGGTTGGAGCTAGAGCTAGGCAGCAGCGCTCCAAAACCGGGGAGCATCAGGAGTCCTAAAACCCAGTGCGGGGCTCAGATGACAGCGAGACGGGATCACCCTTTTATTTTCTGCCCCAGGAAGATGTGCGGGGCTCTGGATTGGTTGTTCCCAGCGATCCAGGGTACTTCTCCCTGCTTGCTCGGCCAGACAGCCAAACAGAAGGGGACCAAGTTAGAATTAACTTAAATGCAGATGTCAAACCCGAGCTCCCCCGGCCCATCTTGTTTTGCTTAATTCACGGTGGGCATTGCCGAAATCGTCAGCCGTGGTTTCAGGGCAGGGGAGGGCACCGGCACCCCGGATCCCCGTGGCCATCCCGTGCCTGCCCGCCTGGAGCACCTGCCCGAGCGTCCGAGAGGTCTCTGCTGAGCTGAGATGGCTCTGAACATCCCGAAATTGGGGCCTGGCTGTTCGCTTTCTACTTGTTTGGGCGGGTTATCACCCTTTTACGCCCCCTTTTTATTTTCTCTTCCCAGCCAAGTCGGCACAGGACAGTTATCCCTGTCTCTTCCCGTTAGGGGTAAGATGATTAAAACTCTTTAGGGTAATTTTTTTCCCTCTTGCTCTCTGGATAACTTAAAAAAAAATTAAGAAAGTAGTAGCGTCGGGCAAAACTAAATTGGGAACCCCGGGAGTAAGCAGGATTTTATTTAGTATTAGAGACAAGGTGAAAGGCATGAAACAGCAGAGGGGACTTCAGATGAAGCAGATGTTTTAGAAATAGTACATCCATGCCCCCACCCATGGCCTGATCTGGCAGCAAGGTTTTCCAAGCACCATGGGAGGAGTTATCAGAGTTTCATGAATGTCGATAGAGTGTTTAATAAATACGGTTGAGGGGGAAGAGGTTTATCCTCGAGGAAACTGAAAGTAAAAGGAAACAGCTCCTGACAAGACTCCAATTCACAGGAGCGGTGGAGATGCAGCTGTGTTGTGCTGCCTGCTGGCATCGCCAGGTTTTTCTTCCAGATATTCCTAACAAACCAATAAATCCCAATTTTTACACGCAGAATGAGAGGAATCCCCAAGCTAGGTGCAGTTGTGGCGGATGTGGTGATTTCACACCGTACCTCATTGGCAAGGAAAACACAGGGAAACATCTGTAGTGCTCTGAAAGAGTCAAATACTTTTGCCAGTGCCGTGAATCTATTTTGGGGACTAAAACCCAAAGCTGTCCAACTCCTAACTAGTCTGGCACATAGACTTAATCTGTCTATTAAGTAATTTGGAGGTGCTCATACTCACCTATTTTCTTCTCAGTAAGTAGAAATTGGCTTTAGGGAGAGGGAACTACAACTAATTTGACAAAGAAATAAAGCTGCAGTCAGGGATATCGTGGATAAACAGAAGCGTTTGAATCTTTCGAAGCCGGGAAATGCGTGGGAAACATCACAACATTTTCTGCAGTCAGGGACAAGATTTTCTCAAGGGCTTGCTAACCCGGGACTAAATTCTTTCAGTTTAAGTCGGAGATTCAATTCATAGGAATCAGTTCAAGTCAGTGACTAAAGTCAAACTTCGCAGCCGAGGGAAGTGGCTGCTCTGCTCGAAAGTCGTTGTCTCTGACCCAAACGAGGTGTCCCCGAGTTGACATCCTGCCCGTAGGAAAGATTTTTAGGGTCGCTTGTTTTCTCCTCCAGGAAAAGGGACCAGGACCAGGATGTGCAAAGAGCACTTCCAGACCCTCTGACACGTTAGAGCACTTCCCACCCTGCCGCATTCCAGCAAGGAGCGGTGACAGGCAGGGAAAGAAGTGGAGGAAGGAAAACACTCGCTTCCTTTAGCACTAACCCCTCTCTGTAAATCAGCCGGTCCCGGGGTATGCAGGGAGCGGGGCCACGCCGAAATTGGGGTTCCGGTGCCCACGGCCCCGGCTGCCGCCCGGCGCTGGCAGGGACCGTCCGGGCGTGCTCTGCCTTTGCTGTTGTTGTTTTGCCGTTACTGCTGCACAACCTGGTAATGTCTTTGTCTCTCCCCCCTCACCCCATCCCGTGTGTTTCCTCCACAGCGGAGTAGCTTTGTCCAGAGCCCACTTTGAAAAGCAGCCACCCTCCAACTTGAGGAAATCCAATTTCTTTCACTTTGTTCTGGCTCTCTACGACAGACAGGGGCAGCCCGTGGAAATAGAGAGGACAGCTTTTGTGGACTTTGTAGAAAATGATAAAGTAAGGCTCCTTACTCTTCTTCTTCTTCTTCTTTTCCTCTCCAATTTTGATCTTCTCCCCCCACTGAGCTGCCAGCTTCTAATACCTGTTGTCCCTAAAAAAATATAACATGGTTTGGTCAAGGTTCAGGTGCTGTGGTAGAGCTGTAACCCTGTGTGTGCTGCTGTAGTTAAAAAGGGTTGGAAGCTTCTGCTCTGTATCATGAATTTCATTCACCCACTAAAACTAAAATAAATAAAATTCATGTGGGATAAATGCACTTAGCTTTTTTTACCTACCACATCTGCCAGGTTTTATTAGTACCCAAACAGAAGTGGAATCTGACCTGTAAATATGTCAGATTATTGTTGAGTGTGGTTATATGTATTTCCTAAGGCTCCAAAGTCAATGGCAGGACTTGAAAAGCATTTGCTTTTGGATTTTAATTCCATGTCTTGACCACTTTGCATTTTTTCAGTTATTTTCTTAGCCATGAACAAGATTTTTTTGAACTGTGAATCATAAATAATTATTTTACAGGAAATTATATTAAAAAAGGACATAAGAAATATCCCTGTAACACAACCTTCAGGAAATAAATATCAATTTTGAGCCAAAGTAACACTATTGAAAAGCAATGATCACAGTAAAATCAAAAGCCATTGTGTTTTCCTGGTGTCAATCTGCTTTATATTGAATTATTTGAAATGCACAAATTCTTCTCAATGTATTCCCTTGAAAAAGTTGAGAGCATAATGGCAAATAAAAGAGGGAAAGAAGTTCTTGAACTCCTACAGGAAAAGATGTCAGGAATATTTTGTAGTTTGTCCTGGGTCACTCGGAAGGTTAATACATCCCAATCAGTGGATTCACCTCTTGGAATTTTAATCAACTTTGTTGTCACTTCCATCATGATTATCAGCTCTTGCATTTTAAATGTGCCTAGTGTAAGTTCTGGAAGGATTTTTCCCCCCCCGTTTTTTCAAATTCCCTTTCAGGAGCAAGGCAACGAGAAGACGAACAATGGCACACACTACAAACTCCAGCTCCTCTACAGCAATGGTGAGTGCCCTTCCCTGGCACCTCCTGGGGGCTGTGCAGCGAGGCAGGGTCTGGCTGTAGGTGCTGTGGTTTCCAAAATATACTGAAATTCCCTTGCATGAGGCCCCTTCAGTTCAGGGATGGGCTTGGGAAACAGAACTACCTGCGGTGCCGAGGGTGTCCGATACGGCACTGGCTGGGCTGGTTCTGCTGCTCTTACGGCAAGATGCCTGTGGAATGTTATTTATCCCTGTTCTCCCTCGCTCTAGGTGTCAGGACAGAACAGGATCTCTATGTGAGGCTCATTGATTCTGTCACCAAGCAGGTGAGCAGGGCTGATCTGTGCCATGCTGTCCTGTCCCACCTCATCTTTCCTGTTTGCTCAACATTTCCTTGCATGTTTTTCCTTCTCTGTTTCATTTTGGTCTCTTGCTCAGCTGTATTGCAGACCTGTTTTGGAGAGTAATTGAAAATTGTGCTCTTAAGTCTCTTTTTTTTCCCTCTGGGGACTGTTGGTTTTTATCCACTTTGTAGCAATATTTATGTAAAGCTGTTTTCCCTGCACATAAAGGGGAAGATGTTTATTTGCAGGTGATGGTGAGCAGTGGTAAAATCCCTTCCCCTCACATCTGAAGATTCCAAGGAATAAATAACCCCCGATGTTCCTGGCTTACCCCTTCTCTCAATTTTTGTAGCCTATAACTTACGAAGGCCAGAACAAGAACCCCGAGATGTGCAGAGTGTTGCTCACCCACGAAGTCATGTGCAGGTAAGATGACTTGATTACCACATCATTTGTGAGCTTTGCTTCCCAAAATGTTGGAAGAGCCTCTCCAAGGAAATTTTAAGTAGGGAGATTTTGATTTTGTTGTTTGTTTATTTTGTTGCTGGCTCAGAGAGGGTCTTTGTGTAGGAAGACTTTCTCTTTATGTGGGTAATGCTTGTTGGGTTCAAAACAGATATTTGGGGGAGGTTTCCTATTTTTTTGCTATTAATTTTTCCTGAAGGAGATTCAGCAACCACAGCTGCACTATTTTTGTTTAAAGTAGGCCTTTGCATGTGTTGTTTAAATCAAGACTTTTATATGCTTATTGTTCATAAAATTTCTGCTCACCTTATGAGAATGAGAAGTTTAATTTATATATTTTTGCCTGGAAACTGCAGGATGTTCTTAATGCAATTTCCTTTGGTGAAATATTTTCATTTTCTCAATTAAAGTGGCATCATTAATGTTCTTTAATTTTGGGCAGTTCTACCCCACAAGAAAAAACCCTCAAACCCTTCCTTTCTCTACATGTGAACAATATTTAGGGGCCTTCTACTTTTTAATTAAAACAAAAAAAAGGACACTATTTTTAGCATTTAAATTTATAAATTAGAGGGTGAAATGACTTGAGGATGTTTTTAATAACTTTTGTATAAGTCTGAACTTACATGTACCTTATGTATGTATGTCATGCTTCCATGGTAACTTATTACTTTTCCTGTTCTCGGGTAATTAAATTTTTTTTCAATACATATAATAATGCAAACAGTCAATGTTCTTGTATTAAAATGTGCTAAAATGTGCATAGAACGTTCATAAAACAAGAGACAAAACCCATTCGTGACCTTTATTATACGCAGTTTGTGATTTATTGTATCAGTGGGAGAGGGTTAAGCTGGTGGACTCAATGTTATTTCTTTTAATGGCTCAGCTTGGTACCTGATTGTTGTTTTTTTAATTAAAGTACCCTTTTTAAGTTAATGTAGCAGTGAGAGAAGCTTATTTGGACAGAATTTTTATCAAGGGGAAGTCTTAGTTTCAGTACTTAATTATGTCAACAATTCTGTTACTTTTTAACAGAATATGAATCAGGTATTCAGTATGAAACAAATGTATTATTTCTCTGTTGAGTGTAGCTCTCCTTAATGAAGAAAATTAGCTTTCGACCAGTATTTTCATATTTATGCCCAAACACAATGTATATCACATACAAGGGTTGCACTGGGTGGGCTTTACAAGGGTCTGGTGATGTAGTGGCAAAGATCAAAGGTGTATAAGGGACTTTCTGGCACATTTAGAACTTGTGTATATAATTATGTGTATATATATATATATATATATCCATCCATGCTATTGGAAGGTTTCACTATAACTAGTGAAAATTAGAGAAGAAAAGTCTGATTTCTTGTGCAATTGGGTTGTGGTTTGTGATAACATAAGAGCAGTGAGCCCATTTCTTGTCTCCACTCTCCCTGCACAGAGCGCAGTTCTGATTTGGAAGTTCAAGTATTTCAGCACCTTCTCATCCAAATGGACATGTTTGATTTAAAATTAATTTGGGCTTTCCCCCTGCTTCCTCTCCCTGCCTTTATGGTATCAAATGCTCTGCTCAACTTTGATATTTCTGAGCTCCTGTGAACCTCCTCTGTGCTTGATTTAAGGTAGCATTGCACAAATCTCAGCTATTATTCTGATTATTCTCAGCTCTGCTGCTTGATAGATTAACCAAGGAAGAATTACAACTCAGGGACGTCCTTCCCATGTAAAACACAGATTAGTGAAGGGAATCAAAAGCACTCTGTAACCTAATGAAGACATTTGATTTTAAATGTCGTGTTTTCCTGAAGTATCTCTGAGCAGGACGCTGTGTATTCTGAAGAGGCATTACACACATCACTTTGAATAATGCCAGGGGAATGGCTCCAACTCTAGTTAAACTTGACATTTTATTTTATTTCTTTTAAGTACAATAATCAAATCTTCCTCATTGTGTGCTGCTTAAGTGGCAGCATCAATTTTTAAAGCCTCTAGTTTAGTTTGCATTAGGAACAGTACATAAAATTTTAATGCACTGTACCCACTCTGCTGTCGAAATTGATGCCTACTGCTTCTGAAAAGGAAAACAAGAAGGGTCTGTCTGTCTTTCTGCTCCTCTTCCAGTCCTCCCTAGTTGAAGGTAGGGTTTTTTAGGGGGGATTTTTCTGTACATAACCACACATGAAGATATTTTTTGCTGTGTGGAGATGAGCTCCTCGGAAAGTGCCCGTCTCTCCCTCAGACGGTGACAGATGCCTGCTTAGCAGGAAAGTTGTCTAAATATTGATACGGCTGCACCAATCTGTCACAGCCATTGAAAGTCCAGCTCTCAATAATTAGTGCTTTCAGGGCTTCCAGTGCAAGCCTCCATTTATTCATTTCCAATCTGAATTTTTTCCCATTTGCTTCTTATGGCGTAATAGGAACAGTTCCTATTAGGTGTGTTTGTGTGGAATCAAACATCCTGAGGGCTGGAAATCAAGGTAAAACACTTTCCTCTCCTGGAATAACTCCCCCCCCCCCCATCTTCTTCCTTTTCTTCCAATTATCCACTAAGAGGAAACTCGTTGTTATGCTGCTGCCAGCAACCCCCTACGCCCTCAATGCTCAGAGGGTTAAAAGGTATTATAATTCGAACAGAAGTAGTCTCAGGGTCTACAGCTGGCTAATAACAGAGTTGTATTGAGTGGAGTGAGCCCCACAGCTGTGACTTTCGCCACAAGGCTCAGACTAGATGGGAGCTCTAATCAGCTGGGCCAGGCGGCCACTGGGGCCCGTGTCTTTATCGGCCAGATGGTGTGAATTTAGACACTTTTGTTATGCAATTGCAGGGAGGAGTTGGGCAGAAGAAAACAAAACAAAGGCCACCATGCTGTGAGCTTATTTGAGTTTGAAATTAGAGACAGATTTTTTTTTTAATTTTTTTTTTTTTTTTGTGTTGGGGTGAGGGGAGGGAAGTTGAGGGATGAATTTTAAAACCATTTTAGTCAAGTGCGAGGAGGGGAAAGGATGGAAGTTTGGCTTTGGCACGGGGTTTCTGGGCTGCTCAGTTTGTAGGGCTGGGGTTGTTCCCTGGGAACTTCCTGGGTTTGGTTTTAGTTTTTTCTGGACCATTCTTAACATAAACCATCATTTTCACCATGTAGATCTCACTAGAGGAGAAAATATTACAACAAAAGATATGGAAAATCATCTTAAGCCTTGATATTCTTGTCTTAAGCAAATGAGCATCTCTAAAAGTGTGTTCCCAGCCCAACACTGTAGCAGAAATGTAAATGTTGGTGAAGTCATGCCAATAATTTGCTTGAAGAGAATATTGAAGGCTTGATCGTGGACCACCAGCGTTTGGGGGTTTTGGCTTGGACTGAAATTGGAACCAGTCAATTTTGTTACAGACAGCACTTGTGAAACCAACCAAGTGGAAATGCTACTGCTTGGATATGGGGTGAAACTCTTGGAAATGGGGATTTAAAGATTTAAGAGGTATTTTTGCTATACTGTTGGGCTGAGACATCCTCAGTCCCAATCTGATTTATGTGCAAACAGTAATTCCTTCACTGGAAGTGGCTCTTCTCCCTCATCAAGATTTTTTTTCATATATTTGGGCTCAGAAAATACCACGGTCAAAGTGGAAAAAGTCTATCACTTACAAAGATCTTTCCCCAACTGTGATAGGCATGTAGATATCAGTGAATTATTTGGAGAACTTCCGCTGCAAGCCACAGTTTTAGAGGGAAAATATTTGAATATTACAAACACAAAGTTCAGAACTGCAATAACAGTGGATATAGAAATAAAACAAGATGCACTTGCCTCTGAACCCAGCCACATTGTGCTCAGTCTCTCAGAATTCATCCTAAAATGCTCTGTCAAGAAGTGCCACCATCCCTTGAATCACTACAGAAATTTATTTTTTGCTTTATTATAATGGCCTGTAAAGCAGCAAAGATTTTATTCCAAATGTTATTTTTCCATGTGTTGCTATACTGGACATGTCAAAGTACATCCCAAACTGACGTTCCTTTGAGAGGATTTTCTGCTTTTTCGGGGGGTTTATTATAATTTTTTCCTTTAGAAAGCATTCCCATCTTGGCTCCTGGTATAAAAAATACTCCATTCTTTCTAAACTCTGATTAGGCAGTGAAATCCATAAAAGATGCACTTAAAATAAAGTTGGGAGAGGGAGGGAGGGTGATGTTCTGTGCTGGTGTGAATTACCAGAGCTGCACTGAAGTCGATGGAGCCATGACAATTTACAGCAGCTACAGGGACTGCCCCAGGGATTTTTAAATATTTAGTGTATCCTTTTATTTTAAAAGGAGTAGCATCGATGAATAAGTGCAGGTTTGAGGCAAGGGGAATGTAGGAATGTTGAAACAGTTAGAGCTGTTATTCAAATAGATCTGTTCCTTCCAGATCATGTGGATGGGCAATTCCAGCCCCAGAGCAGGAACTTCCTGGAAACTGGAGGAAATGTTGGGATTTTTCATAGCTGAAAGAGGGTTTTTTGTCTAAATGCTCATTTTAGGCATTTATAATTAAATATTAGGCATATAAAGAAAAAAATCCCCACTTTAATATTTTATTCTGCCTTTAATGAATTAAAGTATTTTATTTATTTCTTATTTTAGTATTTATTTATTTACTTAAAAAAAAATCTTATTATGCTTGGAATTGCTCCCCAATTGGTAAGCTCTGATACTCAGAATGCTTGAGAATTTTGCAGATGTATTCAGCACCCCTGTACAAAAACCCACCAAAATTCCTTCATCCCATGTGTGTAAATTTGAACAGAAACCTCTGCAAAATTTGGAAAATATCTTCTAGAAAGGCATCTGATCTGGTGACTTTTGAGGGATGTGGGACTTCTGATAAAGACTTTTGAAATTTTGGGTATGTCCATCCACCCTGTCCCATGTTGGCTTTGACTGGAACAAAAAACCTGAGCATGAAAACAGCTTAAATCTTCTCTGTTGCTTCAGATGATTAAAAGTGAGGATTTCAGAGCAAGGACTGTTTTTAAAGTCTGTTTAACTCCTGGTACTCAGCCACTGTGTGTGCAGGAGCATCACCCATGTCAGTGATTATATCAATGGAAATAATGATATGATAGAATGCTGTCTATTGATTTTAAAAATTTTAGTATTATTTATTATAATTAATATTACCACTGAATGTGTATAAATTAATACTTAGTCTTAAGGGTTTATCACTGAAGCAATTGCAAAGGGATTGAAAAAGCCAACCTGGAAAACATCTCTTCAGATCCTTTGTAGGATCTAAATATGTTCAGTTTCTGGCTTTTCATGGAGTGCTGAAGTTTTCAGTAACCATATAAAACTTAGATATTTAATAATAAAAAAATACATTAATATAAAAAATATTATTGGAATATACCAAACCATTAGGTTGCTTATAGTCAGTTCTAACACCTTTCGATGGACTTTTAACCCCACATAACCCATTTGGTTCTGCCTGTAATGACATTATGACATCTGTTAATCACTTATTAGACCTCTATGAATATCACCTCAGTCTCAAGTGTGGCCATATTGCTGTTCATTTTTGGCTGGGTAATTCAGAATAGATTACAGGGAGCTAAGTGCTAAACTCCAGCTTGAACCAGCCAGGACTTAGGCACCCAATTCCTTTAATTTTCCCTTCTGGAAAGCAGAATTTTTACCCTTCCAGGCATATATGGAGTGCTGAAGGTTTTCTGACAGACTTTGAGCTGGCTCTTTGCTCTCAACTGTCCCACTGGTTCTTTAATTTTGCTTTTCTTTCCCTCTCCAGTCGGTGCTGTGAGAAGAAAAGCTGTGGCAACAGAAATGAGACTCCATCTGACCCTGTGATCATTGACAGGTAGGAGATGAATTCCCATTTTCCTGCAAAAGCATCCCAAAATTGTTGTTTTTCACTTTGAATCATCAGAGATTGTTTCTCACTGGTTACTTGTTGATGTCTGCCATTTGGGGACCTTGACAAAATTTATGTTTATTTTTAAAATGAAATTCTGTTTTTATTGTGACCAAATATTTCATGTGTGCACCTGGAACATTCTCTCCTCACCAGGGATGGGATCCAACTGGATTACTGAGACAGATAAAGCTTTGAGCAGCCTGGCAGCTTCACTAATGTTCTTTAACAAAAGAGCAATATTTTTGTAGAAATGTGGGGAGAAAGGGAGGGCTAGAAAGGCAAAAATGCAACATTAAATCTGACAGGTTTGGGATTGTGAGCAATTTTATGTAGAACAGCTTTGTGTATCCCTCAGTTTCGGTTCCAGGTTTAGGTTCTGTTGCTAGTTTTTAGGTCAATAACATAAATGGGGAGAACAGCAGTTTGTTAAACCATGAAGTGGCACTGTAAAAATTGTGTGTATTTGGGGGAGCTTAGAAAACTTCCTTGTGGAACTCACTGACATGGAAGGGTTTGAAATCTGGAGTTCAGCAAGGCTCAGACAGGGAAACAAAACCAGGCAGAGCTGCTTCAGAAAGGAGCACACATACAAGGGCTCCAGAAGGGGAACAGTAAATGAGGAAAAGCCAGCAAGAAAATGTTTTCCCCCAGATTATTCTGTAGTAAGTGTTAAAGGGTTCCTTTTCCCTGAAGCAGATGCTACAAGAGAGCTGATGGTGGAGTGGATTGATTTTAGAGCCAGTTTTTGTCTGCCTGTGTCTGGCCTGTTCTATCTCCTCCCTAATGAGCTTTATTTGTCACAGTATTTCTGGTGGACTTGTTTTGGCATTCAGAGCAGTAAAGCTGGTTTGAATAAAGATCTGCAATAATTTTCTTTTTTTTTTTTTTTTTTTTAATCACAGAGTTAATCTAAATAATTTTGGAACTCTGATGAGGCGATGGGTTCTCCTTCTCCCTTTACCCCCCATAGTTTTGCCTTTTAATTCTGTGCTCACAAGCTGTGGCTGGGGCCAGAGCAATCCAGAGCAATGAAATGGGCTCTTTGGGGAGCAGAAGTCCTGGATGTGCCATCTTGACCTTTCCTATGAAATTTCGAGCTTATTTTTGGCTGTGTTGATGCTTGGTATGAATGTGCAGTTGGGAACTTTCCAGCCTGAAGTCTGAATTTTCTGGGAAGCAGCTCAGGATGGAAGGCCCTGGATTTGCCCCTGGATTGAGACCTTGACAGGGACAGTTCCTACCCCAGCTGAATTTGTAATCCTGAGCCAGCTGCTTATCCTCATGCAAAGTGAAGACTCTGATGTTTCCTGGGGGGCTTTGGGATCTGCTGATGTAAAATGAAATGGAAACTGTGAGAAAGGAGAGGGTTTTTCTTTCTATCAACTGTGTGTAAAACGTGCATCACAAATCACCTGTTGTGCTCAGTGAGTCCCAACCTTTTCTACTTTGCTCTAAGACCTCTCCTAACTTTGTCTAGACCTCTCCTAATTTGTTCTGAGCCCAGAACCTTTTTCCTGCCTGCCCTGCTAAGAGCAATAGACATTCCCTTGGCATGGAAGCCTCCTCCAGGCTCAGTCTGGCAGCTCCTTTTTGTGTGTTGGTTCTTCCCTTTCTGTGTGTGTGTCTCCATTCCAGGTGAACTCTGGAGCTCAGTGAGGGTAGGTGAGGGAAATCAATCAGGGGTGCAGCCTGATAAAGCTGCTCCATTCAGTTAAAGGCAGTCACTAAATCAGATTTAGGCCACAGAGAGAAGAATTTATCCCAGCTCTGCCCTGCTGTCTGGAGGAGGCTTGGCTTGCTGAAAGAAGCAAAACTCAAAGCGAAATATTTTTCTTTTTTGTACCACTAACTGGTGGTGCAGCATCAAGAGAGTGACTCCTCCTTCTGGCAGAGTTATTTCTGCACAGTTATTTATTTCTGTTCCGCCTCTTCACCCAGCGAAGCAGGGCCTGAGGAGTGAGGGATAATCCTGTGTGCTACATCTCCATCAGCACATGTAATGCAAATAAAGCCACAGAGCTGTGCTGTGCCTGTCTGTGCACAGAGAAATCCTTGGCTCATCTGTCATCCTCACACACCTCCACAGCACCAAAGTACAACAGCTCAGGAGCTGAACTGCACTCTCCACTCCTCTAAAATGTACCCTGTGGGGTCATTTTTTATTATCTTTCAAACAAGGAGAGTCCTGTGTGCTCTGGACTAGCTGGACAGCAGCTTTGATTTATTTAGAGGGTCTTTCTATAGCTTCTTTAAAGGAAAACTCCTCTGCTTAGGGACTTGGCAGCAGGTGGAATATAATTTCTGAAGTGCACCTTGCAGCCATGTGGATCAATAAATATGGTGCTATTTTCAGCTCAGTGATGCCTTCATGGTGGGTTGCTGTTAATTTAAAATGAACTACAGGTTTTCTTTAAATAGTGATTGAAATACAGGTGTTTTTCCCTGGTGTGAAATGATAGGTCAATGTAAAAATCTGCCAGGTACCAACCTGGCTGTAACACTGTCTCATGTCTCTGGAGAAGGGAAAAAAGGAAAATGGAGAGAGGAGAATTGCAAAAACATCTTTGTGTTGTACAGAGCTCTGCCTAAGCAGTGTGGGCAAAGTGAATCAGCATTTCCATGGAATAAAATTCCAGAATCTTTGAGATTAGAAAAGTCCCTAAGATCATTGAGTTCAACTGTAAGACCATCATCAATATAGTGATTTCCCCTTTATTTGTTTCTCTCCCCACTTTTTTACCTGCTGTGTGCTGGAGGGAGACACAATTCACTGGTGTTCACCAAATCCTGGGGACTTGTAACCCTGTTTGAAAAGCAAGAAATAGTTCAGTGGGAAAAAAATGTCAGCCCTGTTGTTGTTGTTGTTGGGTTTTTTCTTCTCCTTGAAAGAATTCCAAAAGTTCTGATGCTGAATAAAACATTTTTGCAGTGACCTTTGCTCTGGGGACTGGATTTAGATCCGAAGGCCCTTGCAGTTATTTTTCCACTCCCTCTTAGAAATGAGAACGTTTCCATATGAAAGGGAACTTCTCCACTGAAATGCAGTGTGTGCCCTCTCCTGCTGGCAGAGGTGTGCAGGATACATTGGAACATTTTGGTTCCTGTGATGTTCTGAGCCAGAAATCCAGTGTAACTCTGGACAGAATTGGATTTCAGAGTGATGCCTCTGGTTTAACAGGGATGGCACAGCTCAGATCCTGCAGTGCTGCAGGAGTCCAAAATTGGGAATTCCACTGGAGCACAGGGCTGGAGGGACCTGGGATTGCATTTTTAATCCAGAAGCACTTGCACTCCAAGGTTTTGGACAACATGAGCCATAATCAGTTCTCAAAATGTCACAGCAAGCTTTAACTTTGTGTGCACAACCAGAATTAGTGAGAGCTAAGTTGGTTCTGGTGTTCCTGTGGTGGATCCCAGCTCTGGTGGATTCATCCTGGATTTCTGCTTGCCTTTGGAAGTTGGTATCTGTGGAATTGGTTGGTTGAAGAGACATCAAATATGTAAATATTATCTTTTTTCCCCCTTCCCTCATGGCTGAAGTGCTGGTTCTTGATGTTCCTGGTAGTTCCTTGAAATTGGAGAGTGAACTTTGTGTTTCCTTTATGGAAATTACAGGCAGGGATACGAGGTGCAGGTGCTGGGGAACTTTTGGATGGAAGGGTGGAAGCTCATTCCTTTGAAGATGGCACTTTGAATTGGAAACTGTATTTTGTTACACCTGTGCTAGAATTACTCAGTTTGTTGCCTTTCCTACCTTGCCTATGCAAATAAAAAGAACCTTGGTATGAGGATTAAGAGGTCGTGGAAGACGCAAATTAATTTAATTAATCACTTTACTGCAGATTTTCTCTCTCATTGTAGGTGAGTTGTGTAATTTTGGATATAAATTCATCAAATGGCAATGACCTTTTGATTTTTTTTTTTAGTTTTCTTTGTGTTCTTGAAGATTCAAGCTCTTTAGAGGAGGTTATTTTGTGTACTTGTTACTCTTAATGCTTTACTGAGTTTACTGAAGCTGTGGTTTAATTAAAGCCTCTGTGGTACAGGGGAGAATTGGTGTGAGTTTTTTAGTTGAAAAATTTGCTTTTTTGGTTTTTTACCTTCCCCCCCACCCCTTTTCTAATAGAGAGAAGCAGTCAAAAGAAATTTATGTGTAATTCAAATGAAACCTCTTAAATGGTCAAAAGAAAATTTCATGTCATTCAAATGAACATCTTAATTCAATTAAAAATGCAGTGTCACAAGGGTGGGACAGAATTTTTTTGTTCCTAGAAGGGAAACTTCTCAGAACAGCACGAAAAGCTGGGAGCACAAACCCTGTGCTGCTTGCAGCTGCTGCCTCCATGGTCCTGTGCTCCCTCTGGGCTCATGGAATGAGGTCTTTCAGCTCAGGTTCTTTTAGAATCTGAGACATTGGGTCCAATTCCTTCTACTTTTAACTAAACTCCTTTTCCTAAACTGTTCCTAATTGTCCTGGGAAGGGTCTGGTGTGTGTTGCACGCTTTATTAATTTATTTATAGTGATTGTTGCTGGGGAGGCAATGGCGGGGACTGGAGTGGATGGTTGGGATGGAGACCAGTGTCCAGTGTCTCCAGCTGGGTCAGCATCCATGGCACCAGCTCAGCACTGGGCACCCTGCTTTGGTGGGTGCTGAAGGGCAGCATGGATCAGCTGCCACATGCTGCAAGAGAAAAAATGAGGCTTTTGGAGCTGTTCTTTAACAAAAAGCCAAGGCCTGAGCACAGCTGGCAACTTGTCAGCCTCTCTGGGAAGGCGCAGAAGGGCCTGGATGACATCCCTGTGCCATGGGGCCCATCCCTTCACGTGGAATTGAGGTGCAGGGATGGGGGTTTCCCTCCCTGCTGGTGCCCTGCCCTCCCTGCTGCAGGGACAGAGGGCTGAGCTCTCCCACAGGCACTAAAAATCACTTCAGGATTAGTAGGGATGGGCTTCACACCTTCTCTGTGTGTGTGTGTGTCCCTCCCTGCCCACTTCCCTCTCCCTAAAAACCCCAAAAGAACACATAGATGAATTTTCATTTTGAAGGATCTAACTTCAGATAAGTGCAGACTTTTGATTGGGATTTTTTTTCTTTTTTTCTTTCTTTTCTTTTTTCTTCCTTTTCTCTTCATCTCAGCCACCTGAAAAGGACTTTATCCCTTACACCTCCCTTTGAGGTGATTCCAAAACCCACTGGGTAACACAAGGATGTTTCCTCATGCTCAGAGGCAGAACCCCAGGACTGGAGAGGCCTGGATCAAATTCCCACTGACAGTGGGTTGCCCTGTCACCTTTAGTGACATAAGTCTGTGCCTCAGTTTCCCCCTTAATACAAAGCATTAGCAACTACCTGGCTGTGGAAAGCGCTTTCAGGTCCCTGAATAGGAGTTTTCGGGTTTATTTTGAATAGGAGTTTTCGGGTTTATTTTTCACATTCCTGGTGCCAGGAGGATTTAATCTGCATGGCAGAGTTTGATTGTTCCTGTTCTGCCCTGTTCTCCGTGGCCCTTGTGAGTCTGCCAAGGCAAAAGGAATGTCTGGGATCTGCTGCTGCTGCTGTGGGGTGAAAGCAGGAGCTCTTCCCAGCTCCCTGTGTGCCCCAGTCCCCCTTCCAAGCCCCCAAAACCTACAATGATCTCTCCCCTTGTCCTAGGGAGTCAAAGTCCTTTGTTCACTGCTAAACCCTGCTCTCCTGCAAAGAGCTGCTGTTGTGCCATCTGTCTCTTTATGAATTTTTTAGTAGACTGGATGTTTGTGGGGAGTCAGTAACTTAAAATTGCACTATCCCAGCCATTTGACAAGTGGTTCTCTTAGTGCCTAATTTGTTTGTTTCTTTTTATTTTCTCCTTTCTTTCAGACAAAAGGAAAATTCTTTACTAGTTTGCTGTCCAAAACATCTTGAAATCTTTGATGTGTGCAAACACTTAAAGCTTGTAAACAGACTAAACTGGAGAGTAGCTTGTGTCATTTAATCTTTCTCATTTAATGTTGACAGACAACAGATTTTCCAGCAAGCTGGTGAGTCAGAAGAAGCTTAAATATCTTTATGAATGTGCTGGAAAAATGAAGAATGGACTGGTTTGGTCTGTGGAAATCCTGGGTTCTGCTCCTTTCCCCCCATCACAGTCCCTGTATTTTTGTAGCCATTCACAGAGTCTGTGTTTAACTATAAACTATGTATGTGATTTTCTGACTTTCCCTGATAACAGAAAGACACAGTTGCTGAGAACTGATGTGTGGAAATACTCAGGTGATGTGCAATTTGTAAAGTTTCTCTCCCCCAGCACTGTTGGTTGCTGCTGCTTCTGGAATGGAACAAGAAATGAGATGGGTTTAAATCACTGCTGGTTTCAAGCACGGATTATTGGGGAATTAAACAGAGCTGGAACCTTATTTCCACCTGTTTCCATTTCTGTTTTGTGCAGATTTTCTCCTGGCCATGTGCTGTCACTGTGGGCATCTCTGCCCTCCAAACAGAGAGATGCCTTTTGGGATGTGTTGGAGGGAACACGTGTGGGAGTGCCCATCAATATTGATCACTTCAGTTCCACTAAATCTGTAACCAGAACAGTTAGCTCATGTCCTGATCTGAGAACTGTGAGGAAAACATGGCTGAGCCTAAGCAAGGGCACCTTATATAATTTAAAAAATAAAATCTAGCTATTTCTGCTACTGCCTGGAAGCCTTAAGAAAATAAGTCCAATGAAGACAAGACCCAAAGGATTTTAGCAGTTCTGCATAAATCAGATAAACTTCCCTGATGCTCTAGAGCATCCTGGACACAAGCATGGATGGATTCCAGTCTTGTTAGATTAGTTGAGATAAAAATGTTGATGGTGCTGGGGCTAAATCCTGCATGAGCAATGCAAAGATGGGAGTAAAGCTTACACATGGTGTAGGAGAATCCTTGTTTCTTTTTAAATTGAGGCTTTTCCCTGTAAATAGGGAGAATTTGGTCCAGTTTTTGCTCACAAACAGTGAATGAGGAGGTTAAGGGGCTGCTGACCTCAGAAGGACAGAGAGCAGAGTAAGGAGCCATTGGAATCAATGAGGTTGGTAGTAGTGGAAAGGGGAATGGAGAACAAGTTTCCCATGGACTAAAGCACCTCTGGGAATAGAAGTTGAAGATAAATTCACTGTGCAAACAGCACAGAAGAAATTCTGGGTATGTAGAGCAGCAGTGTGTGACATGGGATCTCCACAGCTCCACTCCTTGGCTCTGTGTTTGCCTGGCTCCATCTGCACTCATCAATAAAAATGCCAATATTTCAGAATATTTGCATCCTAATGAAAGTATCCTCTGTTTATTTATGACCTGAAATACTCTTCTCACTTTTGCACTCCTCTTGGCCTCTGTCTAGACCTGGTTTTATGGACTTGTCACTTCATCTGCCCTAAGCTTTTTAGTTACTGCCTCTGGCTTTCCTTTTGAACTTTTTGTTTTTCTCTTCATCCCTTCCCTGTGTGTTCCTTTCACCATCTGTTTCTGGTGGGATCTCCCACATTTTCTGCCCTGTAAACATCCCAGGGTTTCAGCCTCTCTGAAGGTGATTTCTTCACCTCAAAGTTCTCCCAGTTAATGTGTTCCTGCTTTCAGATGGGAGATGAAACAATTTATCCTGCTTGGAACATCACCCCAAATCCTTGTGAAGTGAAGAAAAGATTGAGACTGAAAGTACAAAATGTGCATCTGAAGCTTAAATCAGTTGGAGATGTGATTTTAAAGCTATGTTTTGCCCAAGATGATGTGGGAGACAGGATGTAGGGAACACTCCACATGAAGGAGTGGAACCCAAGTCCTGTATTCCAGGCTGGATCATGTCAGCATGTCCTGGAACAGCGTTTCCCCCCTGCAGCTGTGGCTCACCTTCCCATCTTTCTCCCTGGTTTGGATCTTTAATATGCTGCTGTCATCTGAGCCATCCTTCTTTTTCCTCCTGATTATTTTTCCTTTTTCTCCCCATCTCCTCTGCTACTTTTCCTCACAAATAAATGCTAATGTCTCCATGGGTATCCCACTTACAGCTCCACATTTGGTGGCTTTTCCTCCAAGTGGAGTCCATCCAGCCTGTAAATTGTATTGGATCAGTGAGCCCATAATGAGGCTTCGAAGTCCAAACAGTGCAAGTCTGCTGGGATTTTATTGTTCATAAAGCTCCTTCCCTGGGGAGTGATAGAGCCATTAGGTGTGTGCTGTGTTTAATATTTGGTCATGACAGGAAGCAATAATTTTCTATCTTTTACTGTGGCTCCTGAGTTGTTTTTAAGCAGTCAGCTTATTCAGTCTCAGTGGCTGTGAACCCATTAGGCAAACAGCTCTTCCCTCCATGAGTTTGTATCTTCCTACAAAGGCTTGTTTCAAGGAAATAAAATAAAATCAAGTGGCAACTGGTTGCCCTGTGGTGGCTTTTAATCCCTTGCCCTTCTCAGTGGCTGTCACTGACAGGGGTTGACATAAGGCTGTTTTCACCAAAAAATGGCATTTTTCATGCTGAATGAGATTTAAAAAAATTAAAATTATTCCAGCAGAGAACAACCACCAAAGCTCCCATGTGCATTGTGTGTTATGGGTTTGGGTATTTATCTTGTGCAAATCCATTATTTATTTCAGTGGAAGCAGTAGGAAGGTTGTATTTAAGTATTCCAGAAGTTTTTTTAATATGTTTTTTATGTTTTATATCTATATAAACAGAAAAAAAATGAAAACAATAGTTTTGGGTGTAGCCTGTAGGAAGCTTCTCCTCTGACTGTCCTTCCCTTGCATTCCCAATGCTTCTCTCAAAGAACCAGGCAACTTTCTCCATGGAATGTGTGAGGAATTCTGCACATTCTGTGCTTTTCAGCCTGATTATTGCAGGTGTTCCCTTGCTCTCTGCTTAGGTCTCTTCTTTTGCTCCAGGGGAAAAGTTTTCCACTTCTTCATTTCCCCTCTGGGTCCTTGTCTTGGATCTCTGCAGGTTTGTATCAGAAAGGGAAAAAGTAATTGGCTGGCTCTGTATGCCAGAGCTGTTGTGAGGGCACAGAAGCACGAGGTGGGTTTGCATTAACCAGGTCCTTTTTCCAAACCAAACCTGAGAGGAAGATCCTGGAGTGTTTGGGAAGAGGGAGGGCAATTCCAGAGGTGCTTAAAGCAGTTGAAAACAGCACACAACAAACACATGAAACCAGCTCATGGCATAAAGAAATTAAAGCTGAGTGCTGATGTCTTACAAATCACATTTAATTAATTTTTAAGAGGTGGGCTTAGGTTTTCCTATCATAAAAAGTTAATTTAAATGGATCCTGGTTCAGCAAAGCAATTAACACTTTGTATTATCTAGCATCAACACCAAGAAGGGTGTGTGTAAATAGTTTAAATGAAGTAAGTCGTGAAAAGAAAAGTGAAACTGAAAAGATTCATATTAGGGGTCCTGCTTTCTTTCACAGTCACAACATTTCTGTAAGAAAATTCAGATCTTGAAGCTGCCTTTTTTGAAAAGATGAAACTTTAGGTTCTTGTGTTCAGATGACTCTAAACCACAAAATGCAGTTTTGGGTGGCTGATAAAGCTGACTTCTGCCTCCTTCACCCATCTACCTTTAGTTTTTACTGTGGAAATGATCTTGGAATTGATGGCTGCTAGAAAGTTCCCTGGCTCTTAAACTTGCGTGTGCTAGATTGTAACCTGGACTAGGAGTGCTTCAGTATAAATTGTAATTTGCATTAGGAGCGCTTGAATTTGGTTTTCCAAATCTTTACTCTCTTTGGGAATGTGGGTGCTCAGGGCCTGGAAGAAAAGTGACCACAACTTTTCCAGCTGAATCCCTGCCAGTATAAATCCTTCCCTTTGATGCTGACAAAGTATCTGCTCAGGCAAAATTCCTCTGCTAAAGAGGGGAGAAAAAGCTGTACAGTGTTGTGTCAGTGTCACTTGGTCACAAAACCTCAAAAAAAACCCCCATCCTCTGGGATGTTTTGGATGTTTTGGTTTCTTTTCTCCCTTTCCTCTTTATCTGAAACATTTCCCAGCATCCCTTCAGGGACATCTGGTTCTCTCTTTTTCCAGCTTTCCTTTGGCGCCTTCAAAAGCGTCACTGTCAGTTCTTTCTCTTCAGCAAACAGCTCAGGCAGGACACTGGTTCTGCCCAGGAATTTGCCTAAAATGTAGCTGCCCTCCAGAAGCAGAGACTGAAACCAGTTCTGGGATGGGAGTGTGTACCCCTTGGGTTTTATTTTTACAGAGAAATGTATATATTTTATATCTACATACAATACAATGTATTTTAAATAGTTACCTTATATATTATGTGTTGTTATTATTATATATTAAATTATTAGATATTATATTTTTTACAGACAAATATAACATCTTCATGAAGTTCAGTTTTTCTGCACTCATAAATTGATGGCTCTTTAGAATAATAAAATATCATAATAGAGTTCAGGATTGTACTGGATATGTCCAAGAGGATTTAATTTAGAGTTACTTCCTTTGTCCTAATTCTAGCATTCTGTAACCCCTGAATGAGTTTTTATGAGGAATATTCCTGTCCTTCAGATCTTTGGTGTGTGAAAGATTTCCCTTTCACATTGCTGCAGCTGCAGGAGGGTATGAGGTTTGATCTTTCTGCAAGCTTTAATAAGAGTGTTAACAATAATAATAACAATCGTAATAATAATTCTTCTCTGTATCTTCCATGTACTTTACTTTTCTCTCTATCTAATAAACCTAGAGCTGTTTCAGAGCTGTTTTGGGGCAGTGCAAGCATTGGCAGAGCAGCACAGGGTGGTTTTTAACACGCCAGTTCCACATCCCAGTATAAGCCTGCAGCACAACCGAGCTCATTCCAGGTACCAAACCTCCAGGATTGTCCCAAAACTCCCAGGAAATTGCTCAGGTCGTGATTTGAGCCTCTCTGCCACCACCACCTCCTCCCCCAGACACAAAATTTCAGGTCCTTCATGCCCCTGAACAGTGAAGTTAAATCAAGACATGACTGGATTTGAGTTTCAGCCCCTTCCCCTCCGAGACACGGAGCTGAACTTGGAAAATTCCCTGAGCCAGTTTCTCCCTGCAGCTGCTTCCAGCCCAGCCTGCAGTGCTGGGCAGGAGTGTGCAGCAGGGAGGGAGCCTGGCAGCTCCCTGTGGGTGATGGGTTGGTGTGTCCAGCCAGGGACTGGCAATGGGAAGTGGTGCCCACTCCTCTCTTCTGTCACCCGTGGTATGTCAGGTCCCCTGGATGCAAAGGGCAGGCAGCTCCCAGTGACAGAAATCTTCAGTTTTCAGCCTTAAGGATTCATCCCCCTTTGTCCCCAAAGGTCTTTGTGAGATATTTCATCCCTGCCAGGGTCCCTGTCCCTTTGACACAGGCACATCCTCTACGTGTGTGCAGACCCACCTTGGAGCAGCACATTGTCCTTTTCTTGCATTTCTTAGACACTTTCTTGTCCCTTTCTTGCATTTCCTAGTGTAAAAATGTCCCTTTCTGAAGGTTTGGCACTGTTGCAGATGTTTTTTACTGAGATTTCTGTGTTTGGGTGGGGGAAAGGGCTCTGCACTCTCCCGCTCCGTGTCTCTGTGTCACTGACACCAGCTGTCACCTTGTGCAGGTTGGTTTTTCCTCTGGAGGAGCTGTCAGGAGATGAAGGGTTCTATTCCCACCTCTGCCTGAGCCCCATCCAGTGCCTGGTGTCAGAGGAATATTGGAAGTCCTGTCCTATTGTCTGTATGAACTCTGCTTTGTGCTGTCTCCTGCAAAAAAGGGTCTGATGTAAAACTTTATTTAACGGAGAATTAGTCTGGAGACAGCTGCAGAGCACTGTGCTGCAGGAATATTTTATAATACAACATTTAAAAGGAGAGTGTAGTTAGTTAGTGACAAAAAAAATCAAGATCCAGCTTTTATACTGTGGGTCCTCTGCACTTCATTGACTGCATTAAAAGCCTCACATTTGGCTCTTGCTTATATTAATTTAAATATCTCTTTTAGGGTCCTCATATTTTAGGGCTGTCCAGGACAACTGTCCTGGTTATTTTTGTGTTTCAGCTATTCTTTCTCTGTCCTTTCTCTCTGGGAAACTCTGGGGTGCAGGGGGTTTGTACTGTGCCTAAGGAATTGGGATCCTGCTCTACACTGAGTCTGTAGCTGTTTCTTAAAAAATGCAATAATTTCAACTTGCCCCTAATAGTGATTACTGCTATACATGGAAATGTGTTTGTTTATTAAATGGACTCAAACAAAATGTTTATTTTCTCCCCACACCACAGCTGTTTGAACCATTGTCTGCAAAGTAATTCATAAAACTGAATAACCATTTAAATATTTTGGTCGTTTCTTAAAAATTGTATTCTATAATTCCTCATAATTGTTTTTGTGTAACTGGCAAAACATTTCAGTAGCTTTTGTCACTTGTTGAAACTCTTTGAAAATAAGAAGTTTTTCTTTACAAAACCTGGTTCTGTACTCAGCATGCTCATGTAGCATTCTAATTGTTTCACCAAGATAAAGTAATCTCAGATTAAAAAGTAGGGATAAAATCCTTAATGAAAATTATTCTACTCTTATGCCCCAAATAATCCTTGCTAACGATGGGGTCTCCTGTTTCCAGACTGCTGGTTCTAATTGATGTCATTTGATCTGATCTGTTTGCTGGACACTGAGTGGCAACTGGAACATGAGATGGGTTTTGAAGGGTCTGTGTGAAAAAAATTTACTGCCATGGTGGTGTCATTGCAGGGCTCCTGGCTGTGGAGGGAATTCCTGTTGTGGGCAGACACAAAAACTGGCTTTTAGTCCATTTTTGTTTGGGCCAGGTCTCATATCCCCAGATATTTGCAGTAACATCATTGCAGAGGGCCCAGGTAGGACACCTGAGTGTTCTCCTGCACTCAGGGATTCTGTGGGATCAGTGATTCTGTATCACCCCCATAATCCACATGGAAAACTTCCCCTTGTCTTGTTATATAAAAAATCCTCCTCCCTTATCCCAGTGAAAATTTCCCCTGTTTAAAGTCCCATCTCTGTCTCCTAAGCCATGTTTTCTCCTGGAGTTCACCATTGTTTTGCCAGCCCACCCCTCACAAAGCAGAGGTCACATCCACACGACCTCTTGGCTGGTACGAGGAGGCTGCTAAATAATTCACGTGGCCAACTTGATTTCGGGGTCCACATTTGTTTTTTCCACTCTCCTAATCAAGATGCTCATTTAATTCTATTCCAGCACCTGTTCAGCAATTAACACCCTACAATTTGCATCTTACCCTGACATTTGCTATCTTTCCAATTAGTTTTTATATCAGTATAATTAGGTAGGGTTATTACAGTGCATCAAGCAGGGTCGAGGATATTCCCAAGCCTTTAAGCTCTTTCCCAGATTTGTTTAGGGAAGCCACTAAGGGTAAATGGTTGATTAGGATCACTGTTTTTCTTCTTCATTCAGATCAGGCGAAAACTGTTTCCCCATGTGGCCCATGAAAGATCAGGGAAATATGTCAGTCTGTAAGAACTAATATTATGTAGTTCGTGACTTTTTGGGTGAATTTACAGGGGATTAGGAGTAAGGGTCAGGCTGTGCAGTCCCTTGCAGCAGTATTCACCAGTAGCCTTCATTATGCTCTTGCTTTATGTTAAGCTGAGCAACTTGCAACAATAATTTTAATTTTTAAAATTTTTTTTTTTTGAGTTGACATGTGGGTGGGTGAAAAATCCAAATTAGAGGGTGACCTGACCATATTGAACACTTGGCTTAATTGGTAAAGACTCTGGGAATGAAATGACTACTCCTAACACCTTTTAATTTAAATTTCACAGAAGGAAGCTCTTGCTGTTCAGCTGTGATTGGTTTGGGTTGTGGGCTCCTGGAGTCAAAAATAGTCCTGCAGCCAGTGTGGCAGGACAGTGGGCTTTCCTAAACTTGCTGAACTCCAGCTGATCCCCCCTCAATACCCAGTGCTGACAGAAGGGAGAGTGATGTGTGTGTGGCACTGGGACATGGGGAGGGGAGATCTATAGTACAGATCAGAGGGGAGAGCATTTTTTTCTTATCTCACACCACCCAGCTCTGCATGTTCTCCTTTTTTTAAGGTTCAGTTTGAAATCATCTCCCTGCAGCCCCCAAATTCCCCTGCATGTCTCTTCATTCTGGAGGTGCACACAAAGGCTGGTATTATCAAGAGGCAACATTGCCCATGGCAAGATTGCAGTGAAGGGTGGGATTGGAGGAAAATTCACATTGTGCTGGGGAAAGTGAAGAGCTGGATAAAAAACCCCAAAACTGCCACATTTCATGTCTGAATCTGGGTATTACTCTGAGATATTCTGCAATGCACCTTAATGATGCTCTCCAGGCCTTGGCAGGGACCTGCTGGGACCCCAAGGAAGGATCAACCCAAATTCCCCAGCCTGGGGAGAAGCAGAGCTCTCCTGTGCTGTGTTGGTGTGAGAAGTTCTAATGTTTGTAAGTCTGCAATAGATTCACCCTTGCCCAATTTAATATTATTTACTATAATGAGCTTCATCTCTCCCCATTCTGTTGGGGTTTTTAATCTCCAGTTGCCTTACATTGGTATCTGAACAGCCTTAGAAAAATAGTGGGGTGAAATAGCCTGGGGAATTGGGGCAGCAAGGAAGAAGTGAGAGGTTGTTTCATGGAGTGGGAGAAAGGGGTTGGATGTAAAGAAGGCAAAGCAGGACACAGAGATAATGGAATTTACTCCTCTGCCAGGGCCAGAACTAGCCTGGCCCATCTCCCTCCTCAGTCTGTGAGAGCAGAATCTGACCCCAAACCCCAAAAAATTCCCATTTATTGCTTGGAAATTTGAATCAGACTGTACTGGTAGAAGTTATCTCCTCAAATTACTAGAGCTAAAAAGGAGAGCAATAAAAAAAAAGGAACAAATTTTTGTGAGGGTGAAAGCTCCACTTGGGGAGAGCAGAATTGACAGAAGCCCCTCAGCGGATGCTGTGCCCAGCAGATTTCAGAGCTCCTGCTGTGAGCAAGCAAAGCTGCTTACCTGTGCTGACAGGAACTGTGGGGTGTCCTTTTCCCAAGGTTTTGTCTCAGCCAGGAGCCTTGTTCTTGGGCTGAACTGTGTGGGTAAGAATGGCCTCTTTATACATTAAATCCTACACATGAATGGCTGTAAATGTGCTCTGAGAAATGGGGACAGACAATTTGTATAAATCTGATTTAGAAGGAGGAAGAGTCTATATTGAGGAGACTTTTAATGAGATTTTTCAAGCTCCTCTGCTTAGCTGGATGCTCATCTAAGCTAAACCCTGAGCAGCAGAAGTTTTCCCTGATATTCACCCCTGTATCTTCTGTTGAAATCTGGAGCCTTGTGTACTGGGCGGGTGGGTGGAGGAGAAAGTCACCACACAATTCCATTTAACACAACCATGCCCTGTGTTGTGCAGGATGATGTCATTATCTGATCAGCTTGTCTGCACTGCAATCTCACACTTCATCTTTTCCCCTGAATGGGTTTCAACTTGGAATGCAGATGCACTTTGCCACTGGTGGGTACACTGGGAAACACAGAGCCTGGTTACTGTGGGCCAGCAAGACTTTGTAGCCATCCATCATCTAAGAGTTCTAAAAGGCTATAGAACTTCTAATGGAGTGGCAGGAGCTCTTCTTACAGTGGCATCAGGACAGATTCTGGTGACATCACTGAAGGGCTGAATTTTACCACTGCTGGTGCCAAACTGTGTCTTAACCAGCAGTTGGAAACCTTCTCTGAAGCTCACCTGCTAATTCACCAAGGCCTTGGACTTCAAAAGTTGAATTTTTAGCTCTCCCATCGCTATTTAGACCAGATCTGCCATGCTGCCTAGGAGTTTAAAATAGTAATTAGAATCCAAATCTACTGGCTGGCTTGGAAAAATCAGCCTAAAGGCACCAGTTGATGTTATAGAAATTGCTGGCTCCTGAGAACTTTTGAAAATGAAGCCCTCTCCAGCATATTGCTTTTGAATTTAAGGATTCTGTTCTAGATCATTATATCTAATGTACATAACATGAGTGACTGTGTTCCAGGAGAGAGAATGAGTTGCACTTTTTATCAGTGTCCAAAGAGAAAATTTAACCTGCAATGTCCAGAATGTGCTTGTGGTGTCTTTCTCTGTGAGTCCTCCAGTTTTGGGCAGCTTTGTGAGTGGA
Organism: Molothrus aeneus; assembly: GCF_037042795.1. Taxonomy (NCBI): domain Eukaryota; kingdom Metazoa; phylum Chordata; class Aves; order Passeriformes; family Icteridae; genus Molothrus; species Molothrus aeneus. Next base: position 4,804,878 of record NC_089674.1, on the reverse strand, counting down.
ATCAGAGTGATAAAAGTTGGGTCTTTTCCATCTGGATTAGGTCATCCTGTGCACTCCCTGGCGTGGTCCTGCTCAAGAATCTCTTGCTGTATTTTATTAATAATCTCCTGCTTGGAGAGTTGCTTCCCTGAAGGCAGGTGTCCAACATTGGTGGGAGTTACATCCACTGCCCCTGGGATGTGTCAGATCCTTGATGTGCTGTACCCAGGAATAGGAGAAGAAAGAGCTCAATGAAGTAAATGAATAATCACATTAATGATGTTTGCTAAATCGCTCATCCAGTGCACCAGCCAGTGTAATTGCTTCAGAGCTTTGTGTGAAAGCCAGCAGGCTGATGGAGAAATATAAACAAAATTATTCCCTTCCCTTTACCCCAAACAAGAATTTAGCCATTAATAAGGGCTCTTTGTTTCCTAAAAATCTAAAAATAGAAGCATGATGTGTGAGCAGGCAAGGTTTGTGTGTGTAATCAGTACTGGCTGCACTGCCAACTGTATTGAATTTCCTCTATTTAGGGGGATCTTCCAGGGCTTTTGCAGTTGTCTTCATAGAAATTAAGTTTCTCTGCATGAACATCTGAATATTTGTGTTTGAGAACCAGCAGTGATCAATTCTGAGCTGTTTTTCCAACCCCAGGTTTATCACCATATTATTAAACTGAAATGATGCAAAACTCTGCAAATCCCTTTTTAATCTTTAAAAGCAAATTTGGGGAAACAATAATAATAATAAAGGCTTATATGGTCAATGTTGAAAGCCAAGTTTAAAATGAGATAGGAATCCTACAGGTTAGGTACCATCAGTAGGGTTTTGACTTCTCAATTTTCCTCCTGTAAATCTCCTTGGGTGAGCTCAGTGCTTGTAAGTTGTCAGGTACAGAAGGAGGTGGCTGCTGTTTGGAAACAAATAAATAAATTTGTAGGATGAAAGGTCGCACAAAATATTTGGGAGTTCTGCAGCTGGCACTGGGAGCAGCTGCCTGGATTCCCTCCTCAAGGTGTTGCTGTGTTATTTTGGAGGATTGTAAGAGCTGAAATGAGGGATGCAGGACTCCAGACAGCTCTTCAAACTGCAGTTTATTGTATACAAAATGCAATTTATTGTATACAGAATGCAATTTATTGTACACAAACTGCAGTTTATTGTATCCAAAATGCAGTTTATTGTACACAAAATGCAGTTTATTGTACACAAAATGCAGTTTATTCCATCCAAGAGGTCACAGCAGTCCAGGCTGGTGGGTGACAGAGCTGTGCCCACAGCTGCCAGCTCCAGCTGCAGGCAGGCCTGGAGACCCTTTGGTTTTGGTCACATTGCATTATTTACTTTTCTTTGCTGAGCATCTTCATACAGTAGAACCAATCTATACCATAACTTTTATCTATAGCCTATCATAGCTGCTGTAATTACCATATTCATGGTACTGTTCTCCAGTCACTCACAGTCAGTACATTGCAGTTTAAGCCAGAAGTTGTTTTTCAGTTTTCTTGCAGTGGAAAATTCAGAGACCTTTTTTGCCACATTTGCTGCCTTGTTTGCCTGTGCTATCTTTCCACTTGGTAAAAACATCTTCTTGTTTGGGGTGGGTTTATCCTTTGCTCTAAGCCATAGAAACCCTTTCTAACCAACACACCCTTTGCCTCCTTGGTTATCCAGTGAGACTGGCTCAGCAATTCTTTTCTTCTGTATCGAAACTTGCTTCCATCTCTATTCCTTCTTCAGATTCTACATTTAAAAATCTTTCTGCTAAACATACAAATCTGTGAGACTTTCCTGTCAAACTTTCATCCTTCCCACAGGGGATGTTCGGGCGGGAAAGGGACAGGGGAGCCTGCTGAGTGTTTTGCAGCCGGGAGCAGGTGACCAAATGGATGAGTTGCTTCTGTGCTCTGTGCGAGGAGGGGTCATGGAGGAAAAAACACCCGTGTGCAGGCAGGGCTCTGCATTTTAACACCTTCCCTGCTAAGCAGGAGGCCGGCTCGGGGTGCTGAATTCCTGCCTGTGGAATCAATGCGTGCGCTGTGCGGGCCGGGCTGTCAGCAGCGCCCTGCAGGGACGGCTGTGCAGGGCTTGCTCGGCTCCCGCAGCCACTAGGGAGCTGTCTTTAGCTCGGATTTCAGAGCTAGCTCATTAGACCAATAACAGCAGACACTCACTGGCTTTTTCTTCAAGAATTTGTCAAGCCAGGATGTATTTATAGAGTTATAGCTTGACAACAACAATGTTCCACCTCCCTTTACCTGTTGCAATGGTTTTCTCACAGAGATCAGCTTTCCCTTTGTTCCTACGTGCTTCTCTCTGTGCTCATCTCATGTCCTAAGAGGAGACTGAGATTCCTGAATTCTTTGGCTCTTCTCAGATTTGGGAGTTGGCCTTCTATTTTGAACAATAAAGATTGAAATGGGAAAATGTTACACCATCATCCCAGCCATTAAGAAAATCTCTCCTGTAGGATATGAAGAGATGAGACAGCCCTGCTAATTATGATGCAGGAAAAGATATGGAATTACCAGAAAAGCAGAAGCCAGGGACTCTGGTTTTGATTAATATCTGATAAACTTCCACTTAACCAAGTAATTTTATGTCTTTACTTCAATTTTAGCAGACCTGACTGGTTTGGGTAGGAAGCCCTCAGTTAGATTCCACAAATAAGAGGGAGAAAACTGTGAAAGAAAAATAATAAAAAGGTTAATATTTTTCAGTTTCAGCTCTGGTATGGGAAAATTGTGACTTGCAGCTTTTGAGCCTGGTCTAGGTCATCCCAAACATCAGCCTGGCTTGCTACCAATGATATTTGGGATTGTTAAAGCAGAGCTGTGGTACCATGGCTCAAAGTGGGAGTAAAGAAAGTCTGGAAATGTGCTGTGTAATCCTGCCTGGAACCTGCAGAGTGCTTGGAGCAGGTGGGAATGCTGTGGCAGGGGAGACAGGATGTGATCTGAGGAGGAAGGATGTGAATGCACTGTCACCTCCCAGTGTAAAATGTCAACACCCAGGGCTTGGCTGTGACTGGGGAGCCAGGGATGGATATCAGGGATGTGTCTGCTCTCTTCCACAGGAGAAATGACTCAATCTGTGCCCTGTTCCCAGACACCTGATGGATTTAGGACTGGAATAGAGAGAGGAAAGCTGGAAGCTAAGGGGAGCTAGAGGTAAATGCCTGTTTAGATAGAAGGTGACAGTGTTGGAAATTCAATGGTGCCTTTCATGGCTTTTTAACAAGGAAGGAAAATCCCTGAACTGAGCTAATACAAGTCTTATTTCTGCTCCATCAAAATACTCTCCCAGCTTTAGATCTCAGCCTAAAATTTGTCCAGCTGGTATATTTCTGTATGGGAAATAGTCCAAATAGGACTGACAGGCAACTGGTGTCCAAATTTATTTTACCAGAGTAACATAACCATAAATAAGTTTGAAAAAAAGTAATGCAGTGTCAAGTTGGTTAGGAGAACATGATAGTGGTGGCTTTTCCTTATCAAACAGAAGATGTGGCTTCCCTTGCTGACCCTTTGGCTTCTAATTTGCACTTGCTTTCCTGAGGGAAGGCAGGTTTGTATCTGGTTCTGTAGCTGGAGCTGACACCAGAAATGATTAATCTGTCACAGCACCTCCTAAACTCTGTGCTTTGCTCTGGAAAAGCTGTGAGTTGCTCTGTGCTGCACTGGAGGCACCAGTGTCCAGTTGGCATTTGGGCTCATTCCCTGCAGGAGCCATGGGATGAACGAGTCCAACACAGCCATGTCTGGCAAAAAAGCACTGGCAAACTGAGTATTAATTAAACAGCTGATAAAGTTTCATTTGGTTCATTTTTGCTGCAATAAACCACTAATTATGTCAGAATGAGAATGTTTTCTGAGCACAGCAGCAGGATGGGGTTGAAATGGCTGTGATGGCTGTGAGTGCAAAGCCACCCACACTCTGCTGCAGTGACGGGAAGAGCACAACCACTCCAGAGCCAAGGGATGAAGTCAGGAGGAAGTGGTGGGTTCTGATGGTCAAATCTTTCACTGAATCTCTCTTGTTTCAGCACACAGCTCAGCATCTCTCTGCTTCAGCTGACAGGAAGAAACTTCCACTCAGATGGTTGATAATTAAAATGGGTTGGAAGCTCTTTGGAGCTTTGTGTTTGCAGAATAACTCTAAAAAGTAAGAGTAACAAAATTTTCCTTTCTTGGAAAGAAGCTCTTGGAAGTTGTAAGTGTATTTTCAATTATTGCAGAGAAAAAAAAATAGCATTTTTTCAACCAGTAAACGCCCAATAAAGATGATGAAGTGTTGCACTGCAATACTTCTTGAATCCTGAAAAGAGCAAACTAATAATGGAGATAATTTATTATGACTGTTGAAGATTAATTTTGGTAGATAGTTTGTTTTTTCCTTCAGATCCCCAAGCCTTTTTCAAAGATAAAGTTGCAGGATGTGGAATAGGAGTGATTAGCAGTATTTCTGAATTATTTAAATTGATACCTTCTGTAGTAATAAAAATATTTTTCAATTAATCTTTCCATTATCAGCTTCCCATTTTGGTGATTGTGTGCTAATTTCAGGACAATTTTCCTAATAAGAACCACTTCCTTTGCAATTTTCAAATTGGGTTAATGGATTTTGCTTTTGAAAGCATAAAATAGCCACCTCCAAGTGTCCAAAT